>NC_133328.1:368794120-369394120 GCF_042186555.1 Aquarana catesbeiana | reverse complement strand
AGTTGAGTGCACATGCTCAGCGTCATATCCAGAGGTTGTCTTTGGAAAATGGATGTATAAGTGCTGCCAGAATTGCTGCAAAGGTTGAAAGGGTGGGGGGGGGTGGGGTGTCAGCCTGTGAGTGCTCAGACCATATGCCGCACACTGCATCAAAATGGTCTGCATGGCTAAAGAAGCTGAGGGTAAAAGGTGATGGACTGGCCAAGCATGTCTCCAGACCTAAGCCTTATTGAGCATCTGTGGAGCATCCTCAAACGTAAGGTGGAGGAGCGAAAGGTCTCTAACACCCACCAGCTCCGTGATGTCGTCATGGAGTGGAAGAGGACTCCAGTAGCAACCTGTGAAGCTCTGGTGAACTCCATGCCCAAGGGGGTTAAGACAGTGCTGGAAAATAATGGTGGCCACACAAATTATTGACACTTTGGGCCAAACTTGGCCATTTTCACTTGTACACACTTTTGTTGCCAGCGGTTTAGACATTAATGGCTGTGTATTGAGTTATTTTGAGGGGACAGCAAATTTACAATGTTATACAAGCTGAACACTCACTGCTTTACATTGTAGCAAAGTGCAATTTCTTCAGAGTTGTCACAAGAAAAGATATAATAAAATATTTACAAAAATGTGAGGAAATTTTGTGAGATACTGTTTGTATACATACACACAGCTACTATTGCATCAATGTCTGATATATACACGGTCTTTATTTCCTATGAACCCTTTTATAAATAATTGTACAAAATAAAAGGGAAAGAACGGAGTACAGCTATCACTCCCAGGCTGGCAGAAAACAGGACAGGAAGCTCACAAAAACTCTATATGTATCATATATAAAGAAAATCTTTTGAATTGGTTCTGGAGCATAGTACCATACATATTTGTGTAGATAGCAAATTTTGGAAGAAAAAGTAAAAATGGTTACTTTTAATAGAAACCAATGTCTTACGAAACCCTAACCGTGTTGTGATGCTCTGCTTTCCCTAAAAACACTGGGATGCCATTCCCTATGCCACTCTACCGTGCATTGGGTTGCTATTCAACATAAATAGCACTGCAACACATATAACCTGCATCGTCACGCATTACCCCAATGCAGAAGTGTAAATGGGCTTTAAATTTATATTTTAGAAATGGTGCCTTTGGGTTTTTCCAAATCTACCTAAAATTTTCTCTGCCACAACCTTACAACTGCCAAAACTATGATCCCCCTTCTATGATAGAACTCGGTCCTAAAATAAAATACATACAAAAGAACAAATGCCATCAAGAAGCCATAACACTATAAACCACTACCATGAATTTTGGTAACAATGGGAAGTAAAACACTACTACTGGTCCAGGCTACCAGGTGCACATGTTCAGTATTTTCTTGTCCAACCCAGGTGGCTGAATGGGAAAAAAAAAAAACTGAGGATGCTGTTCTAACTATTCAGTGTTCTCCCCCCGCCCCCCCACAAGAACACACCAGACAGTGCTCGCAGCCATTGGCTGCAAATGCTGATTGGATGGTGATCTGCTGTTGTTTTTCCAGCATGCTTGTTCGAGAGAAGCCATTCGTAAGTGTGGCTTCTGTCAGACAACAAGCTGTACACACGGGCACGAAAGTTGGCCGGTAACTGCTGAACCATCGGCTTTCATTAGATTTTCCGCCCATGTGTACATAGCTCAACAATATCTCAGCAACAAGTCTGCCTTTGCATTAAAGTGATAAATGCTGGGGAGTCTTCCTGCCCTCTTACACTCTTTGTTCTCCCATTTTTTCTTGCTTTCTTCTGGTGTAATTTTGTTGTATACACTCTACCACTCCAACAGGAAGCGGAGTTGAAATGGTCATCATAGCATAAGATGGCTACTTACTGGGGTGTTTAGCTAAATTCTGTAACTGAAGACTGAAGTGCATGTAATGTAAATACAATGCACTGGAATGCTTTATTTGTATGTTTTACCTCTATGCTTTACATTTTTGCTACAACTTTCAAGCTCAACGTTCAACTTAAATCATGTGCTATTTTTGAAAATTTTTATAAAGCCGCATTTAAAAAAAAAAAAAAAAAAACCCTCAAATATAACCAAATTGTTAAACAGTCCTAATTGGCTTTCTCGAAATTTGAGCTAGACCACAGTGACATGCTTCAGTGGATCCTCTTAATAGCAGAGACAATAATCAATTTCACAAAAGCAGAACATTTCCAAACATGAATTGAAATGTTTTTTTCAATCCTTTCATAGACTAAATAATGGGCATACCTCTCTCTACATGGCATAATACAGAAATTATCCAAATTGAAAAAGTCATTAAATCTTGAGATCTAATCACAATCCACTCTGCTTAATCACCCTACTAACAGTGTGGGCTGTGCTGTATAGCAGAAGTGCATTGAGACGTGCTTGCTACATTTTGGAAAAAATCTATTTCCAAGCTTATTAACTTGTTTATTATACCGAACATGACGGCAGTTTCCTTTGAATAGTTTCAGTGAAGAATCCACTATTGAAAATGTAGCAAAGCACACTTCCAGTTTGGTAAGTAGAATGTGCATATGTATAAATGAATTTATTCTTTTTACACAATAGGGTGGATCAATTCTGTCAACATTTTCTGAGGGCTCATTCCCACAAGCTGCTGGGCACCGCTGCCCAATGCAGTCCAAAAGAATAGACAAGGTAATTTGCCTTTCTCCATATCACACCAACATGCTGCATTGATGTGTGCTGCAAAAAAGTAGGACATGCTGCATTTTTATACAGCCAGTTTCAAACACTGCAATGTGTAGTGCACTTGCTCAGTGCATACACCATCAGACAAGCATTATATGCACCTTAAAGCATGACTGCTGCTATGAATGGCCCCCTTATGGACTTTCTTGTGTAGGATTAACTCTATGGTGTAACTAGAAGGGGAGAAGGTCATAGTTGCATAGGCCCAACGTGGCTATAGGACACAAACAACTGTTAATCCTCTAGCCATCGATTCTGTTAACATTATATTAAGTATCAGGTTTACATCACTAGAACAGTGGTTTTAAACCTGTCTCAGTTTTCACCCATTTTAAAGCAGCAGATAGTAATCTGCACATCTTAACCCCAAATTCAAAGAAAGGGCAAATAAATTAGCAATTTCTGAAGTAGGAAACAAATAAAAGCCTTCTTTCTGTTTTGCTATGTGTCCTTTCAAAGCAGGCAGATGACATGCTTATAATGAAAGTTTTTAAAAGGCAACTTAGCACATGATTGGACAATAGCACATGAAAAATGTCTTTACTTCTGTCAGCAAACCTGTATGGTTCCCAATTGCCCCTTTGTGCTGATTCTCCCTTCTCTTATAGTTTTACTGTACAGGGGATTAGCAAATGCCAAGTATAACTCAACTAATTCAACTATTTGCATTTAAAATACATACAATGTTTATTTTATTGAATAAACAACTGTCTATTTTTTTTTCTATCTGCCTTGCACTTAAGCTTTACTATATTTTGTGTAACAGCTCAATTTGTATTCTAGGGGCAGGAAAACTGCAGATGGTTGAATCATGAGAAATGCTAAGAAATGACAGGATACTAGTGAATACAGCATTTAACGCATCAATACTTTTTATGTTCATATCCAAGATGTATTTTCTATCATCTGGAGAAAAGCACAGGTAAAACGGCAAAACTATTTGGCTAAAAGAATATCTATTTTGTTAGAACTTAATTTATTACACAGATGTACTGTATTTGCCAAGTATGGAACTAGTTGCTTTTCCTATAGATAACAGATTGCCATAATGATTTCAACTACATCTAACAGTACTAACTAAATCTAAGGCTGGCCATACACCTATAGATTATCTGCAGATTTTCTATGGTTAGATGGAAAAAGTGGGAGATTCCTCCATCCACACAGTTTAGCGAACATGGAGAGATCTGTTGCACATTTTCTGTCTAACCATAGAAAATCTGCAGATAATCTATAGGTGTATGGCCAGCTTTAGAGTACATTTTAAACGTAAGGAGCTTTCACTGTTTTTATTAACTGGGCATACTAAAAAAGCAAGATCCAAAAACCAGCAACGAAGCATAATTGTATATTTTAATAAAGCTAATATGCATTACTTGCTGTGGAAGAATTTTCCTTGCTGTCTTCTCTAGTTAAAGTGAATCTATGTCCAAGCAATAGACATTAAGCTATGGTACATCTTGTTTATGTATGTATTCTTACAGGGAAAAGCTGCCCCTTTGCCTCTACCACCTTCACGCTAGCTCAGCAGTTATGCCTAATGGTAAATTTTGTCAAAATATAAAAAAAAAACAAAAAAAAACACATTTGCTTTGCATGGCCCATAATTTTAAATGGCCTTATTTTGGAACTAGCTTGTAAAATCTGCAACGCCTAAGCATGCTTAAAAAAAAAAAAATTCTAACGAATACACAGTAAAGTATAATTGTGAATTCGGGGTGTGTGTGTGTGTGTGTGTGTGTGTGTGGAAGTCAGTAGGGAAAGCAGGGTCAGAAAAAATATAATTTAACTGATTACAGAATTCTAAAATCCAAAAGGCAGGACAAAAAAAAAAAAAAAAAAAAAAAAAAAAAAGATTTTATAAAATCCCAAAGGAGAAAACAATTAAGACCACACAGGCTTCAGCATAATAAAATCTAAAAATATTTAGGGTCAGAAGATGGGAAGAGATTAAGGTCAATAATTAGCATGAACATTCAAAGATAAAATGCATACATATTGTATAAATGGGAAAAATGCCCTGGCAATATTATAACATTTGTTTATTACCAGGAAATACGTTTTACAAAAGCCTACAACAACTTAAACACAGATTGTACCACGAGGGAATAAAAAGACTGCTTCCATTTTTGTTATTTAATGTATACAATTTCAAACATCTCATTTATTGTATAATTTCAATCAATAATGGGAACATCTTTCAAAAGCTGCTCCAGAGTCTGAAAAAAAGGTATTGTTAAAGTAAATATTTTTTTAAAACTCATTAAATATGGGGTTGTCATAGGCATATCCACCAGGACTAAAATACTGCAGAATCTTCAAATTTTGCTCTTTCCCAAATATGTAGCAGAACAAGAAGAATACTATTCTAAAGTTGCAGACACGGCTGTTTTGGACGTCTCATTTGCTATATTAATTACACCTATGCTGCCTAAATTATAAAAGTCTGGACAAGTTGACTGCCCCTGAAAAATCATTTCATCTCCTGAGAAATGACGCTGTTTGGCCTGTTGCAAAGGGGCCCTTTACTACTTGCATTCAATTTATTTTGTTAATATTTTTTTAATCACATTCGAAGACCATGTATTTTTTCTGGAGAAATAAACCTATTAAAATAAAACAAAGATGCCATCCATAAGCTTTCTGCAGTCTACAAACTTGAGCAAAATGAAGCTACAAATGGAAAGGTTAGTATCACTACCACAAGCAAAAGAACTTCTGATAATCACCTGGCCTACTTATTTCTTACATATATTCAAAATGGCAATAATCACTTTGAAATGTTATCTGGGATCAAACCGATTGCAGCACCAAGAGATTAAAGTTCAGAGTTTACACATGGCTGCTGATAAAGGACAAACAGCAGGTAATCAACATGCCACTCGGACTACAGCCAGCGTGCTCTGACACACACTTGCATGGATTGGAGGGATTATTCATATGATTTAAGGTGAGGCCATGAGAAGAGAATATAGTTTGATCTAATTTGATAAGTGTGTCACCCTGAATAGGGCTTTCAAACTTAGCAAGTTCCACCTCCTGTATTACATGCTTGTTCCTGGTCAGTGACTCACTAGGGCAGTGGTTATCAATTTACTTGATATAGGGACCTCAAGTGAGGCCTATGACATCAAAGTGGCACACAATATTCTGAGTATATAAAACTACATATAACTGTCAAAACAGAGGGCATGTTACTTGAAAACTACTACATGAAATTATAGCCCCTTTAAAAAAAACTATTTGTGGTGCCCACAGCACCTGTTAAAGCCAAAGTTTAGACATGACTTTTTTCCTGCCATGGGTACACTGGTTCAGTGTGGGCCAATGTAAACATGCATGTGCCATACCTTGCCACATCAACGCCGAGTGACTGCCATGCTGAACGTGAATACAGGGGGTCACTCGGTTGGCATGGGTGCCATTCAGATTTCACTTTGCATTTTCTCATTGAATGTAAAGCATTCTCTGATTGAACAAGGTGGAGAAGCAGGGTGGCAACATCTCAATCTCCACCTCATCCAACGGCATAGTGTCCCTGCCAAGCAACTCATCGTGTTTGCTAAATGACAGGCAACCCACTTGGCACAGGACCCAGAAGCTAGCAGCGATCACTGTAGTAGTGGAGCCTACTTCAGTGATTTCCAGCTTCCACAGGGACAAGCATACTTACATTGGTTCAAGCTGAACCAAGGTAACTATGCAAAAATTTCATACCTAAATTTTAGCTGTACAAATTACAGGTGCCATATTTGATATCTTTTTAGCAAAATCCATAAAAAAAAATCACATAAATTTAAAAAAAGGTAAAGAGAAAGGGATAGGAACCACGTAAAATGAAACTCAAAATAAACAAAACCATTTAAGCTAGTAAACGTCTAATATTTTTTTTTACATTTGCCTGAGTAAGCCCTGAGTCAGGGAAAATATGGAACCATAGCATGTGGGTCATGAGAACATCCCAAGTTCCAAAAAAGTGTTGCAATTCCTAGAATGTTGAGCTGTAGCAAAGTCACCCTTCCATGTGCTCCTTGCTGCAAAGACCAGTTATAGGCTGAGGTGGTTGCCATTTGTTTGTGCTGTTGTACAAGAATGGATGATTTACTCTCAGTAAGCAAAATATCAAACAAAAGATATCCTGTCAGCCAAACTATAAAGGGCTAGGTTTTATACACCAGAAGTAGAAGCCATTTGTATCATCTGCCTCTCTTTTGCCCTGTAAACACGATAGGATTTTCCGATGGAAAATGTGTGACAGGACCTTGTTGTTGGAAATTCCGACCGTGTGTAGGCTCCATCACACATTTTCCATAGGAATTTCCGACACACAAAGTTTGAGAGCTTGCTATAAAATTTTCCGACAACAAAATCCGTTTTCGGAAATTCCGATCGTGTGTACACAAATCCGACGCACAAAGTGCCACGCATGCTCAGAATAAATTAAGAGACGAAAGCTGTTGGCTACTGCCCGGTTTATAGTGCCGGCGTATGTGTTTTACGTCATCGCGTTCAGAACGATCGGATTTTCCAACAACTTTGTGTGACCGTGTGTATGCAAGACAAGTTTGAGCCAACATCCGTCGGAAAAAATCCATGGATTTTGTTGTCGGAATGTCTGATCAATGTCCGACCGTGTGTACAGGGCATTTCAGTTTGGTGTAGAAAAACTTCTACTTTTCTGTATATTTTTGATTATGCAGTATGTCAAGCTTTATCACTGGTTATCTTTTATGTTCTGTAGAAGTCTGTGTACAATTTGTGAAGATTTGTTGTTGAAAACTGTTTCAAAAAGCAGTAAATTAATACCATTTGCAATTTGCTTGACATGCTGGTGATTTTCTAAAATGTTCAGCAGAAATAACAGAATTATTATTTCAAGCAAGCATTTTTCAGCATGTGGTCACTTTTGCATTGCTTCAGGGGAAGGGCAAGTTATAAATACCAACAGAGAACCAGCATTGACCTCAGAAGTACTTCTGATTTATGTATTCCAACTTTCCAGTACTTTCAACTTTCCTGGAGGGTAAAATATATCCACTCTTATTTCTTTTGGCATTAAACAGAATCTTTACCTCCTCTACTAAATCCATTAATCGCAAAAGAAGGGCCTTCAGACCTGGCTTGTTCAGCAGGGGAGGGGTCAAACCATTCTCTGATGTTGGAATCAATCATAGAATCCTCAAAGAACTCCCTCTGGTTTCATTGTGTCTTTTCTCATCTACTCTAACAAACCCAACATTTACATAACAGCAAGCACTACTTACAATAACTTTATGCACAGCAAGCCCATCAATGATAGGCTTTTGGGCCTAGTATCTGAAGCCATTTTGAACACCATTCTGGAAGTGTTCCTTTTTTGTCTATCTGCTGGCAATTCACTCAAGGAATTGTCGAAACTCTTTGTCTCTATAACAGACGCAAAAGGGAAAATTCAACCCAGAGTTCAAGCAAGCTGCTATACCATTTTTTTTTCTAGCGATAATCCCTCTTATTAATGTAATGTACTAAATTAATTCAGCTTTTTCAACACATCTGGTTCTGACAGTGACTTGTGCACCAAATTCAGTTTGAAAATGCTCCACTTTTACATTGTGGCACATTGAATGCTCCAAAGTCAAAATACAATTTTGACAGTTTGTATCTTAGGAAAGTGGAGCTAACCAAGACCAACTCTTTCAGTGTACAGAGAGAAACTTGGGTAGACAGGTTTTGTGAAAGTGTCTTGTGTGCATTACTAAAGTGGTGCAAAATTAAAGTACAAGTTCTAGACAGGTACATGAATTTGACGCATGCTGCATTATTTTTTTAAAGCACACGAGAGGCTCATAAAATCTGTCTGCGGCAGTCTATGAATTCCAAGGAAGAATGAAACCTGAAAATTACAAAAGATCTTTATCAGAAAAAAGGACACACATTTGTTTCCCACAACTTAGGGTCCTTTCACACTGGGGCGGTTTGCAGGCGCTACTGCGCTAATAGCGCCTGCAAACCGACCCGAAAGTGCCGCTGCTTTAATTCCAGTGTGAAAGCCCTGAGGGCTTTCACACTGGAGCGGTGCGCTAGCAGGACGGGAAAAAAAGTCCTGCTAGCAGCATCTTCGGATCGGTGAAGGAGCGGAGTGTATACCGCTCCTGCCCATTGAAATCAATGGGATGGCACGGCTATACCGCCGGCAAAGCACCTCTGCAGAGGCGCTTTGCGGTGGTTTTAACCCTTTCTCGGCCGCTAGCAGGGGGGTAAAACCGCCCCGCTAGCGGCCGCATACCGACGGTAAAGCGCCGCTAACAATAGCGCCGCTTAACCGCCGACGCCGCCCCCGCCCCAGTGTGAAAGGACCCTTAGAACTGAGAGATCTGTCACTAAAACCCAGCTTGAAAATTCAGGTTAAGGTTCATTGAGACACAGTTCTACAAGAGAACCATTATACAACTTGTGAAAATGTGCTCCTCATTGTGTGTAGTGTATCTCTAAAGAAATCTAACTTTAAGCAAATGATACCATCACAAGTTCTTAGTTGATTCTCCAAGGACTACATGGAGAATTCACTTGATGGTGTTGGAGGGGGGGGGGGGGGCAGAAAATCCAGATCGAAGCAATGTCCTAGTTCTCACTGGGACAGGAAACAGCATAATCTCTCCAACTGGTAAAAAAATATCATATTTACAATCTAATAGGGGGTCTGATAATGTCCCACTTTATCTAAAACAATATGTTTTGAATGATACGTTTAAATAGAAAAAAATATATCAAATTTTAGGAAATATGCTCTCATTTATCAGCTGAATGGACACTACAAAAAAGATAAAATGTCATAGTAAAGCTACATAAAACTCAGTCACTGAAAAAGATGATATCACACTAACCTCAGCCAAGAAATGCACTGAAGTGTTATACAATGAGAGAAGTCAGAGGGATGATTGGATTAGGACTGTCTTATGAGAAATCTATGCAAATAGCTTATTTTTTTATGATTCTAGCATGAGAACATGTTGATGTTTGCCTGGGACAGTCTAGTTCTGGGGATTTCCCATAAACCATTTTACAAGTTGCTGTTGTCAGTATACTATAAGACTAAAAACGTAAAACCAGTAAATAACAGAAAATATAAATTTATCATGAAATAGATTAAAACAAATGCAGAGTTTAAAATAGAACACAGTATATTTAGTGGATTAAAAAAAAATAACTGGTTATTAAGAAACTAGGAATGTTTCCCAAATTCCCTTCCTAAATATAAGCTGAAGCATGGCTTAATTTGAAAAGAATTGTGAAATAATATACCTTATAGAAAAACTGCATTTATGAAATTTGTAGTCACAATACTGAAGCTGCCTGAAAATAATTTATATATGCACATATTGCCAACATCAGGTCTATGCTTATTGAAAAGCGTTTCCTGTTTTGATAGACCCAAAATGTTGTATTTTAAGTTTAAGTGCATATGTGAGAGACTGCACACCACTTGACTCATTACAGGCAGGTATTAGGAGGTCACTTAAACCTTGGACAGCTGGCCAAACACTAGCAGTGACAGTGCAAGTGATTACATTATCAAGCAGTAGGGGAGATGTGGACATTCCTACTTACCACTTCAGTTGGTCTGTAGTACTTGAGATCAACTTTCACATGAATCTTTCCAGTCTCACTGCAGCGGCCCACTTCATTTTCATTCTTGCCCTCCCACCTGTAAAGAAGATAAACAAATGATGAGCACAAGACTACATTCAAACACTAGGGTAGAAACATTTGGTTGCCTTTTCTCGCCTCTAAACCTTGGTGTGAATCCCTTCTCCCTAGGTGAGCGTAAACTCATTAACAAACAGAACAAAAGACCACTCACCACAAGAATAATTTCCCAAATTGTCTCATTTGTGTGTTTGTTTGAAGTGTCAATTATGCACATTCTGGGCTTCATTTGGCACAAAGCTTTGTTATAAGGAAAAGCAAATTCATGTTGTATTCACAAGCTATTCGTCAACACAACAAAGAATCAGTACAATTTTTACTGCTTGATTTCTTAGCTTTATAAAGTGAGTTTAGTAGAAATAAAGTCAAAAATGTTTTTCCCCTCATTTTGAAGAGAGTAGTGGGGAGATTTTCCTTCACTTTCTGTCCCATATCCACAACAGAAAGTGAGGGAAATCACTGATTGTCACCAGAACTAGTGCCACCATTGCAAGATTTCCCACATATTACTGTAATGGTTGTTTTTACCAAAAGAGTAGTTGATACTTGGACTAGACTTCCAGCAGAGGTAGTGAATCAAGAGTAAGTGGATTCAAAGATGCTTGGGAAAAACAGATCTATACTCAAGCAAAATATATTATATATACACACACATAATATACACACATACACAGTGCATCCAGAAATTATTCACAGCGCTTCATTTTTTCCACATTTTGTTATGTTACAGCCTTATTCCAAAATGGATTAAATTCCATATTTTCCTCAAAATTCTAAAAACAATACCCCATAATGACAACGTGAAAGAAGTTTGTTTGAAATCTTTGCAAATTTATTATAAAAAAAAAAAAAAAAAGGAAAAAAATCCCACGTATTCACAGCATTTGCGCAATACTTTATTGAAGCACCTTTGGCACCAATTACAGCCTCAAGTCCTTTTTGGTATGATGCTACAAGCTTGGCACACTTATTTTTGGGCGGTTTCTCCCATTCTTCTTTGCAAGACCTCTCAAGCTCCATTAGGTTGGATGGGGAGCATCGGTGCACAGCCATTTTCAGATCTCTCCAGAGATGTTCAATCGAGTTCAAGTCTGGGCCACTCAAGGACATTCACAGAGTTGTCCCGTAGCCACTCCTTTGTTATCTTGGCTGTGTGCATAAGGTCATTGTCCTTTTAAAGGATGAACCTTCACCCCAGTCTGAGGTCCAGAGCACTCTGGAGCAGGTTTTCATCTAGGATGTCTCTGTACATTGCTGCATCCATCTTTCCCTTGATCCTGACTAGTCTCCCAGTTCCTGCCGCTGAAAAACATCCCCACAGCATGATGCTGCCACCACCATGCTTCACTGTAGGGATGGTATTGGCCAGGTGATGAGTAGTGCCTGGTTCCCTCCAGACATGACGCTTGCCATTCAGGCCAAAGAGTTTAATCTTTGTTTCATTAGACCAGAGAATTTTGTTTATCGTGGTCTGAGCCCTTCAGGTGCCCTTTGGCAAACTCACGGTGGGCTGTAATGTGCCTTTTACTGATCAGTGGCTTCCGTCTGGCCACTTTACCATACAGGCCTGATTGGTGGAGTGTTGCAGAGATGGTTGTTCTTTTAGGTGTTTTTCTCCTCTCCACAGCGAAATGTTGGAGCTCTGTCAGAGTGACCATCAGTTCTTGGTCACCTCCCTAAGACTCTTCACCCCCAATCGCTCAGTTTGGCCGGGTGGCCTGCTCGAGGAAGAGTGTTTGTGGTTCCAAACTTCTTCCATTTATGGATGATGAAGGCCACTGTGCTCATTGCGACCTTCAATGCTGCAGAAATGTTTCTGTACCCGTCTCCCTTCTCCAGATATGTGCCTTAAAACAATCCTGTCTCGGGGGTCTACAGACAATTCCTTGGACTTCATGGCTTGGTTTGTGCTCTGACATGCACTGTTAACTGTGGGACCTTATATAGACAGGTGTCCAATCACTTGAATTTACCCCAGGTGGACTCCAATCAAGTTGAAGAAACATCTTAAGAATGATCGGTGGAAACAGGATGCACCTGAGCTCAATTTTGAGTGTCATGGCAAAGGCCGTGAATAGTTATGTACATTTTTTCATTTTTATTTTCATTTTTATTTTTATTTTTAATAAATTTGCAAATATTTCAAACAAACATCTTTCACATTGTCATTATAGGGTATTGTGTGTAGAATTTTAAGGAAATAATTAATTTAATCAGTTTTGGAATAAGGCTGTAACATAACCACATGTGGAAAAAGTGAAGCGCTATGAATATTTTCCAGATGCACTATATGTATATATAGATTTATACACACACTAATATATATTAGTATATTCACAACGTAAAATCTTTCACATTATACAAAAAAAATTGGCTTAACGTTACTGGTTAGTTGTTATTTTTAATTCATTAAAGTAATTTTTTCCATAAAAATTGCATTTGAAAGACCGCTGCACAAATACAGTGTGACATAAAATACACATACAGATCCAAATACTTTTAGCTGATTTAGCACCGTTGTTATGGCAACGGCTGAAGCCGGACATAGCGGGGCATAGCTAGGACGTCACGCGTCATAAACTCAGCCTTACCATGCCCATAATCGCAGCCTTACTGTGCCGCCCATAATCGCAGCCTTACTGTGCCGCCCATAATCTCAGCCTTACTGTGCTGCCCATAATCGCAGCCTTACTGTGCCGCCCATAATGCAGTCTCACCCTGCCCATAATCTCAGACTTACCGTGCCCATAATCGCAGCTTCGCCGTGCCCATAATCGCAGCCTCACCGTGCCCATATTGCAGTCTCACCGTGCCCATATTTCAGTCTCACCGTGCCCATAATGCAGTCTCACCGTGCCCATAATGCAGTCTCACCGTGCCCATAATCGTAGCCTCACTGTAGTCAGTGCCTGGATTACACAGTCTGCGGACATCTCCCGCACTGAGTCTATCACACGAGCTGATCTAGGAGGAGAGCGGGACTTTTCTCACAGCGCGGCCAAAGTTTTCACACTCAGCTCGGAGACACACAGCGGAAGATGCCCGCAGACTGTGTAGGATATATAGTGGAGGAGGAGGGAGCGGAGCGCTGCGCTGCAGCCACAGCTTGGCCCAAAGCGGGCCCAGGGAAGGCAGCCTACCAATCAAAAAAATTTTGATCGATCAAAAAAATTAATGTTTAATCGAAGAATTAATCGTTAATTTCCGCAGCCCTAACATATATATTTATATTATCTCTATATCCACGCACAAATAATTTAAAAGGAAAAGGTTTGGGACTTTAAATAAAGCATGTGACACATAGCTGGTAAAGTGGTCAAATGCATTATGGCACATTTCTTCTTTCATGTATATACAGATATCATGATGACATATTGTCATTATAGTTCATATATATATATGCACAGGTGTCATGAATAACACATTGCAGTATAAAGTAAAAATATTGTCAGCTGGCTTGTAATCCGTATAATAAAATAGGGATGGAGACATGTATTTCTTCATTACAGGTGGCAGATTTCACCTTTAGTGGTCTGCGATTCTTTATCGATGATGTACAGTTTATATTCATATTCACTCAGTACTTTGCCCCACTTTTGTGGTTTAGCTAAATTTTTAATTCGTATGTGGTTTTGCTTTGTTGGGCTGGCTGGTTGTCTCTGTACCTGGGAGCTGTGAGGTGCATCTGGGTCCCGCCTCTTTTCCCCTTTGCCCCCTTGGGACGTGGGAGATTGGGTGGGCACCCACATGATGCGCATCGGTGCCACGCCTTGCACCGGACACATGGCGTTAAATTTGGAGCCATTACACTGGCGCGTCTTTATACCATCAGCAGCTGATCTATGAGGGAGGCTTTTTGGCACCAAATGCAGGATGACGGCTGCCGCTCAGGCGATGACGCCTTCCCTCATCAGCCACACCGGCGTGACGCTGGGAGGGACCCGGGACAAGACCTTTGGTATAAATGACAACCCCAGTGGATTACAGTCTCTCTCTCCTGAGGACATTGCACACCACACCCGGATCATGTTGCTAACACGTGGGATCACCAGGTAATTAGTCTGGGAGAGTCTCTTTTATATGGATTCCTTTAGTATTGGGTCTTCCTTTACTCTCTGAGTCCCCTGCTTGAGATCCTTTAGGCCTGATTCACACCTATGCAGATTGCAGTTTGCATATTCCAGGAGCATTTTGCATTTTTCAATACACATTTTTGATCCACTGAAGTCTATGAAACCAAAAACCAGAAAAAAGTCCCTGGCCCTTTCCATAAAATGCACAGATGTGAACTACATCCATAGGAAACCATGTTAAATGGACTGTACGTAGTGTGTTTCTGCAAAACTGAAAACGCACTAAAAAAATTTATAGGTGTGAACCAGGACTTCTAGTGGGTTCAATGCAATGCTTTTATTTATTCCACACTTGGGTTGTGGTTTACTTCTACTTATTTTCCCCACATGCTCTCCATTTCTTTTCATCCTATTAATATTCAGTTTTGTTATTTAAGCACACAGCACTACCAACTAGTTTATTCACAATTCAATATTCTATACAATACAATATTCTATACTGGAGCTGTCACCTGCATTTATAATTACTATGACACGGAGACCCATATCCCTCTGGGGGGTTTTCATGGGCCACTGCCACAGCTCCTGGGACAGACACATCCCTGGCAGACCTAAACTTGCAACACCACTTGCTGAATCTGGAGCCGACTTGTAAGTATCTCTGGGATGGAGATTTTTTTGTCCCCCCTTTTTTTTTTTTGAGTTAACCATCAAACTACATTGGTATATGTTTGCAGATACACACCTTGCATGCGCTCCTGAAGAAGTGAATTCCACGAAAGGAATGCGTCAAGCTTTTTTAGATGCATTACAATCATGCGTTTACAACTTTGATTATCATGAAATATCTGCAATCATTAATGATTTTAATATATATTTTATCACATGGATTACAAGCCAGCCTCACAATAATTATACTTTATAATGCAATGTGTTATTCATGGCACCTGTGTAATATATATTTATTAACATTCCATATCTGTATATACATGAAAGAATAAATGTGCCATAATGCATTTGACCACTTTACCAGCTATGTGTCACGTGCTTCATTTAAAGTCCCAAACCTTTTCCTTTAACCACTTGCCGACCGCCTAACGCAGATATACTGTGGCAGAATGGCACGGGCAGGCAAAATCACGTACCTGGTACGTGATCTGCCTCCCGCAGATCCGGTGCCCGAGGCGGTCGGCATCGTTAGGGGAACGATCAATGCTGAGGGGGAGGCCACTCATTCGTGGCCACCCCCTCGCGATCGCTCCCAACGAATGAAAATCTTCCTCTGCTGCTGTAATGTAAACAGCGGCAGAGGAAGTGATGTCATCTCTCCTCGTTACGGCGCCGAGGAGAGAAGACATCCAAGTAAGTTTGCACCAACACAACACTGACAGTAGAACATGCAGGCACACTCTTCACCCCCCCGATCACCCCCCTGTCACAGTGACACCAATAGCAGTTTTTTTTTTGTTTTTGTTTTTTTTTACTGATTACTGCATTGGTGTCATTTTGTGACAGTTATAAGTGATAGGGCAGTTAGTGTTAGGCCCCTTTAGGTCTAGAGTGCCCCCCTAACAAAGTTTTAACCCCTTGATCACCCCCTGTCGCCAGTGTCACTAAGCCATCATTTTTCTGATCGCTGTATTAGTGTCACAGGTGAAGCTAGTTAGGGAGATAAGTATTTAGGTTCGCCGTCAGCGTTTTATAGCATCAGGGACCCCCATATACTAATTTTAACCCCCTGATTGCCCCCTAGTTAACCCTTTCACCAGTGATTTCCATATAACTGTTACGGGTGACACTGGTTAGTTTGTTTTTTATAGTGTCAGGGCACCCGCCGTTTATTACCTAATAAAGGTTTAACCCCCTGATCACCCGGCAGGTGATACAAGTTAGGTTTTAGGGTCAGATAGGGTCTGCGTCGCCCCAGGCAGCGTCAGGTTAGTGCCAGTACCGCTAACACCCACGCACGCAGCATACACCTCCATTAGTGGTATAGTATCTGAACGGATCAATATCTGATCTGATCTATACTAGCGTCCCCAGCAGTTTAGGGTTCCCAAAAACGCAGTGTTAGCGGGATCAGCCCAGATACCTGCTAGCACCTGCGTTTTGCCCCTCCGCCCGGCCCAGCCCAGCCCACCCAAGTGCAGTATCGATCGATCACTGTCACTTAAAAAACACCAAACACATAACTGCAGCGTTCGCAGAGTCAGGCCTGATCCCTGTGATCGCTAACAGTTTTTTGCTAGCGTCTGAATCAGTCGCTAACAGTCAGAAGCTTTTTTTACCTGTGAGTCTGACTACTGTACCACTAAATTTAGAGCGCAAAATGGCAAATCGAAGTGAAGAGGCCTACACACTAGTGAAGAGGCCTACACGTTTCTGAGCATGACAGATCGTGAAGAGGAAGTCACTCATCTGTCAGATGCAGGCTCAGAATACGATCCTGTAGACGACAGCGGCTCCATGACAGATAGCTCTGACGACGGAGTTGTGGTCCCTGCCAAGGTCAGGCGTACCCGACCCCAATCTTCTTCTGCTGTTGTTCGGGTGCAGGAACCGCAGGGCTCTCGTATGGAGCAGAGCAGTACTAGCGCCACTATTCCTTCTGGTAAACTGGCAAGCACCAGCGGCCTAGTACACCCTGGTCATAGTCAAACCAGCACTGCAGTAACACTTGGTGACGTGGCGAGTCCCATAAGTGCAGTTCAAGCTGGTGAGGTGGCAAGCACAAGTAGTGTCCCACTGCCACCAAGAAGAAGACAAACACAGGCCTGTCGTGCCCATAGTGCCCTTCCTGCTGCATTTGCCAATCCTAATTGGGAACCCGCCACTTCTGGAGCACCCGTACTTCCCCCATTCACATCCCCAACCAAATGCAGTCGGCTGCAAGAGAGGCATTTTCTTTATGTCCTCCCGAGTACCCCTACCCAACGAACCCCCCAAAAAAGATGTCGTGTCTGCAGCAAGCGCGGATATAGGCGTGACACCCGCTATTATTGTCCCTCCTGTCCTGACAATCCTGGTCTTTGCATTAGTGAATGTTTTGAACGCTACCATACACTAGTTGAGTATTAGCGTAGGGTACAGCATTGCACAGACTAGGCACACTTTCACAGGGTCTCACAAGATGCCATTGCATTTTGAGAGACCCGAACCTGGAATCGGTTACAGTTATAAAAGTTACAGTTACAAAAAAAAGTGTAAAAAAAAGTAAAAAAACAAAAAAATATATAAAATAAAAAAAACAAAAATAGTTGTTTTATTGTCCTCTCTCTCTCTATTCTCTCTCTATTGTTCTGCTCTTTTTTATTGTATTCTATTCTGCAAAGTTTTATTGTTATCATGTTTTATCCCGTTTGCTTTTCAGGTATGTAATTTTTTATACTTTACTGTTTACTGTGTTTTATTGTAAACCATTTTTTTGTTTTCAGGAACGCCATTCAGCTGCAGCGTGGATTTATTTATCTTGACAGCAACAGCATTTGCTCCCACGATACATAAAGCCGTGACTCCAGCACTGTCGGAGGTGATATATGCCGAACCATGGGGGCAGCAGGGGCGGAGGAGCGATTTGCTTCTAACTTTTGGGGCGGATGCCCCCATGCTTCGGCATATATAAATGGTGCATGTATGCCCATCATTAGAAGTGGGTGGATGAAGGGAGGTATTCTAATGCTGGGCATACCCACCGATCAATCTCTTTTTTTCCCTTCAGCCCACAGACTGCATAAAAAAAAGATTACAATATATGCCCAACAAGGACCAGCAACGTACTGGTATGTTGCTGGACTTTGAGTGGTTATAACAGAATGATGCCTGCAGATTTAGGTATCATCTTGGTATCATTCTTTTCAGCCAGTAGTCGGCTTTCATGTAAAAGCAATCTTAGTGGCTAATTAGCCTCTAGACTGCTTTTACAAGCAGTGGGAGGGAATGTCCCCCCCCCCCCCCCACAGTCTTCCATGTTTTTCTCTGGCTCTTCTGTCTCAACAGGGAACCTGAGAATGCAGCCGGTGATTCTGCCAGCTGACCATAGAGCTGATCAGAGACCAGAATGGCTCCAATCATCTCTATGGCCTAAGAAACCTGAAGCTACGAGCATTTCATGACTTAGATTTTGCCAGATGTAAACAGCGCAATTGGGAAAGCATTTTTCAAAAAAGAGTACCTGTCACTACCTATTGCTATCATAGGGGATATTTACATTCCCTGACATAATAAAAATGATAAAAAAAAATGAAAGCAAGTGTTTAAAAATAAGATAAAAAGCAAAAAAATAATAAAGAAAAAAAAAAAAAAAAGCACCCTGTCCCCCCCTGCTCTCGCGCAAAGGCGAACGCAAACGTTGGTCTGGCGTCAAATGTAAACAGCAATTGCACGATGCATGTGAGGTATAACCGCGAAGATCAGATCGAGGGCAGTAATTTTAGCAGTAGACCTCCTCTGTAAATCTAAAGTGGTAACCTGTAAAGGCTTTTAAAAATGTATGTAGTTTGTCCCCACTGCACGTTTGTGCGCAATTTTAAAGCATGACGTGTTTGGTATCCATGTGCTCGGCCTAAGATCATCTTTTTTTATTTCATTTCATCAAACATTTGAGCAATATAGTGTGTTTTAGTGCATTAAAATTAAAAAAAGTGTGTTTTTTCCCCAAAAAATGCGTTTGAAAAATCGTTGCGCAAATACTGTGTGAAAAAAAAAAAATTAAACACCCACCATTTTAATCTGTAGGGCCTTTGCTTTAAAAAATATATAATGTTTGGGGGTTCAAAGTAATTTTCTTTAAAAAAAAAAAAAAAAAGTTTTTCATGTAAACAAATAGTGTCAGAAAGGGCTTTGTCTTCAAGTGGTTAGAAGAGTGGGTGATATGCGACATAAGCTTCTAAAATGTTGTGCATAAAATGCCAGGACAGTTCAAAACCCCCCCAAATGACCCCATTTTGGAAAGTAGACACCCCAAGCTATTTGCTGAGAGGCATGTCGAGTCCATGGAATATTTTATATTGTGAAACAAGTTGCGGGAAAAAGACAATTTTTTTTTTTTTTTTTTTTGCACAAAGTTGTAACTAAATGATATATTGCTCAAACATGCCATGGGAATATGTGGAATTACACCCCAAAATACATTCTGTTGCTTCTCCTGAGTACGGGGATACCACATTTGTGAGACTTTTTGGGAGCCTAGCCGCGTACGGGACCCCGAAAGCCAAGCCCCGCCTTCAGGCTTTCTAAGGGTGTACATTTTTTATTTCACTCCTCACTGCCTATCACAGTTTCGGTGTCCATGGAATGCCCAGATGGCACAAACCCCCCACAAACAACCCTATTTTGGAAAGTAGACACCCCAAGCTATTTGCTGAGAGGTATGGTGAGTATTTTGCAGACCTCACTTTTTGTCACAAAGTTTTGAAAATTGAAAAAAAAAAAAAAAAATACATTTTTCTTTTCTTTTTTCATTTTCAAAAACACATGAAAGCTGAAAAATACTCACCATGCCTCTCAGCAAATAGCTTGGGGTGTCTACTTTCCAAAATGGGGTCATTTGGGGGGGTTTTGTGCCATCTTGGCATTTTATGGCCTTCAAAACTGTGATAGGTAGTGAGGAGTGAAATCAAAAATTTACGCCCTTAGAAATCCTGAAGGCGGTGCTTGGTTTCGGGGCCCTGTATGCAGCTAGGCTCCCGAAAAGTCCCACACACGTGGTATTTCCATACTCAGGAGAAGCAGCAGAATGTATTTTGGGATGTAATTTCACATATGCCCATGGAATGTTTGAGCAATATATCATTTAGTGACAACTTTGTGCAAAAAAAAAAAAAAAAAAGTTTGTCATTTTCGCGCAACTTGTGGCAAAATATAAAATATTCCATGGACTCAACATGCCTCTCAGCAAATAGCTTGGGGTGTCTACTTTCCAAAATGGGGTCATGGGGGGGGGGGTTGAACTGTCCTGGCATTTTATGGCCTTCAAAACTGTGACAGGTAGTGAGGAGTGAAATCAAAAATTTACGCCCTTAGAAATCCTGAAGGCGGTGCTTGGCTTTCGGGGCCCCATACGCAGCTAGGCTCCCAAAAAGTCCCACACATGTGGTATCCCCGTACTCAGGAGAATCAGCAGAATGTATTTTGGGGTGTAATTCCACATAGCCCATGGCCTGTGTGAGCAATATATCATTTAGTGACAACTTTTTGTAAATTCTTTTTTTGTCATTATTCAATCACTTGGGACAAAAAAAAAAATAATATTCAATGGGCTCAACATGCCTCTCAGCAATTTCCTTGGGATGTTTACTTTCCAAAATGGGGTCATTTGGGGAGGGGGGGTTGTACTGCCCTGCCATTTTAGCACCTCAAGAAATGAGATGTCATAAACTAAAAGCTGTGTAAATTCCATAAAATACAAAAAGGAAACTATTGAGGAGCACCATTAAAGAGAAAAAGCAAATATATTTGCGCTAATCTACAATAAATATTAAATGCTGCTTAACGTGGGTCTAAAGGCTGAAGGCCTTTTTTTTACCGTAATGCAGCCCCCTCCCCCAGCACCCCCTTATACTTACCTGAGCCCGATCTTGATCAAGCAATGTGCAGAACAGCAGCTCTCTCGGTTACCTCCCTCCTCATTGGTTCAGACACAGCTCTTGCTCCTGTCAATCACAGCCAGTGAGGGGGGAGCAGGGGGCTCAGGATACTGCCGAGCTGCACTGCGTGCGTTTATGAACACACAGAGGCAGCTTGGGAGCAAGCCACACAAGTGGTGGGCATTGGCTGGCTGGGTGGGTGGAGCCATAAGCGCCAGCAGTGGACCTGAGAAGACTATCGAGGCTGCTCTGTGCATAATCATTGCACAGAGCAGGCAGGTATGGTATGTGGAAAAAAGTAAAAATAAAAATTGAGCTTTTACAATCATTTTAATCTGAACACGTGGTAAAAAGCAGAGTACAAAATATGTAAGCAAAACCATGCATTCTACAAGCTGAAAAATTTGCAGACTAGACTGTGGCATTGAAAAATGATGCCACCATGGAGTGTCTGTGTTAGGATACCGTGCCTCGAATAGATTACAGTACTAATTTACAGTGACACCACTTCATTAGCAGCAAGACTCAGCCTCTGAAAGAGTAAACACCTGCATTAGAAAACTTTCATAGCTTAAAGGCTTCACCTGTCACTCATGACAGGGAGATTCAAAAGTACAGCAATGTTACACTTGTCATTACCACAGCTTTGTCTTGTAACAAATGGGGAAGGAAAACAATGGGGGAAAAACAATTTACTAAAACTGGAGTGTACAAAATCTGGTGCAGCTCTGCATAGAACATATAAGCCGATCAGCTTCCAGGTTTTATTGTCAAAGCTTAATTGAACAAGCTGAAGCTAAAAGCTAATTGGCTACCATGCACACATAGAGAGTACATTCACACACTATATGACATAAATCTCTCTAAAACCGAGCTGGTAACATCTCCCCCCGGGACTTTTCCATCAAAATCAGTAATGCAGCCATCAGTCCCTCCCCTCACGCCAGGGTCCTAGGTGTAATTATAGTCTCTGGCCTGTCCTTTCAGCCCCAAATCCAATTGTTGTCAAAAGCTTGTACACTTCACCTCCATAACATCTCTAAAATTCACTCCTTTTTTAAAGCAGAGTTCCAGTTATTTGTTTATTAAAAGTCAGCAGCTACAAAAAGTCTTTTGGCTATGGGACAGGAAGTAAAGGTAAACCTCCCCAGTGAGACAAAGATGGCAAAAATAAACCTCACAGGGGTTTTAACCCATCCTTGGTCTATCCAAAATGAAATAAAATGCCTATAGTTCTACTTTAACTACTTCAGCCCCAGAAGATTTGGCTGCTGAATGACCGGGCCATTTTTTGCGATTTGGCACTGCGTCGATTTAACTGACAATTGTGCGGTTGTGCGATGCTGCACCCAAACAAAATTGACGTCTTTTTTCCGCACAAATAGAGCTTTCTTTTGGTGGTATTTGATCACCTCTGCATTTTTTATTTTTTGCGCTATAAACAAAAAAAGAGTGACAATTTTGAATTTTATTTATTTTTTTAAAAAGCTATTTTTTCTCAGTGTAGGCCTATATATATTCTTCTACATATTTTTGGTAAAAAAAAAAAAAAAAATCGCAATAAGCGTATATTGATTGGTTTGCGCAAAAGTTATAGCGTCTACAAAACGGGATAGATTTATAGCATTTTTTTGTTTTTTTTTTTACTAGTAATGGTGGCGATCTGCGATTTTTATTGTGACCGCGACATTATGGCGGACACATCGGACAATTTTGACACATTTTTGGGACCACTGGCATTTATACAGCGATCAGTGCTATAAAAATGCATTGATTACTGTAAAAATATCACTGGCAGTGAAGGGGTTAACACTAGGGGGCGATCAAGGGGTTAATTGTGATCCATGGGAGGTGATTCTAACTGCAGGGGGAGAGAACTGACTAGAGGAACCCCTGCTGTGCAGCGCACGCACGCACCTTCTATCCCGATCCCACAAGCCGACGTATAGCTAGGACGGTTCGCGGGATCGTGCCGACCTGCCGTAGTAAAATGGCGGCGGCTAGTTGGCAAGCCGTTAAGGTAGATCTCTAGCCAAAATTGTTTTAATTATAGATTGTGTGAGGAAGGATGAGAAACGCTGTCAGATATTGTTGCTGTTATTGTTTTTTTCGGCTCTTTTGACAGAACAGGTGGCATAGGCACTTAAGAAAAAAAACGCTTTTTAAACGCTTCTAAACGCAAACGCGGAAAAACAGACGTTTTAAACGTGGGTTACTATCTGTCAAGTTAAAACGTTCAGGAGAGGTTGTAAAAACGTCCTGTGTACATGAAGCCTTAACGGCTCTCCTTTCATCATGCTATGACAGCGTGTGTGAAAAGTACTGCCATTGACCGCCAAGTCTGGTCACATTGTGATCAGCTGTGTCCAAAGGACACAGCAATCACGGAGCACACCTGATGCCCTCCCAGAACAGAGCCGTGCAATAGCCATCTTCTGGCTACAGCGCGGTAATGAAGTGGTTAACAGCAATTAATCCCACAAAGTTTTTACAGATCTGTGTAATAGGTGCCAGATCAAGAAAAGTGCAGGAGCTGCTGAATACGTTTACGCTCACCATGAACTGCATATAAAGTTTTTCTTCTTTAAAAGATAGTTTAGTAAAATGATCATGCATACAATTACTTTTAGTCTTGATTGGCTCTGGTTACTGAGCTAAAATGCTGGTACATTTCATAAAAGCAGCACAGATGCTGAAGTAGTATGACATGCTGAAAACCTGAAATTGTGTAATGCCCTGTACACATGGTCAGATTTTCCGACGGAAAATGTGTGATAGGACCTTGTTGTCGGAAATTCCGACCGTGTGTAGGCTCCATCACACATTTTCCATTGGAATTTCCGAAACACAAAGTTTGAGAGCTTGCTATAAAATTTTCCGACAACAAAATCCGTTGACGGAAATTCTGATCGTGTGTACATAAATCCACGCATGCTCAGAATAAATTAAGAGACGAAAGCTATTGGCGACTGCCCCGTTTATAGTCCCGATGTACGTGTTTTACGTCACCGCGTTTAGGACGATCGGATTTTCTGACAACTTTGTGTGACCGTGTGTATGCAAGACAAGTTTGAGCCAACATCCGTCGGAAAAAATCCATGGATTTTGTTGTCGGAATGTCCTATCGTGTGTACAGGGCATTAGGGTAATTTACAATGGCAAAAACACTACAGTACACAGTGGGGTTTATTTACTAAAGCTGGAAAATGCAAAATCAGGCTCATTTCTGCATAGAAACCAATGAGCTTCCAATTTTTATTATCAAAGCTTAATTGAACAAGCTGGGGTTAGAAGCTCATTGCTTTCTATGCAGAAGGGAGCCTGATTTTGCACTTTCCAGCTTTAGTAAATAAACCCCATTGTGTACATCAGTGTGTAGCAGGGTGTTAGGCATGTAGTTCACACTTTTCACCACTAGATGCCCCCCAACTATATTGTTCTGCAAGAGAAGTACTTCCCTTCTATTTTCTGTTAACCATAATTTCTTCTGCCATGGGCTGCAGGTGGTATTTTGGAGGAGCCAGTGTCTGAATAAATACTGAGTTCTCCTGAGATTTGGGCATCTATCAGACTCAGGCTATATAAACTTCTTGCTGGGTCATGTGGAAATCATTGGGGAGTAGGTAGGGAGAGGAACCTGTCTAGTCAGACTGTTCAATTTGTTGAAGGGAAAGGCTCCTGCTGTATAGGGATAGTTTAGGGTCCTTCTGAATCTTGCTGCATTGTTCCTGGACAGGGTGAACAGCATCCCAGCTCTACTGTTCAGATACTGGTCAAGCACATCTCCACACACTGGGAAAGTAAGAGAGAAGATAAGATTTGTGTTGCACCGGCCATGAGGATTCTCACTAAAAGGACACAAGCCTCCAGCAGTCAGCCCATGCAGGCATGTCTGTGGTATTCTGTATTGCTGAGGATATTGCCAATATTTTGCGTTTTCAACCAGTTTTAACATTTATTGTAATTATTTTCCACTGCAGACTATTCAGCAGAGTAAGACAGAACCTCTTAGAAAGCGGTTGTTGTCTGAGCCCTCTACACTATAACCACAAACACAAGTCCCACCCACAAACTCATCTTGAAATTCATAGTAGCATGATCTCTGCAGTGTTTCAGTAACATCCTTGTGGAATATTCACACAGGTACTAAGTTCATACACAAGTGCAGCGCTCAAAATAATATAAAATGATAAGCCAACAAAGTCCCATAAATTAGTGAATAGTCACCACTTTATAACGCAATTTCTGTGTAAATGGTGAAGTGCTCTGTAATCCTCTTCATCATCATAGATGTGACAAATCACCTCATGTCCTCCACCAGCACACAATACGGCTTACTGGACATGACAAACGAGATAAAAGAGAAGTCAGAATGCACATATGGACAAGTATAGTGGACTGCTATACATGCTACTCCGATAGCAACATCCACGCTCCATCCCTGCAGTAATAGTAGATGGCATGGAAATAAATAAGCAATAACATATCGTAAATCTGATGAATAGCTATTTAAAATTGGTTAAAAGTATTTGCATCGATATAATTTGTAAAATGGTGTCCAAAGTACAATACCCAGAATTCCTAGCTAGCGCGCATGTATGGGGACATCATGGCTTCCAGCTCCGCCCACTGCATTTCATCACATATGATGTCTTTAGCAGGTACCCCTTATGACAAAACGCATTGGTAGAGCCAGAAGCCGTGACGTCATCATACATGCGTGATAGCTGGGACTGGTCCGTGCAGACTATTCACTAATTTATGGGAGTTTTTGATGGTTTAGCATTTTATATTTGAAGTGCTGCACTTGTGTACGAATCTTGTATCATATAGTCATATCCTGGAGTTAGGTCCTGACTGCTCCCTTTATCTCTTCTTATTATTTTATTATACAGTTTTGGTTTTTTTACAGCACAGCATCTACACAGGTACTAAGGGATTTTTTTTCCCCCTCTATATAGTAGATATTAGATAAGTTCTAAATACAAATTTTTGGTGAAGATTTCAAGAACATTATGGTAAACTTATAATTTTGCTCCTAAAATCATAAAGTACGGCTGTTTATCTTAATAGATGTGGAAATAGATCCTTCATTGTGACCGTACTATAACTGTGGAGTTACTGTAAAAGCATTATTGGGATAGAGCTGCCCAATAGGCTTGTCTGCATCTTTTTACGGCCCATTTGCAGGCAGGACTAATCAGCTGGCAGACACTTAGTGCCGGTTCACACTAGGACGACTTGTCAGGCGACCTAGTCGCCGGACAAGTAGCGTCCCGTTCTGTACAATGGAACCGTTCTAAGCGGAGCGACGCAAGTCGCTCCGACTTAGAAAAAGGTTCCTGTACTACTTTGGGGGCGACTTGGGGCGACTTGCATAGACTTCTATACAGAAGTCGTTTTGCAAGTCGCCGTGGCAGTCGTGTGCAGGTCGCCTCGGTGAGGCGACCTGCAAGTCGTGCCGCCCCTAGTGTGAACCGAGCCTCTAAGGGATCATGTGGTACAACTTCTACATATTTTTACATAAGGAGTAATTAGCAGTTACAACACTGCAATATTCCTCCTCCAAAGATTAACGCCATACAACGCTATACACATTAGTCACAAGGCAGTTCAACAATGCAGGGCTTACATATAGGATGTTTGGTAAGGCATGTTTCCTTCAGCATGTACCCATAAGGCTTCACAAAAGTTGACTTCCTTGAAAGGGTGTGGTCCTAACCAGTGTGGTGTGCAGGACTGCACCAGGCCAAAAGACTCTAAATCTGCCTGGGGGGAGAACCTCTGGGGAATCAAGGATGGAAAAGGAACTGGGGGTCCTAGTAGTTGGCAGGCTCAGCAATGGCATGCATTGCCAAGTTGCTGCAAACAAAGCAAACAGAATATTGGCATGTATTAAAAAGGGGATTAACTCAAAAGATATAGAGATAATTCTCCTGCTCTACAAGACTCTGGTCCGGCCGCACCTGGAGTACACTGTCCAGTTCTGGGCACCAGTCCTCAGGAAGGATGTACTGGAAATGGAGCGAGTACAAAGAAGTGCAACAAAGCTAATAAAGGGACTGGAGGACATTAGTTGTGAAGAAAGGTTACGAGCACTGAACTTATTCTCTCTGGAGAAGAGACGCTTGAGAGGGGATAGGATTTCAATTTACAAATACAGCACTGGTGACCCCACAATAGGGATAAAACATTTCCACGAAAGGGAGTTTAATAAGACATGTGGCCACTCACTAAAATTAGAAGAAAAGAGGTTTAACCTTAAACTGCACGGCGGGTTCCTTTCTGTAAGAGCGGCAAGGGTATGGAATTCCCTTCCACAGGCAGTGGTTTCAGCGGGGAGCATCGATAGTTTCAAAAAACTATTAGATAAGCACCTGAACGACCACAACATACAGGGATGTACAATGTAATACTGACATAAAATCACACACATATATAGGTTGGACTTGTGTCTTTTTTCAACCTCACCTACTATGTAAATGCACTAAGTGCCCTGTCCCAGATACCAGACTAACTCTGCAGATGTCCGGGAGTCTCTCAAAACCAAGGGTCTTTAAACTATGGCCCTCCAGTTGTTCAAGAACTACAATTCCCATCATGCCTAGCCATGTCTGTGAATGTCAGAGTTTTACAAAGCCTCATGGCATGTGTAGTTCTGCAACAGCTCGAGGGCCGTAGTTTGAGGATCCCTGCTCTAAACTATCCCTATTGAACAGGAACTTTTCCCTTGCATGCTTGTCTCTGTCCCTACCTGAAACTTTCCACATCGTGGGCCCCCAAAATGACACAGCGTGAGCTATACAAAACACATCGGTCCCAAACATAGCTGCAAAAATCTCAGGAGACCTATGTGTACAGATGTAGGCTCCCCTTCAAGATGGCACCCACAGCTCCCTCGTAAATAACGCTAAAGGGAAGATCCCTTACAAAATCATTCTGATTAAATACAAGTGGGGGCATCTAGTGGTGGACAGTGGAAACTACATTAAAACCCCACTGGAAGGAAACAATGTAGGCCAATACCTTGTTACAGGAGTGTGGAGACTTGGGCGCTCTGGATAACAAGGAGACTTTGACAAACAGTACATGACTGGCTCTTGAAATATGATTAATGCACCACAACAGCACTTTAGAAGAGGGAAGCACACTCTATAGGAAAAACAAAGCAGAGAAGGCGGCGCTTCTAAATGCAGTAATTAAACAAATGACAAGGAAGGGTTAAAAACACTTACAAGAAACAGGCATGTCAATGAATCCATAACGTCCAGCCCAACTGGACATGCTGGACATGTCCTGCCCACTCTGACATCAAGTCCGGTTGCCTGGATTCCATGCTGGTCCTGATAGCACAGCTCTCCATATCGGATCAGAGACACAGTGTTTTCCACTGCAGGTTAGCTGGAACTTCCACCTGCAGCAGTCTTTATTCCCAGGAGGCGTCCCGTTGGACGTTATGGATTCACTGACTTGCCCGTTTTTCACTTCCACCTTGTAAGTGTTTTTTAAAGTAATTAAAGTGTTTTATTACTGCTCTTAGAAGAGCCTTCTTCCTTGCTTTGTAATACCTTGTTACACTTTCACACAGTCTGCTGAAACGAGTTCAATACACATATGCTGATGCACATTGCTTCCTGTTCATATTGGTTGTTTAAGCTAAATACAAATAATCCCTATAGATTTTGAACATCTTGCAGCATAAATAATTGGTCTTATATATTTTATGTTTTTTTTTGTAATTCCTTTATTTCTTTCAAAGATATTACAGATTAGTTATCAAGAAACAACGGCAACATATACAAAAGTAAATGAATCAAAAACATGTCACATAAAGGGTTAGATACCATATCAGAAGTGCCAAACAACATGCCCCTTGGTTAAGCGTTCTGCATAGTGCATGTAAGGATTCATCCGAGTGGTGGAGCAGTCTGTGGACTCAACTGGAAAAGCTTCCCAAGTGTCATCTTGGTAACCCATTTACATTTGTATAGCTACTAAGACCCAATCAGTGAGATTAAAATTTCTCAGCTGGCTGGGAGGAAAGCCCCCCAAGAAACCAGCTGAGTCCAGTCGTGGGATACACAGATAGGTAATGTATAACAGGATGTTCTCAGTATCTGACTAAACTTTCCCAAAACTGGAAGAAATTTGAGGGGGAACAGAAGGAGGGGATCGAGGAAGGGAGGGGAGGATTAGAGCCCTCCACGGTTAAGGAAAGGAAGGGGGTTAGCAGAGGGTAGTGAGCGACGGAGGCGAAGAGAGAAGGAGGAAGAGGAAGAAGAGAAAGAAGGGAGGAGCGGCAGTGGTACCCCCCGGCCAGGCAACAACCCAGGCCCCGGAATCATTCAGCCTGTGCCACCTCGTGGAGGTACGGTTCAGAATAGATGTAGTGTTGCCATGGTCGCCAAGTCTCCCGAAAGGCCTCCTCCCTGCCGTACAGTGTGGCGGTGAGATCTTCCATGTTTCGTATTTCGTTCACCTTGGCATACCACTGGGATTTCGTTGGTGGGGACTCCAACACGATCTCCAACACAAGGGTATGCATGCCTTGGCGGCATTCAGTAATTGTATGGCAAGAGAGGCTGTGTATTTCTTGATTGGGCGTCTAGAAAGATGCAGCAAGCAGGACCCAGGATCCCCCTCCAGAGCAACACCGGTGAAGTGCCCAATTGTGCGTGCCACCTCCAGCCAGTAGGGTTTGATTTTGGGGCAGTCCCAAAAAATATGGAACATCGTTCCCTCTCCTACCCCACACCGCCAACATAGACTAGGAACTTGTGGGAAAAAAACGGTGTAGAGTGGAAGGCACTCTGTACCAACGAGTCACCATTTTATAGCATGTCTCTTGAACTCTAGTGGCCAAGGATGATTTCTGAGCAAAATGTAGAATCTTTTCCCTCTGCAATTCAGTGAATTGAACACCTAGTTCCTCTTCCCACTTAGAAAGGTAGGGAGGAATGAACCCTTCTGCTGGTGAAATCAGGGAGGAGTATATCAGAGATAAACAATGGCGGGTTGGTTCTCTGCGGTGGCAGATTTGTTCCAGCTCCGTGAGCTGGTGCGATATACCCGGAGTCCGTGCACATCGGCATAGAAAGTTACGTAGTTGGAGACCACTCAAAAAATCCAATGGAGGATCAGAGGTCGCCACCACGGCATCTGCCGTGAGCTGGCCAGTCAGGCCTAGGAAGTTGTGGAGGTGAGGCCACCTGCCCCCCGCCATCAGATAACGGAGTACAGGACCCTGACAACCGGGTGGAAAATCAGGGTTGCCCGGGATTGGCACCATAGGTGAAGGTATCGGGGATACCGAAGAGTGCCGGAAGGCGTCTCTCGCCACCTGAATTGTGCTTCCTAGCGTGGGGTGAGCGATGATGGCCTTCGGTAGGGAAGTGGTGATCCACAGCCAGCTCTTGGCTGTGCCTTCGGAGTCCTCCAGCTCCATTGCCACCCATTGTTTTGCCTTTGCATGGCAGTGCCAGTCGACTACTCTGGTGAGGTGTGCTACCCTATAGTAAGCTTTCACATCAGGGAGGCCAACCCCACCTCTGTGCTTTGCCATACGAAGGAGTTGCAATTTAATACGCGGCTTTCGATGCGACCAGACAAAATCGTGAAACATTGAATGAATTCGTTTAAAGAAAGGAGGGGGGAGGCGAATGGGGAGGGCCTGTAGCAGATAGAGCACCTTAGGCAAGGCGGTCATCTTGATGGCATTATATCGACCAAACCAGGTTAAGGTAAGGGAGTGCCAGTGATTCAGATCCGTTTTGAGGCGAAGTAGTAAAGTGGCGAAATTCGCCTGGTATAGATTAGCAGGGTCAGGGGTGATGTCGACTCCTAAATAAGGGATAGTATCGGTTGCCCAATGTAGTTGGTATTCCGCGCGCAGACGGCATACTATGTCCGTGCCCACCGTGATGTTAAGCAAAGAGGATTTTGTTAAGTTAATTTGGAACAGGGAGAGAGCCCCATACTCGGAGGAAGTGGAGTAGGATGGGAAGTGTAGCAAGTGGGTCCGCCAAGAAAAAGATAAGGGCGTCCGCAAAAGCGGCCCTTATCCTGCATCGGAAGGGTTCCAATGTGAGTATGAAGATTAGCGGAGACAGGGGACATCCCTGTCGGGTACCATTGCGAATGGTAAAGTAGCTCGACCTTGTCTCATTGACCTTAACTGCAGCCGAAGGATGGGAGTAAAGGGATAATATCCAACTAAGCATCGATGAGCGAAGACCGATGTGCTCCAAGGTGGCCCGTATAAAGGACCAGTCTACACGGTCGAAGGCCTTCTCCGCGTCTGTTGACAGTAGGAGAAGGGGTCGCCGTGAGGTCCTGGCTGCATGAATTAGGTTTTTTCACCCTAATGGTGTTGTCACAAGGTTCTCGCTGTGGTACGAAACCCGCTTGGTCCTTATGTATTAGGCTTAGTATATGTAGGATTATCCTATTGGCCAATATCTTGGCCAACAGTTTTAGGTCGGTGTTCAGGAGAGCTATCGGCCGATAGCTCCCACACCGCAATGGGTCCTTCCTCTCCTTGGGGATAAGGGATATGTAGGCTCTTAAAGTGTCAATGGGAAAGGAATTGCCTTCTGTGATTGAATTAAGTGCAGTTACCAAGGGCTTAGAGAGCGTCTCAAAAAAGGTCTTATAATACGTCGGTGTGAAACCGCCAGGGCCTGGGGCTTTCCTTGGCTTCGAGTTTGCCAGTGCTACACCCAGCTCCGCCAAGGTGATGGGTTCCTCAAGTTCTTCCTGAACAGCTGTCGGAAGTGAGGGCATGCCCGACGTGGCCAAATAGGATTGAGGGGTAAATCCCACCGTGAAATTCGGGTCCTCAGGCGGTGGCCTGTCTAGGTTGTAGAGGCCTTTAAAAAATGATCGGAACTCTGCTGCTATGTCAGACGATACGTCATCTTCCGACCGGATGATGACAAGATATGGGAAATATAGGTTTTGGTACGGGGGCTTCGCAGTGCTCTGGCTAGTAGCGAACCGGGTTTATTGGAGTACTTGTACATCGTACGGCGTGCCCATGCCAATTTTTGTTTCGTTTTATGAAACAGAAGTGTGCATAGTTCTTTGCGAGCTTTGAGGAGTTCTTGGTGTGTGGAACGGGCAAGACTAGCCTTATGAGCGCACTCTAGGGAACGGATCTGGGTGAAAAGTTCCTCTATGCGACGTGTTCTTTCCCGCTTAAGGCGGGCTCCTATGCTAATTAAAATGCCCTTACAACTGTCTTGTGGGCCTCCCAGACCATTAAGGGGTTGGGGACTGAGGCCTCGTTGACGGAGAAATACTCCCGCAACTTGGCCTGTATTTCTGAGCGGATCTCCTCGGATTGCAGCATAGCTTCATTAAGCCTCCACGAGGGTGGGGTTCGGGTTACTGGCCCCATTCCGAAGTGTCAGATGTACCGGCGCATGGTCCGAAAAGGAAATGACATCTATGGAGGTATTCACCACCCTAGCTAAGTCTTTATGTGATAGCAGCAAATAGTCCAGTCTCCAGAAGGAGTGGTGGACTGGAGAGAAAAACGAATAATCCTGAGGGTGTGATAAACGGCAAGGATCTATTAAGCGCAAGGCATGAAGGTCCGCTTTCATTCGCTTGAGGCGGGCATAGGAAGATGGGATGCGCCGCGTGAAGCGTCTAGTAAGGGATCCATCGTAAAGTTAAGGTCCCCCCCAAAGATGAACATCCCCTCCAAAAACTCCAGTAGCTGAGGTAGTAGCCTCCACAAGAATTGTGGATGGTCTACATTGGGGAAGTAAACATTGGCGAAGGTGACCTGCACGTCAGACACCCTCCCCTTCAGAAGGAGAAAGCAACCCTGTGGATCCACCTGCTGCGCCTCAAATGTTCACGGTACCGACTTTGCTACAAGGATGCTGACCCCCTTGGATTTGGAGATGGGCGATATGCTGTGGTATGCCATCGGGAATGCTCCATTAGTCAATTTAGGAATACGGTCACCGTGGAAGTGCGTTTCCTGTAAAAAAGCAATTTGGGTTTTGCCCTTACGCAGATCAGTTAGTAGCTGTGAGCGCTTTTCTGGAACATTAAGGCCACTTACATTAAGGGAGGTGCCCTTTAGGAGACCCATAGCGTTGGTTATCGCACTGGCAAGCAATGTCAATAAAGTGAGGTGGGCAAGTGTCCCCAGCCCAAGTCCCCACCCAGTCAAGGGGCAACCCCACCAAAGGGAGAAAGGGGGCAAAGGAAGGGTAGAAAAGAAGGGGGGAGGGAGAGGGATAGAGGAAGAGGGTTATAGGAAAAACAATCTAGCAATACAATTACTCTCTGGACCCCCAATTAGCACTGAAGAGTCCAATCGGGAGACCGCCCTAAACGGGGGTGGTCAGGGCAGTGAGGATTGCCTTTAATCAATCAATTATATAACCAAAAGTTAGACAAAAGAGTCATTATGTTAGAAGATGCACTAGGCGAGGGCTATGAGAACCGTAGAAAGTAAATAAAACATTAGAACCAACTTAACATCAAATATAATTCAGCGAACAATTAACGCTCGTACAACACATGAAAATATCTATCTTCTATAGCCGCATAGTGTTGCTGCACCGGGGGGAAGGTTCCATGACAAAGGGATCCCGCACAAGCCATAAATACCGATAGGCAGAGCCTGTCCGGATTCCCTCCGCCCTGTCCCCCGGTGCATCAAGACCGGGGCACCATCCTTCCTTGAGGGTAAACATTTGCAGGAACTGGAAGAAAAAATAAGGTTAAGTGGGCCACAAAAGCACATAAATGCTGAGGCAACCTGAATTATGTCTCTACTGGTTAGGCCCCACCTTATTTAGAAGGGAGCAAAAATATTCAGGCCAACTCTTGATGTGATCTAGCAACATAGAATGCATAATGCCCCCCCCCCCCCGCCAAGATAGCCCCAAAGAATAAAGAAAAAGCACTCAGGGTGAAAAAGTCTTCTCCTGCTGGAAACATATCTGGCCAGTTAGTTGAAAACAGGGTCAGAAAAACAAAAAGAGATCACAAGTACACGTCTCCGGAGTTAACCAAAAATCTTGATGGTTGACGGGGTAGTTTCTGAAGAAGTCACAAAACAAAAAATGGGGGAAGCTGCAGGGAGGGGATACTGCATAGTCTTACCAGTCTGTACAGTACAGAAAGCGGTCAGTTCTCAGATGATGTTGGCTGTGGTCTGAAGGCGTCACGATTTAGAGGACGGGAATGCTGTCGCCTGACCCATTGTTGCCTGGGCAAGGCTGGACCTGAAGTCTCCTGGGATAGTAGGTAATCGAACCAGTTAGGTACACTGATCGCAGGCTTGGCGATGAACAGGTCAGGAAGTTGGTCTGGTGTGCGGAGATGAAACTCTGAGCCTTGCTTCTTAACAATCAAATGAAAGGGATAGCGCCAGCGGTATGTGGCTTCAGCTTCCCGAATCACCTCCAGCAATGGCCGCAGCAGGCCTCTCATAACACGGGTTTGCCTGGATATGTCAGGAAAGATCCGTATGGGTGCCCCATCAAAGTCAATCGTGCCCTTCTCCCATGCTAGGCGTAAGATCTCTTCCTTAATCGTGAAAAAGTGCACCCTGCACAGAACATCACGGGGGAGATCTGGGTCTGCCGAAGCCCGCTGTGCAGGAGGAGGGGCCCTGGGTCCCGGTATACGGTGAACCCTATCCAGTTCCAAGTCAGCGGTAGGTGGCTTACCCAGAACCTGGTTCAGGATAGCTACAACAGTAGAACGGAGATCTGGGCCCATGGTGGCCTCCGGGATACCTCTGAGGCGTAAATTGTTCTGCCTGTTCTCGCCATCATCGATCCGCAGGTGAACATCCACAAGATGGCGGCGGAAAACCTTGTGATCCGACTCAAGGGATGTGATGCGGGCATCAGTGGTTGTATGGGAGGATTCTAAAACAGTTACCCTCTCCTCCACTGTGTCTACCTGCTGTTTCAGGTCATGCAGTTCGTTAGTGGGAGCATTCACTATGGAGGTTGCCATTGCATTAAGGTCCTGCTTTGTGGGTAGGCCTGAGACTATGTCCCTTAAGGATTCCTCCAAGAGGCTGCTCGCTCCCCCTGTGCTCTCAGAGAGCAATTGAGTGTTCAGGAAGGGGTTGGCGGGGGACTGTATGGGTGAATGTGGCCTGGAGAGGGGGAAAATCCTCCTCCACTGCTGCGGCTTCTGCCTGCCTCCCCTTCTTACTTGATGTTGCGGCGGTACCTCCCGGTGGAACTCGTGGCGGCGCCATCTTGCTTTGTGCGGCCGGTGAAGAGATTTGGTGTTGCCGTAAGAAGTAGTGAGAGATTTCAGGCCCCCTCCGTTCCTCGATGGCCGGTGGGTGTTTGCGGTCCCCTGGCATGAGAAGCTGGCTCGTCTGAACGGCTCTACGGGTGATTCTCAGCCCGTTCCTGTGCAGAGCTCCTGGCGGGGCGTCCTGACGCTTCCATTGCTAAGCCACGCCCCCCATATATTTTATGTTGTTGAAGTTATCACATGCCAAATCAATGCTATTTGTAGATTACCAGTCAACACCAACATTGCATAATTCAATGGTATAAATACAGTTTCTGCTGTATGTTACGCAGTAACAGTCATGTTGATAGCAGTCAGACCAGATCATTCTTCTTTATGAGCAGCAAGAGGTTAGCAGTTCTGCCTAGCAGTACTTGGGATGTTAGTTTTCATCCCAACCATGGCACTGCCTGCGTAGAATTTGCATGTTCCCCCAGCCCAGTGCCTGCATGGGTTTCCTCTGGGTACTCCAGTTTCCTCCCACTCTCCAAAGACATGCTGGAAAGTACATTGGATGCTTTCTAAATTGGCCCTAGGATGTGGATGTATGAATGTGAGTTAAGGACCTTAAATTGTAAGCTCTTTGAGGGTAGGGACTGATGAGAATGTACAATACATATGTAAAGCGTTGCATAAATTGACAGCGCCATATAAGTACCTGTAATAAATATTATAAGTAAGGTGCAATTAGTTAGCCTTGGTAAACCAGTCAACAGAAAGCCCCTTTGCCACTACTAGATTTCCTGCTGCACTGTCGTGTCTTGTGTCCATGCAACTATTCCTGGTATGTGAACACAGAGGACAAATGACGATAAGAGAAAATTTGAACAACATAATAAACAATAAAAATGTAAATGAGAAAAATAATTCACAATTATATAGCCTTGAGCAGGAATTTGTGTTGGGCAATGCTATGCAGATTATGCTTTATAAACTGGCCCCCATTACTCAAAGATTTAAATGAGTTTTTCAAAGCAATACAAAAAAAAAATGCTGAATGCAAATAGATTTGGCAAGCTGATAGAAGTGGTAAATACATTGCTGTCAATAAATGTATAGGCCAGGTAGATTTGGGACTTCTCTAAGTGACAGTGCGGTCATGTCTGCGTGCCTGAGTTTCATCAGGCATTATAAATAATTTGCTTTTGGTTTTCATAATGTAACTATAAAAAGATAATGGAAATGAACCATCATTTATATGATTAAAACACCTCTTATTCACAATTCAGGTAATCAATTTATGTCTGATAAAGAACATGATTTTATCCAGGTAATTGTGTAATTGTTTCAATCCTGTCCATCTCTATCAAACACATAAACAAGAGGTATGATTCCATTACATAGGAAAGATACAGGGATTGTACAAAAATATGGAAACACCAGGTATAAGGAAATCATAACCGAATATGGCCTGAACTCTCCTGGGAATTAACAAATATATGTCTTGGATGGTGGATAATAGATTCCGATAGCAGTTGACCGTGTCAACCGTGCTTATGCTTATCAGAAGCAGGTTTCCCGGAAAATGCATATGCTGTCATAACCTTTGATACTGTACCATGTGACACCGCAGATAAATTAGCAGCTTCAATCACAGAGTCACCAGCGTAAGTGGGCACAAACAATTTGCCCCGTTTGCAATTCAGTAAGCTCTGACAGAACTCCGTATTACTAGCAGTGCACAGTGAATGACGACCGTGAGGCTTCCCACTTCTCATCACACAGCAGAAGCAAAAGAATGTGAGGAAAGGGGGAGATAGCCTGTTTTAAGGCCCTCCTTTCAATCAGGGGATGGTTGCAGTAGGAGTTTTGAGCAGCCACAGATTTCAATGAGGGGTTTTGTGACAGGTCAAAAAAGGTCAGCCGATTGTTTTGGGGGGGCTGTTGGCTAGGTCATTTAAAGTCAACTGGCCCCTTCCATAAATTCCTAGGACCCCTATTTAAGCAGGAGGCGGGGGTCTTTGTCCTTCGCCAGAGGGATATTTGAAGAGCACCCCACTGATTTTGGCTGATTTGGTTTACAGTTTTAAAGTATTTATGGATTAAAAGTTATGGTGGATTGTCAATGGTTTATATTTGTGAAAATCAATAAGCAAGGCAAGGTGTTCTTTGTATGTTTGGCATTTATGCCGCCTTTCACACCAGAAAATCATGTAGTGTTTCCATATTTTTGTCCAACCCCTGTACTCCAACCTACAAATACGCCAGTATCAGTGGATCTGACAAATGGCTATTTTAACTGGGTTGAGGTGTAAGGTATTTGATACAAATGTGCAAACTGTCCCTGATGTCATGAAAAGCTTCCAGATGTGAAGTCTATTTCCAGCTAAAATGTGCTAAGAATGTACTTCTGCTAAGCTAACAGAACAGATTGGGTAGCACAGTTTTGGGGAACTCTGCAATCAAGGAAAGTTCACTTCCACCAGTTCTACAAATCATTTTGTTGTGTCAGCACAATTGTCCAATACTTGGTACCAACAGAGCTTGCAATCGTTATAGGACATTGTGGGTACTAGAAGTGATTTTGAAAGTGTTTTGGTAGTAAAAGTGCCTAACTATGCACTATTCTCACAAAAGGGAAACAAGGCATTCATCTATAAGGTTAATATCACAACCACACCTGTGTTGCATTTCTATAACCTCTGTTATGGATAATTACTTTAAATCCACTAAGCATGCCAATGAGCTGAGTGTCTGTTTAACAACTGCTATGATTTGTAATCGGTTGCATATATTGCTCTGAAGCTACAATATCATTAATGATGGTGCACAGTCATTTGCTTACACAATGGTTTTCCCGATATGCTTGAAAGCTTTCTCCACAAACTCCCGAACGCTGTGGACCTCCCCAGTAGATATCACGAAGTCCTCAGGCTCATCTGTTTGCAGCATCAGCCACATAGCCTGCAAAGTAAATAAACAAAGCATTGAGTATGACCTACTAGGTTTTTTGTTTCCAAGACACATAATGCATTCAGCAAGTCTGCAGGGTACTACATGAACTACAGTGCATAAACATTGCACTTTATATAGCACACAGGGGTCTATTTATAAAGGTTTTCACATAACTTTCACCCAGAATTCACATTTCCCCAATTGAATCCAATGTTAAAATCATGTCAGCCTTGGGTGACATCTGCATGAACCTCTAATGAAAACACAAATAGACCCTTTAATTTAGGTGATCAATAGTGTCTATTTGTGCTTATATACTAAATGGTACTGAGGAGGTAACAAAACACTTTTAAAATGACATGGGGAAGAGAGGACTCATTGACACCACAGGCCATTTCTCGTAATGTCTGCATCTTGTACATAGTGGAATGCAACATACTACTACATGTTTGGTCTAGGCCACCTGAAAAAGGTGGCTCTACAAAGTATTGACTTTAGGGAGGTGAATAGTTATGCACATTGACTTTTTCTGTTATTTTGTCCTATTTGTTGTTTGCTTCACAATAAAAAAAAATCTTCAAAGTTGTGGCATGTTCTGTAAATTAAATGATACAAATCCTCAAACAATCCATGTTAATTCCAGGTTGTGAGGCAACAAAACAAAAAATGCCAATGGGGTGAATACTTTTGCAAGGCACTGTACAAGCATGTGAGCTGGATGCGAGAGGTGGTTTAGCAGGATGAGTGTGCCAGGACAGGTAGATGTGTTTCATCTGTATTTCCCTTTACCACTCTGCATATCACGCATTTCATAGATGAGAAGAGGGTACAGCAGTGGAGCAGATGAGCAGGAGGGTACAGCAGTGGGGAAAATGAGCAGGCGGGCTTCAGAGGTGGAACAGAAGAGCAGGGGGGTACAGCGTTGGGGCAGATGTGCAGGAAGGTACAGTGATGGGCCAGATGAGCAGGGGGGTAGAGCAGTGGGGCAGATGTGAAAGGAGGTGTATTGGTGGGGCAGATGAGCAGGGGGTTACAGTGGTGGGGGAAGAGTGCAAGGGGAACAATGGTGGGGAGGAGAGCAGGGTAAAATAGTGGTGGGGGAGAAGAGCAGGGGGAACAGTGCTGGGGGAGGAGAGCAGGGGGGAACAGTGCTGGGGGAGGAGAGCAGGGGGGTACAGATGTGAGACATATGTGCTGGCGGTACATTGGTGGGGCAGATAAGAAAGCGGGTTACAGTGGTGCGGCAGATGAGCAGATGGGTTCAGTGTTAGGACAGATGAGAAGGTGATTCAGTAGTGAGACAGAAGAGCATGGGGATATGGCGGTGGAGCAGATGTGCAGGGAGGTACCGTGGTGGTCAGATGAGAAGAGGGGTACATTGATGGGGCAGATGAGCAGGGGGGTTACAGTGGTGGGAGGGATGAGAAGGGGGTCCAGCTGTGAGACAGAAAAGCAGAGGGTACAGTGATGGGACAGATGAGCAGGGGGGGTTCAGTGTTGGGCCAGATGAGAAGTAGGTACATTGGTGGGACAGATGAGCAGGGGGGCTTCAGTATTGGGCAAAATGAGAAGTAGCTACATTGGTGGGACAGATGAGCAGGGGGTTACAGTGGTGGGGCAGAGGAGCAGGGGGTACAGAGGTGGGGCAGATGTGCAGAGGAGAAAGGAGGTACATCGGTGGAACATATGAGCAGGGGGTTATAGTGGTGGAGCAGAAGAGCAGGGGGAACAGATGTGCAAGAGGTACAGTCGTGGGACAGATAAGAAAGGGGGTTACAGTGGTGGGGCAGATGAGCAGATAAGTTCAGTGTTAGGACAGATGAGAAGATGGTTCAGTGGTTGGACAGATGAGAAAAGGGGAACATTGGTGGGGCAGATGAGCAGGGGGTTACAATGGTGGGATAGATAAGCAGGGGGGTACAGAGGTGGGGCAGATGTTCAGGGGTTACAGTGGTGGGATAGATGAGCAGGGGGGTACAAAGATTGGGCAGATGTACAGGGTAGTACAAGGGTGGGGCAGATGTGCAGGGGATTACAGTGGTGGGGCAGATGTGCAGGGGGGTACAGTGGTGGGGCAGATGTGCAGGGGGGTACAGTGGTGGGGCAGATGTGCAGGGGGGTACAGTGGTGGGGCAGATGTGCAGGGGGTTACAGTGGTGGGGCAGATGTGCAGGGGGTTACAGTGGTGGGGCAGATGTGCAGGGGGGTACAGTGGTGGGGCAGATGTGCAGGGGGGTACAGTGGTGGGGGGCAGATGTGCAGGGGGGTACAGTGGTGGGGGGCAGATGTGCAGGGGGGTACAGTGGTGGGGCAGATGTGCAGGGGGGTACAGTGGGGAAACAGATTTGCAGGGGGTACAGTGGGGAAACAGATTTGCAGGGGGGACAGTGATCTGAGGTGTGGAGTTGCAGGAATTGGGGCTGATCTGAGGTGTGAGAGTGCAGGATGTTAATCTCTCACTAGTAAAGTAGTTTACAGCATTTACGTTATAAAAAATGATTTTTGTGTTTGAGAGTGTGAAGTTGACATTTTTTGTTATAACATCGGCACGCTCAATTTCTTTGAAAACATTTTTCGGCACACTGTGCTCAAAAAGGTTGCCTACCCCTGGTCTTCACAAGTTTTAAAAAGGACAATGCCCCCATCAGATGGCATCAGATTTGTGGGGGTAACCAATTACTCCCCAGATTTTAAAAAAATTGCGAATGAAAGTGAATGCAGAGTTTCTCAGTGAAGCCAACTTTTAAAAGGTAGGCTAAGCTTATATTTTTACAGTGACAGTTTTAGTAGATTTTTTCTAGGTTTTTTAATGTCTTTACTTTTTTTGGGGGGGGGGGGGATTACTAGCTAATCCCTAAAAAAAACCCCCAAAAAAACAAAGGAGGTGCTGCACCCTGGTGATCTTTGATCTCTTCAATGTTGTCCAGGTAGATCTCCATCTCTCCTCAAAAGGTTTCCTACCCCTGTCTGTGGAATATATATATGTACAGTATATATCTATATGATCAGTAATTAATGGTCTCCTTGGGGTGGCACTGAATATACTTTTTTTTTTAAATGGGAAAATATGATTTTTTTCGTCATACTTACCTGTAAAATCCTTTTGAGTACATCATGGGACACAGAGTCAGGATAATATTCATGACCTGCTGGGTTATACTTCATCTCCAGATGAATGGACACTGGTAGACCAAGGGTCTTTAGACAGGAAGTGATCCTGTATGGGAGGAGTTATATAGGGGATCACTTCCTGTCTAAAGATCTTTGGTCTAGCAGTGTCCATTCACCTGGAGATGAAGTATAACCCAGCAGGTAATGAATATTAGCCTGACTCTATTGGGGAGATTTACTAAAACTGTAGCGCACAGAATCTGGTGCAGCTGTGCATGGTAGCCAATCAGCTTCTAGCTTCAGCTTGTTCAATTAAGTTTTGACAATTAAACCTGGAAGCTGATTGGTTGCTTTGCACAACTGCACCAGATTCTGTGTGCGCCAGTTTTAGTAAAGCTCCCCCTATGTCCCATGATGTATGAAAAATAAATCTGTTTCCTTGCTGCTATATGAAAGTGGATTTCTGCCATTAAAAACAATAATGTTCCCCTGTAGCATAATCTGACACACAACAAAACCTCAATTATAGTCCGTCAGACACAAAAAACATTTCTTGGAAAAATCCCTATATGCCTTCTAATGTCTGTTGTATTTATGAACCCAATAGCTGACCTTTAATGGGCAGTGGCAATGAAAATCTGACCAGTGCCAATCAGTAATGCCCTAGTATTTTAGAAAGGCATTTTTAATTAATTTTGAAGTCAGAGTTAAGCAGAATCTTTCATGTCACAGTTTGAATTTACTGCCTTGGTATTCCTACAACCATTCTCTGATCTCGGTCCATAAAACATGCTATGCTGGATCCAGGACGTTGATGTGCAGTTATGCTCTGCTGCTGTACATTATATATGTATTACTGCCATTAGTAAAGCTACTTTCCAATCCCGGCATTTGTTTAACCTTTTCTCTGCCCTTGGCTTGTTCTGATTTTGCACCTCTAAAAAGGCCATACCCATTTTTCCATATTTGAAATGCACAAATAAGAACGGAAAGTTTACTAAAGGCCCTGCTACCAATATTTTTCCAAATTCAGATGTATACAACAGTATCTTGAGTGTATAGGTCCCTTTATACTTGCACATATCCAATCCAAAAAACTAAAAAAAAAAAAAAAAAAAAAAAAAATTTAAAACACACACACACACACACACACACACACACACACACACACAATTATCTTATAATCTTATACAATCTATAAACACCCTACTAAATGTAAAACATTAAACCATGTTAATAGTTAGACATACCAGGGCTTAAAATTCTTTGCACTTCTGAAAACAGTAAATAAAAATAAAAGATATGCAAAATTACTGCAGAGTAATACCGGCCATACAAATGTTGAATTCCAAACAATTTCTCGTTCAAAAATCACACCTTAGAATAAAATGTTCGATTTTTGACCATCAGTGGGGCTGCAACAACAGACAATTTTCATGCGGCCACCGAATTTTAGATTTGAGTGATCAGGCATGTTGGAAAATTTTTAAAAACAAATTTCTAAATCAACGATGGGAGAATCGTGCGAGGCGTAGAATTGAAAAAGAAATGCGCATGGGCTGTAACCTGGAAAGAAAAGTAGATTCCCAGTCACAAATTTTCTTTTCTATAACATGAGCTTAAAAATTGAAAGCTTGATTGGTTGAATCTCAAACTCAATAGTGGCACCATCAGATTACAAAATGCACAAAATTTTCAATCTTCGATCAACAAAATGTTTGGGCTTTGATCCATGTATGGCCTGCACAAGCCATCCCTGCAGTTCACAGTAGAATAACTGAAGTTGCTCTCTCGCCAGCAGCTCACCTTCCCCTGCTCCCCTTTCTTAGAAAATGATTTGGCAGTTTTTCAGGCTTCTAATCTGTACTGTAAACAGGACAGGTGCTCTGCAAGGAAGGAGCAGGGGAGCTGAGCTGCTGAAAGATAACTAAGTGCTTTGGCTGCGGACTTTGGGGATGAATTGATCCACATTGCCTGCAGAGGTCTCTTAAGGGCTTGCTTTAAAGCTCATTTACTAGTTAATATATTAATACGTTAAATGTCCATAGCCTGGATAAAAATTCACCTTAAATTATAAATCTTTACAATGTCACCTGCTTAGCATTAAACGAAGATGTCTCTAAAATTATTCTGAGACCTCTAACTTGTTTTAGGCTGATCTGTGCACCCTATTTGACACTTTTGTTGCATTTAGGCTCCATGCACACTGGAGCTGATAAACTGCAGTTTATTGGAGTTTGGGCGTTTTTTTTTTTTTTAAAGCCCATAAACTCCACTCTATGTTAGCTTATGTGTCCATGCACACATGGACATTTTTTAGCTTTAATGAGCAGTAGAGTTTATAGGTTTTTTTCTGAACGCCAGAAATGCGCGTTCAAGAGCAGTACTGCAAACGCCAGACACCGGTAAAAGGTGTTAAACGAGGGTTAATGCTGTAAAAAGAGCGTTAAGCCTCGTTCGGCATTTCTCTGCCTCTATTCAAACTCAATGGTTCCCTATGGGAGCCCATTAATTTGAATAGAAGTCGCACTGCAAGTCGGATCATCATTCATGATCCAACTTGTGGTGCGACTTGTGTGCTGAGGATGAAGGGGAACCCTCGCCAAAATGAAAAAAAAAATTGGCGTGGGGTTCCCCCCTCAGACAATACCAGGGCATTCGGTCTGGCATGGATTTTAAGGGGAAAATGCATACCAAACCCTTATCCGAGCACGCAGCCCGGCTGGTCAGGAAAGGGGTGGGGACAAGCGAGCGCCCTCCCCCTGTAACGTATCAGGCCGCATGCCCTCAACATGGGGGTAGGTGCTTCGGGGCGTGGGGGAGCGCTGCGCCCCCCCACGCCAAAGAACCTTGTCCCCATGTTGAGGAGGACAAGGGCCTCTTTCTGACAACACTGGCCGTTGGTTGTTGAGGTCTGCGGGCGGGAGGCTTATCGGAATCTGGGAGCCCCCTTTAATAAGGGGGCCCCAGATCCCGGCCCCTCACCCTATGTGAATGAGTATGGGGGTACATCGTACCACTACCCATTCACCTGGGGAGAAAAGTGTCAAAAATAAAACAAACACACTACACAGGTTTTTAAAGTAGTTTATTAGTCAGCTCCGGGGGTCTCTTCTTTCTTCTCCGTGCTCTCCGGCCTTTTCTCCTGGACTCCGGTTCTTCTGCCAGGCTCCTCCTCTATCTTCTGCTCTTTTGCCGCTCTTTTGCTAGCGGTGGCCCGGTCTTCTCCGTCATCTTCTTCCCTCCGGTCTTCTTCCGATGTTGACACAACGCTCTCTCCCGCTGTAATGCCGGGTGAGCGGTGCGCAACGACTTATATTGGCATGGGGCGTGGTCACCAGGTGATGTCATCCGGTGACCCCGCCCCTTATGATGCCACATCCCCATCATGCACCGGGACTGTGTCGTCATAAGGGGCGGGGTCACCGGATGACATCACCCGGTGACCATGCCCCATGCCAATTAACGTCGTTGCGCACCGTTCACCCGGCATTACAGCGGGAGAGAGCGTTGTGTCAACATCGGAAGACGACCGGAGGGAAGAAGACGATGGAGAAGACTGGGCCACCACTAGCAAAAGAGCGGCAAAAAAGCAGAAGATAGCGGAGGAGCCCAGCAGAAGAACCGGATATCGGGAGAAGAGGCCGGAGAACATGGAGATAAAAGAAGAGACCCCCGGAGCTGACTAATAAACTACTTTAAAAACCTGTGTAGTGTGTTTTATTTTTGACACTTTTTTTCCCCAGGTGAATGGGTAGGGGTTCGATGTACCCCATACTCATTCACATAGGGTGGGGGGCTGGGATCTGGGGGCTACCTTATTAAAGGGGGCTCCCAGATTCTGATAAGCCTCCCGCCCGCAGACCCCGAAACCAACGGCCAGGGTTGTCAGGAAGAGGCCCTTGTCCTCATCAACATGGGGACAAGGTGCTTTGGGGTGGGGGGGGCGCAGCGCCCCCCCCGCCCTGAAACACCTACCCCCATGTTGAGGGCATGCGGCCTGGTACGGTTCAGGAGGGGAGGGGCACTCGCTCGTCCCCACCCCCTTTCCTGACCAGCCGGGCAACGTGCTCAGATAAGGGTTTGGAATGGATTTTGGAGGGGCCCCCATGCCATTTTTTCGGCGAAGGGGGTTCCCCTTAAAATCCATACCAGACCGAAGGGCCTGGTATTGTCTGATGGGGGAACCCCACACCAATTTTTTTTTCATTTTGGCGAGGGTTCCCCTTCATCCTCAGCACACAAGTCGCACCGCAAGTTGGATCATGAATGATGATCCAACTTGCAGTGCGACTTCTATTCAAATCAAAGGGCTCCCATAGGGAACAATTGATTTTGAATAGAGGCAGAGAAACGTGGTTAAAAGCTAGCACCACTAAACGTGCATTGACGGCAATGCAAAACGCTGATAAAATCGCCTTTTTAAAGCAGCGTTTTCCTGCCAGCAATCCGACGTTCAGAACGGCTGTTTATGAGCTCCAGTGTGCATGGAGCCTTAGGTTCACTTTTTTATTGTTGCAGCGGGCTGTAAAGCACCGCCTACATACGGTATTATCGTTATTGTTGCAGTGGGCTGTAAAGCACAGCCTATATAATATTTTATCGGAGAGCTTTATGGCTGTCCTCCCAGTCTTGCATACAGAAATTAGGAACAAAGCATTCCTAATCCCTCCTCATTTATATTCCCATGCACAATCAGACACCACAGAATAAAATCAGGAAGTTTGCAGGACTCAGTACCAATGGTTCAATAACTAACTGGCATTTAACATTCTTAGAGGCTTGGCTATCCTGAAAATCACCTTCTAATAACGTGAAATCCATTAATCTAGATGATTTTAAGGTGGTTGGGATTGTGTCAATTTAATTTCCAGTTTAGCAAAAGTTACAGATGAAAGTTAATTTTGGTGAAGGTAAAGAGTTTGTGAAATGACTTAAACTGTAAAAATAAATTTACAATATGTTTTAACAGTCTTTTCAAACGACCCTCTATAGTCAACTTTACGTATCATATCCATAGACATCAAACTTGTAAAGCTTAATATCCACTAGGTCCTTCCTGGTGGTGGGACAGCAGTTATCCATGATCATAAACACTTTTTTACTTTTTAACTTTTGTTAAATGGAAGTTTTTGTAAAACTGACAGGCACAGAGCTGTACACAGCAGCAGTCCTGTGCCCACTGATATGTGTCATCATATTGTGTGTAATCAGCAAATCCGTGTTCACTATATAGAAGATGAATACTGGTTCTCCTGCAAACGTCCACATCATTTACAACATTCACACAATTGTGTATAATATGGAGCAGCTTTTCTCTACCTCTGAGTATCTGAATTTAATATATCCTGATAATACAATATGGTATTTTATTCAATTTCATGGTTTTCTGCACTCTAATCTGATGGGCAGAGGGCTAAGTACTCAGATGGGCTTGTAGCAGGAAGAGAACTCAGGGTTAAATTACCATTGTGTAAAATCTTTGCATGTAGTCCAAAAAGCAAGCAGGGCAGTAGTTACAGATATCAAAGGGAGTTTTCCATCCCCTTATGCTACACAACACAGCAAAGCAGAGATCAGTGAACCTCTAGAGTATCTATATTGCTTTTGCCAAACTAAGGGTATTTCCCTTTGATGGGTTTTGATATATCACCATTTCATTAGTTATGCTTATAATACTACAGTGCAGAAATGGCATGGGCAATCTGCTTTGTCAAGCAAGGTACAGACCTATCTTAATTTTAGCAGGTAGACACCACGGGGTTGGTTTACTAAAACCAGAGTGTGCAAAATCTGGTGCAGCTCTGCATAGAAAATAATTAGCTTCCAGGTTTTAAGTAATCATTGTCCAATGAGCTTATTGTCAAAGCTTAATCAAGCAAACTGAAGTTAGAAGCTGATTGGCTAACATGCACAGCTGCATCAGATTTTGCAAGTCAACCTGCTGTGTTAAGCTGGTCATGTAGGAAAAGTGATTTCTAGAAGGTCAGACTCTCAAAAGACACCACATTAATATGCTTAAAACCCAAGATTACAGAGCTTTAGCTATAGGAATATTTAAAGTATATATATATATATATATATATATATATATATATATATATATATATATATATATATATATATATACACCCCCACACACGCAGTAGGTCTCCAAGTTAGGTATACTGTATTTTTTCACCCATAAAAATAATTGTTCATAGAGCAAACAAGAGCAAAAAGACAAAAATCTTGTTTTAACTGCAACTTGAGAAGCGGGTTTGAAAAAGTTTTTTTTGTTTTTCAGTTTAGCTCCCCTTGTCAGGCAATACACAGCTCTTAAAACGGCATAACATTACATATCCAATCAAAATGTATCCATGGAGATAGATTGCATTGTGGTGAGTTCTGAAGTCTACTTATCCAGCAAGCACTGCAATATTGTTCTTTTAGGTGTCACAAGATTGGTTAGGAACTGCTTTTTTCCATTAAATACCTTGTAACTATTCATCCCCATGATGCACATAGCAATCAAACATAATCACATAACAAAAGACTGTATCAAACCTGATATTTATCTTGGATTGCTGCATGATGGCTCAGAAACAAGCCAATGTACAGTTCTTGCTGATCCCGGAAATGTTGTTTGGCATGCAGCTCAAAGAAAGATCACTGCAGTTATACAGCGACCCACACATGACAGTTATAGAATGTATGCAGAGCTGAGTTTTTGTTAGAATGGTAAGGAGCAATGAACTTGTGCTGTCTAAATCAGAGATTCTCAATGAGAGATCCACAGACTAGTTGCTGCCATATTGCTGACAAGCAGTTTGACAGAATAACATTTTTACGTAAAATTTAACTCTGCTAATGTTTATTTTTTTTAAACTTTACTTTCTGAAATATAATTCGGGAAAAAACCCTGTAATTTTTTTTGTACCTATCACAATCTTTTCTACTGTAACTTTAAAGGGGAAGCTCTGCTTGTTTGCCTTCTCCCCCTCCATTGCCACCTTTCAGGGAGCGGGAGCGGGTACCTGTTTGGCAAGGTCCGCCTGGAAGTTCAGCCCCACTCCTTTTTTTCCCGCCGCAGCAGGGAACTGGCTGTGAAGCCAGGTTTTATTTTTTGTAAGTATTTGCATGTTTTTTCAAGCATTTTCGCGTGCGCTCTAAAATATTGCAGATTTTGCTAATATTTTTTTTTTTTTACAGAACAATGCACGGCGATTGTTTGCGCACCTGTATGCATAGTCACATTACAATTAATGGACTGTATTTTAGCTCAGTAAAAAATAAAAAGCTGTGCATAGATGGACTGAAATGTAGCCAGATTCAGAAGGGACCAGCTGAATTCCAGAGAATGTGTGTCCATGCCTGTTCAACAGAAATTGACCGTAAAGCTGCCACAGCTAGCTGCCATAACCCCGGTATCCTCTTCTTCAGCAGGCGGTCTGGTTTCCAATAATAGTGGTTTCTGAGGCGGATTCACTGCAAGATCACTTTTAATCGTCGACGGGAGAGGGCCGCCCTCCCGCCACTTACCAGAGCCGTAGGTAGCGGCGGAGGCAATCAGATGCTTCTCCTTCCTGGGTATGGAGACGAGTGAGGGGAAGATGGCCCCTACCCATCTCCATACCATTGCAGGGCGGAAGCGACGTCAAAACGTCACTTCCGCTCATAGCTCTTAAAGGGCCATTTTTTAAAACTTTTTAAAAAATTTTTTACCACTTTAGCCCAGGAAAATCTAAGTCTACAAATAGATAGATTTATAGCATTTTATTATAATTTTTTTTTTTATTAGTAATGGCGGCGATCTGCGATTTTTATCGGGACTGCGACATTATGGCGGACACATCGGACATTTTTTACACTATTTTGGGACCATTGTCATTTATACAGCGATCGATGCTATAAGAATGCATTGATTACTGTGTAAATGACACTGGCAGTGAAGGGGTTAACCACTAGGGGGCAGTAAAGGGGTTAAGTGTGTCCTAGGGAGTGATTCTAACTGTGAGGGGGCTGGACTTCAACACACAGAATAGTGATCACAGCTCTCGATGACAGAGAGCTGTGATCACTGTCCTGTCATTAGGCAGAACGGGGAAATGCTTTGTTTACAAAAACATCTCCCGTTCCTCCTCTCCGTGACACGATCGCGGGCACCCAGCGGAGTGCCTCGCAATACCGCTTCTTAAAGGGGACATACCTGTACGCCCTTTTTGCCTGCCAGTGCCATTCTGCCGACGTAAATCGGTATGCGCTGATGGGCAAGCGGTTAAAATGACAATTTTTTTTTTCTTCTATTGCATTTTAAGGTAAATATGAGGTCTGAGGTCTTTTTGATACCAGATCTCATATTTAAGAGGTCATGTCATGCTTTTTTTCCTATTACAAGGATGTTTACATTCCTTGTAATTGGAATAAAAGTGACATTTTTTTTTAAAAAGAACAGTGTAAAAATAAAAAAAATAAAAATTTAAACGCGCCGCGTAGCGCCGAGCTAGCGCGCAGAAGCGAACGCATACGTGAGTAGCGCCCGCATATGAAAACGGTGTTCAAACCACACATGTGAGGTATCACCGCGATCGGTAGAGCGAGAGCAATAATTCTAGCTCTAGACGTCTTCTGTAACTCAAAACATGCAGCCTGTAGAATTTTTTTAAACGTTGCATATGGAGATTAAGGGTAAAAGTTTGTCACCATTCCACAATCGGGCGCAATTTTAAAGCATGACATGTTGGGTATCAATTTACTTGACGTAACAATCTTTCACAATATAAAAAAAATTGGGCTAATTTTACTGTTGTCTTATTTTTTAATTCAAAAAAGTGTATTTTTTCCAAAAAAACGGCACTTGTAAGACTGCTGCGCAAATTCGGCGTGACAGAAATTATTGCAACGACCGCCATTTTATTCTCTAGGGTGTTAGAACCCCCAAACAGTATACATTTCTAGCAAAAAAACAACTGTTTTTAACTTGTAAATAACAAATCTCAGAAAGAGGCTCGGTCCTTAAGTGGTTAATGTCAATTTTGAAAGCTTACTCAGCTACTGTTATTAAATATTTGAACCCTACGCCAGTCCTCACATAGCTGTTGTCTTTAATTGAATATTTTCTTAATACGTGCATGAAGCATTCACTACATCTGCAATATCTGTCCTGCCAACACTCATCAGAAAAAAACTGCAGAGGGTCCTAGTAGTCCACAAAATAGGGTGTAGATTTATGGCGTTTTTATTATTATTATTTTTTTTTTTTAATAGTAATGGCGGCGATCAGTGATTTTTAGTGGGACTGCAACATTGCAGCGGACAGGCTCGGTCCTTAAGTGGTTAATGTAAAATTTTGAAAGCTTACTCAGCTACTGTTATTAAATATTTGAACCCTACGCCAGTCCTCACATAGCTGTTGTCCATAATTGAATATTTTCTTAATATGTGCATGAAGCATTCACTACATCTGCAATATCTGTCCTGCCAACACTCATCAGAAAAAAACTGCAGAGGGTCCTAGTAGTCCACAAAATAGGGGGTAGATTTATGGCGTTTTTATTATTATTATTTTTTTTTTTTAATAGTAATGGCGGCGATCAGTGATTTTTAGTGGGACTGCAACATTGCAGCGGACAGATCGGACACCTGACATTTTTTACACTTTTTTGGGAGCCAATGACATAGTAATCAGTGCTAAAAATATGCATTGTTTTTGTACTAATGACACTGGCAAAAAAGAGGTTAACATCAGGGGCGAACAAGGGGTTAAATGTGTTCCCTGCAGGTGTTTTCTAAGTGTATGTGGGACTGTGGGACTGGGGAAACACACAGATCCATCTTCCTGCTTAGCCGAAAGACAGGATATGTGTGATCTCCCCTGTGAGAATGGAGATTTGCCTTGTTTACACAGACAGATCCCCATTCTGTCACTGCGGGGAATGATTGCAGGTGGCCGCCGGACATAGAGTTCGCCGGACCAGCTGATTGGCTCCCCCACTGGCCAAAAGTGAGATCCCGAGCCGACATACAGCGATTCGCGGGATCGTGCCACCTTGCCGGTATAATGACAACGGCTGATCGGCAAGTGGTTAATCACAATTTTTTAAAAAAAATATATATATTTTTTTTAAAGTGGAGTTCCAGGCAAAAAAACAACTGTCTCAAACAACTGACCCCCCACCCCCACTCCCCTTGTTTTTTGGACTTTTTTTAGGACTTCCGTCCTATGCCGCCGCGACAAGGTATGTCACTTCCGCAATTGCATTCGACCCTCCTCCTTCCCCCTCGCTGCCTTCTGGGACCTGTGGGTGTCCCAGAAGACAACGGGACCATTCAGAAAGCACCGCGCGACTTACGCATGTGAAGTAGAAAAACCCAGCTTGGGGTGCCAACATCGCAGGCTCCCTGGATAGGTAAGTGTCCTTATACAGTATGAAAAATCAGCAGCTACAGTATTTGTAGCTGGTGACTACATTTTTTTTTCCCCCCAGGCTGGAACTCCGCTACTGGCATGTAATGCTTGTTACACTGATATATATATATATATATATATATATAACTCTCTCTCTCTCTATATATATATATATATATATATATATATATATATATATATATATATATATATATATATATATATATATATATATATATAATCGATAAAACTGCAGTGTCACCATATTTCACATACATTAACAGTATGTTTTTTTTTTTCTTTTTGAAAAATATAGCTAGTACTGCAACATTTTCTAGGTTTCAAAAAAATCATCCTTTAACAAAGGATAAAAAAAAAAAAAACTCTGTTCATAATAAAAAGGAAATAGTCATACAGTTTGCAAGCCCTCATTGGCTAATGTTTGTTTTCACTGCTTATGCTGTCTGAAATTTGCATAGCGTACGAGTTTCTTGTCTGGAATGAGTGCCAGAAATCTGTAGTTACAACAATGGTCAGACAGACTCTCCCAGGCCCCTGACCTACCAATTTCTAGGCATTTCCTCTAATAGTTCACATTGTACCAGACCTCAGTCTGAAAACGAGAAATGAGAGCTGCATAGTGGCTGATTTATTTATCATTACTGGATCTTTTACTAGTCTTAACAGAGGGGAAAAACTTTGTTTAAATTCCAGCGAGTATAATTAATGGTTATCGAGACGTAAATGAAGAACAGGTGACATTTGGAATTAGAAGATAAATGATCCAGTGTTTTAGTGTGATAATGGGTTAGTAATTGCTATAAAGCCAAGGAATATTGAACCCCATCATAATGCTAGATCATGTCCAGAGCACAAAGGCCTCTGTGTGAGAGCTAGTCAGCCGTTTACCTCCTTATACAGCTGCAGAGTTGATTTGGTACATTTATTCCCTGATGGACTGCACAACTCAGGCAAAAGTTCACCAATTCTCACCTTCCTGTTCACATGCTGAACCACATGACCCATGACACGGCTCAGCCATAATCTCAGATACAAATCACTGCAACCTCTTGGCTATCATTTACCTGCATTATTTAGGTCACATATTTTAAAGAAAATGACAAGCTTCTTTAGGTTGCTTTCTTGTTTTGCAGGATTAGGGAAAAACTGAACTTAATACTACCTTTTACTCCCAACTATAATTTATCATTTGAAAAAAAAATTAAATATAAAAATTGAAAAAAAAAAAAAAAAAACTCTTGTAAAATATATAAAAGTTATGACACACAAAACGTACACAAGTGTGATCCAAGAAATATAAGCACTTTATATAAATATAGAACATTTTCTGTAAAATATATTCAAAACCTTACCTAGATCCTAGGTACTTAGCTTACTTGACAATTGATCTGTATATATATATTTTACTTGACATTAAACATTTGGTACATGTGTATTAACGTGCATAACGGCAAAATCCACAGTTGCTGAATTTAAACCTGCCTGGGATAAACTCATAATTATCCTTAGACAAAAGCATTAACAAGTACAATAAATTGGCAGACCAGAACAAAACATATATATGTATTTGCTTGCTTATATAATACATTAGAATATAACTAAGCTGGTGTGACTCATTTATCCAGAGGACAAATCTCTATGTTGATGGAATGTTATACAGAGTGAAATACTCAGATGCTAAAGTGTATTGGGCAAGTGTGCCAGGTTAATGCACTCTTAGGAGCTACGTGACTAAGACACCTGCTCTGCATGCTTTACCAATGTCTACTGCCAAGAAAAAAATACATAAGATTAAAAAAAAACAAAAAACAAAAAAAAACAAAACCTTACACTCCTATTGAAGTGATAAAGAATAGTTAAAAAACACATTTCAAATCCCTGAGCTTTGTAGTATTATATAAAGGGAAACACCCACTGCAGAGATACTTGTATGAGTTTCACACCTGGACTAGTGAAGGAGAAAAACCTCAAGTGGATTATCAAATACAGAACTGACTGTACATAGACGTCTCTTGTCAGACATTTCAGAGCATGAAGAGACTCTCATCTGACTTCCCCTTCTTCCGTTCAGCAATCCAGCACAGGAATACTTATTAACTGTGCTATCACCCATAACAAACAAGCTTCGTTAATCAAACTTGTGTTTAACCACCATCACTGCAGATCCTTTCCTTGTGCTCCCTTGTGAGAGCTAAAAACCCCACACAAGAATACTAGTATCTATTTTTTATTATCACATGTGTCTGTACAAATGTGTTTTTTTTTTTTTTAAATGTGGTAATAAAAACATGTGCATGTTTCTACTTCCAATCCATCTTAAAGTGCTTCAAGGTTTGATTGATCTCTTAGTGTACCCTGCTGTGGGTCTGCTAGCACAAAATTACAATTATATTACAATAAAGACTAACTAGGGTATAATTAATTTTGGTGAGTGGGAGATTGATTTGGTCTGGCTTAAAATTATATGATGTGATATTAATAAATAAAAAAAAAGCAAAAGACAAAAATTGTATTAAAATGGGGATCAAATGTCTGAAAAATACTTGAAATCAGATAAGCCCAACAGACATATTCCAACTTTAACACTAAAAATTTGCTTATAATGTAATATGTTGACCAAAAAAAAAAATACACAGACAAAAAGCTCTGAATTTTAAGAACAGAAAAATGTGGATAATGGATGGCAGGATAGGAAAAAAACAAAACAAAAAAAAAAAAAAAAAAAAAAAAACAGGCATTACACAGAAATATGTTATTGGCCTTTCTTCATTTTGCTGCTCATGTGCCATCAAAGTTTTTACAATTTTATTTTATTTTTTTTTTAATATTACATCCTTTAACAAAGTTCACATCACAGCATTCAAAATGTAAAGATATAGAGTCTTACTAACAAATGGATTTATGAGATCTTTCTTAAATGAGCACACTATTTACTACAATGGACCAAACATTTTCCGTCTCTTGATTTATTAACATTTCCTGAATTTGATATTGCCAAGAAGACTATCCAAATATTATTTAGCTTCTGTGGAACTGAGTTGTGAAGTGTGAAGAAAGTGGCTTTATTACTTAAACTGAGAACAATTAGAAACTCTAATCACAATAACTTCCTCCAAGTAATAAACAAAATGCAGACATGTAATGTACAGGATGCAAATCACATTGCCAATCTGCTCTTAGCTGCAAATGTGTTTTGGTAATTTGCCAGTGCTGTTTACATTTATAAAGTCCAATTTATTGAATACCAGCACCCTTAGGTGGCAAAGGGGCACCCACTAATAGTATACATGTGCCACATCTCAATGCTGTATGAATTAAATAGGAGAAAAAAATGAATGGACTTTAACCACTTCAGCCCCGCAAGGTTTTACCCCCTTAATGACCAGAGCAGTTTTTGCGATTTGGCACTGCGTCGCTTTAACTGACATTGCGCAGTCGTGCAACGTTGTACACAAACAAAATTTACGTCCTTTTTTCCCACAAATAGAGATTTCTTTGGTGGTATTTGATCACCTCTGCGGTTTTTATTTTTTTGCGCTATAAACATAAAAAAAAAAAAAATAAAATTTTTTTACTTTTTGCTATAGTAAATATCCCACATTTATTTTTTTTTTAAACAAAATTTCTTCATCAGTTTAGGCCAATATGTATTCTTCTACATATCTTTGGTAAAAAAAAAATTGCAATAGGCTTATATTGCTTGGTTTGCGCAAAAATTATAGCGTCTAAATAATAGAGAATAGATTTAAGTCATTTTTATTTTTTTTTTACTAGTAATGGCGGTGAGCAGCGATTTTTAGCGGGCGATATTGCGGCGGACAGATCGGGCACTTGACACTTTTTAGGGACCAGTGACATTTATACAGTGATCAGTGCTAAAAATAGCCACTGATTACCCTATAAATGTCACTGGCAAGGAACGGGTTAAGACTAGGGGCGATCAAGGGGTTAACCATGTTCCCGATGTGTGTTTCTAACTGTGGGGGGTGGTCTTACTGGGACATGACATAGATCAATGTTCCCGACCACTGGGAACAGTGGATCACCCACCGTCAGGTCACCTGTCAGAACGAGGAAATGCCTTGTTTACATAGGCATCTCCCGTTCTGCCTGTGTACAAGGCAATCGTGGGCCGCCAGAGGACCTCAAATCCTCCCGACCCGCGGGCACGCTCCCGCAGCAGAGCCTGCGGGAGCTGCTGTACACCTATGGTGATTCGTGCAGGAGAGCCATTGTGCCGCCAACAGCGGCTGGTCCTAAAGCGGTTAAAGGCACGTATAACAAATAATTTATTGGATTAAATTAGAAATAATATACTAAGTGACAATTCATTATGATGCATCCACATGTATACTCCTCTCAATTGTGGAGAGTAGGACCCCTAATTGAGATGAGTATACATGTGGATGCATCAATACGAATTGTCACTCAGTATATTGTATCATATCCTCTAGTGTTAACCACGTGGGGTCCTACCTATTTTAGATGCTTTATGTGATGTCATTGTATGTATTGTGGAATATATTTCTAATGTAATCTAATAGTTTAATTTGTTATACGTGCTTTTAAAGTCCATTCATTTTTTCTCTATTAAATGTATTAATTTATAAAATGTCAATTCCATTTTGATGCATCGGTTTTGGGAAAAAAAAAAATCCATCAATGTGCCCTCCAAATAAATAAGTAACTAAAATTCTACTGTAGAAAATGTAGGATAACAACTTTCTGCATCCCCTGCTCTTGTCAGTAATAGTATTGAAGTCAGAATTAAAAAGAAAATTGCAATAATGCTTTATAAAGAATATTGCCTATGGGCAGGTTTCTATACTGCTGTTAAAAAGATGCCCAATGTTACTATTCAGGTTTTTTTTCTATAATTTCTTCCCTTTTTTTCGCAAGGTACATTCAAATTTTTATACTTTATGTTTACAACTTATGGGTCAGCAGCTGAAATCTTTCCCCCCCCCCCCATTTCTCCCCAATGCTGACATAGTTGCTCTATTGCAGTTTAGACACAGAACAAAATGCAAACCCAGGGACTCCTCCCTTATTTGATTACTCAGTCAGAAATGAAAGTCAGACAAAGCCAGCCACAAGGCAAACTACTTCTGCTGTGCTGTCTTCTTCAGCTACTCCATAGTGCTTTGAAAATACTTTGTCATGTAATAAATGTTTGAGAATAATGTATACATATAGTACATAAAAAAAGTATGGGATTTGTGGGAAAACAAAACAAAACTATACCTCACCTAGGTGGATACAGCATCAGTCCGATGTTACATTTGTTCCACCCTGGTTTCAGGCTGAGAACTGATTGATCAAGCACCGCTGATTGTTCAACTCTCAGATTTCAGGCTGCAGATAACTGGTGACTGTCGGTCTCCAGTTCTCTGCTCTGCCCCTCCAGTACTCACTAGAGTGTTGGGCTGTGGAGGGGGAGGGAGCGGCTCAGGCTTTGAGCAGATCACAGAGGCTGAACCAGCTGTTGGTCCAGGTATTGGAGTGGATCCTGACTATATAGTCGGGATCTTTTCAGAGCCTGGACTGACTTCTGTTGGCTGAAAACGGATCACAGGAGTGCAGAACAAACTGCACTCCTGTGATCCATAGGAGAAATACAACCAAAAAAGCTTTGACTATACTTCTACTTTAAGAACAAGTGGATTATTAAAAAAAATAAAGCCCATAACATATGCGACACAAATCGCAAAACTCTCACACATTCTCAAAAATTTGAAGAATAACTAGTCAGAAAGTTAAGTCCTGCTAGATCACTTCATGCTGGCCCCTTTTGCAGGTATAGCTATATAAAACGTAAAAAAAAAAAAAAAAATCCTATACTGTTTAAAATCAATATACTGTCTCATTCTGTGCTGCACATGCTCAGTTGCTCTCCATTTTTGGCATCATGACAAAAATCTGAGCCACTAGAGCCCGATCTGCTGACAGCCTAAATATTTACTGCTGCTCAGGGGCTCCGGGCTTCAGCAAAATGGCAGCCTCCAGCAGACAATACCAGGAGCAATGCTGGAGGCAATTTACAGCACTCACTAATTTTGGTGGCATAATTATTAACGTGGAATGTATGTTCCTTACTAAAGAACATTATTTTTTGATAATGTAATAAGTTATGGGTAAAGTTCCGCTTAAAAAAGTCTTCAAAGTGTTCTGGAAGCCTTTGCGGGAAATTTAAAGCGTTTGTTACATTTCATATTCCTGATATGCGCCTGCTGTACCATGTACCTAAATGAAGAGAATCCTGTTCTCTTTGTAATGCTTCCTTTGTGTGAAATACCTGGTGATCCTGCCAGTTCCTCTGCTTTCCTATTAGGCCCCTTTCACACTGGGGAGGTAGGGGGCGTCGGCAGTAAAACAGCGCTATTTTTAGCGCTGTTTTACCACGGTATTCGGCCGCTAGCGGTGCGGTTTTAACCCCCCGCTGGCGGCCGAAAAAGGGTTAAAACCCCTCGTATAGCGCGGCTATAGCCGCGGTATCGCCGCGGTATAGCCACGCTGTCCCATTGATTTCAATGGGCAGGAGCGGTGAATACACCGCTCCTTCGCCGCTCCAAAGATGCGGCTCGCAGGAGATTTTTTTCTTCTCCTGCCAGCGCACCGCTTCAGTGTGAAAGCCCTCGGGCTTTCACACTGAACAAACAGCGGAGGCTGTTTAGGGGCGGTTTGCAGGCGCTATTTTCAGCACAATAACGCCTGCAAATCGCCCCAGTGTGAAAGGGGCCTATGAAACTGACTATGCTAAGCAGGAGAACACACTGTGGTCAGCTCCCTATTTATGCTGGAAACTCAGCCTGCTCTCCTCCAATGATCAGACATCCCGAAACACCCCCCTGCATAGCCATTCACTGGAAAGCTCTGTGTGCTGCTGCTCTCCTCCCCCAGCTCTTATGCAGCTGAGAACAGAGGGAATGTGATCACGTATAAAAAAGGGAGAAAAAAGGCATTTAGAATGTATGTATATACACACATACAATAATATATATATAGGGATGTGATATATTTAAAGGTAATCCCAATCACCAATAATTTGTCAGATATAATATCAAGGTTTTTTTTTTTTTTTTTAATTCATCATTGTAGCTGGAGAATGATGGCTGATAATGCTCTGGGTGCTACTCCATAAATGCAAGGAGTACAACTACATTTATTGCAATGGTGCCCAAGAAACACAGAAAATGCTGGCATAACATGCAGCCCTGACTCGGATCACTTCTACAGTTCACTACATATGCTGCAGCACAAAATGAGAGCAAACACATGGCTTCGATGGTGGCCATGTGGTTTTTATTCTTTTACTGCACCACTGTAACACAGCTACAGTAGCAGTAGTGTGAAGGGTAAGAAAGGCCAGGATTTGGTTGGTAACCAGTGTGGTTACCAAATCTTTCGGCCCTCCATTGCAGTCTGCAGCTATCCCTTGGAGATCACATCAATATTCAAAGGGTGCTGCAGCCGCAAGCTATAAATGTACATTAACGCACTCCCATCAAGGGGCACTTGAAACAGATGCTAGTGGGAAGGGGTTAAAATAAAACTGACATTTATAAAGCAGCATATAGGACAGTGACCAAGCACTCACTGAATAGGAATCAATTACTGTAAATGTAAACACCTGCACCATGAAGATACACCTGAGGTGAAGGTCACATTCACAGTTTTCAAAATATACCCCTTATAATCTCCCATTTAGCACTAATGACCACTATTTCTGAACAATTCATTGAATGGATCACTACATGCAGGCAGGACTACTCAGACTGTCCTGTGTGTCATCGAAAAAGAGCATCCTCTGCACGGTCAGCCAAAACGCAGTTGGATCAGTGCACACAAAAGTACAGTACCTTAAAAAAGTATTCATACCCCTTAAAATGTTCCACATTTTGTCATATTACAACCAAAAACAAATGTATTTTATTGGGATTTTATGTGATAGATCAACACAAAGTGGCACATAATTGTGAAGTGGAAGGAAAATAACTGTTTTTCAATTTTTTTTACAAACATCTGTAAAGTGTGGCGTGCATTTGTATTCAACCCCCGAGTCACTACTTTGTAGAACCAACTTTCACTGCAATTACAGCTGAAAATCTTTTTGGGTATGTCTATACCAGCTTTGCACATCTAGAGAGTGAAATTTTTGCCCATTCTTCTTTGCAAAATAGCTTAAGCTCTGTCTGATTGCATGGAAAGCGTCTGAACAGCAATTCAAGTCTTGCAACAGATTCTCATTTGAATTTAGGTCTGGACTTTGACAGTGCCATTCTAACATGAATATGCTTTGACCTAAACCATTCCATTGTAGCTCTGGCTGTATGTTTAGGGTTGTTGTCCTGCTGGAAGGTGAACCTCCGCCCCAGTCTCAAGTCTTTTGCAGATTAACAGGTTTTCTTCTAACATTGTCCTGTGTTTTGCTCCATCCATCTTCCCTGTCCCTGCTGAAGAAAAGCATCCCCACAACATGATGCTGCCACCACCATGTTTCACAGTGGGGATGGCAGGGGTTCAAGGTGATGTGCAGGGTTCACTTTCCACCACACATAGCATTTTGCTTTTAGGCCAAAAATTTCAATTTTGGTCTCATCTGACCAGAGCACCTTCTTCCACATGTTTGCTGTGTCCGCCACATGGCTTCTCCCAAACTGTAAACAGAACTTATGGCTTTCTTCTTGCCACCCTTCCATAAAGGCTAGATTTGTGGAGTGTACAACAAATAGTTATCCTGTGGATAGATTATTCGACCTGAGCTGTGGATCTCTGCAGCTCCTCCAAAGTTACTATGGGCCTCTTGGCTGCTTCTCTGATTAATGCTCTCCTTGCCCAGCCTATCAGTTTAGGTGGACAGCCATGTCTTGGTAGCTTTGCAGTTGTGCCATACTCTCTTCAATTTCTGATGATAGATTGAACAGTGCTCCATGAGAAGTTCAAAGCTTGGGATTTTTTTTTATAACCCAACCCTGCTTTAAACTTCTCCACAAATTTATCCCTGACCTGTCAAATGTGTTCCTTGGCCTTCATGATGCGGTTTGTTCACGAAGTTTCTCTAACAAACCTCTGAGGTCTTCACAGAACAGCTGTATTTATATGGAGAATAAATTACACCCAGGTGAACTCCATTTGCTAATGAGAAGGAAAAAACATATAAATAGTCCAGCGCTCAGGATATTGTTAAGAAGCACAATGCGACAAGCATAAAAGTTTTTGGTTGTTTTAATAAAACAGTAATGAGTCAGTAATAACCGATGGTCTAAAACAACAATGAAAACTGCTAGAGAGACCGGGTTCAGAAGCTCCGTTATAAAAGAAAACGCATTGTAATAAAAAAACACACAATAAAAATGCACAATAAGAAATGTTAAAAACCACAATCTCTTGATAATGTTATTAGTGATCAATTTAACATCAACAAGGAGACAGAGGCATAGAGCAGCAGGAGGCTAACACAGGAGATCCATCCAATGAAGGCATGCAGAGACCACTAAGTGAAGTATGAAAACAAACACTTTGGCTCAAAGCAGGTGACAATGGGCAAAGTGATGGGGGTATGCCAAGAGTACTCACAGCCAGGTAGAAAAGCTCAGAGCTGCCTCATAGAGTGGGGAGGTTGGTGCCATGTAGATGGATTCACAGGCTGGGATGGATGATGAGATGGCCGCGGTGTAGAGATGTAACGCTCCGCCGTGCGCAGAGCAGCCTGGCCGGAGCTGCGTGTCTGTGAGGGATGACGTCAGCACGGGGGAGCCGCTGGAGCGCCAGAGGAAGTGAAACAAACCGCTGATCAGCTGAGCGGTGTCTCCACAGAGGTGAAGTCTCATCAGTGAGACATGGAGACACTGCGCTGAGGTTGAGACTGCCACTGGGAGGCTATCTGGAGGGGGAATTGTGGCGGCAGGCTGATGGAGCTCACATCTGCCTGACCAGCCTGAGAGAGTAGCCAACAGTCCTCAGAGGAAACAACTGGTCAAAAAACACCAAACCCGGATGGGGTGGTGGAGGTAATAAAGTTGAAGGAAACCCTTGCTGGTTAAAGGGGCGGCTTCACAGGAAAGGTGGATGAAAAAATGAATGGATGAAAGCTCGCAGTGAAGGGCTCAAGCTGAAGCCTCTGCCATGTGGAGGGGGGAAAGGTTGCCTTGACGATGCGTTTCGCGCATGAGCGCTTTGTCATAGTCAAGGGTATAGGCAACTCGCAGGGTTTAAATACATGAGTAGGGATTAAGGGAGGGGACAAAAAAAAGGGGAGGGAGGGGGGTGGAGGAAAAACAGGGAGGAAACAGAGATCTCCAATGTTAACTCCCCGCAGTCCCAAACACTCCACCAATGGGTAAACATGCCATGCTAAACATAAAAATATAAAAATATAAAAGAATGAACAAAAAATAGGTCCAAGGAACACATAATTTACACTTCAGCATAACATTAACAATGATAATCACTTAACATTTTTCTATAAAAAACATATTCAAACATATTAAAAACACATTAAAAATCATGACTCTTCAATAATAGCCCAGAGATGTTTTAAAAAAATCTATACAAACTCTCATTGAGATTACACAAAACTACATGTTTCTAGTTCTTCATTCAACCCCTTAGGGGCAAGCGAGTCAAACATGTAGATCCAAAAAACCTCACGCTTGCACAACAGGGAGAATCTTTCATTATTGGTTAGCGTGCCCTTGGGGATCGTTTCGATAACAAAGACCTCCAAGAGTCTAATGTCCTTGTCATGGAAACGCAGGAAATGACGGGGTACACTATGGTCATCGCACCCCTTCGAAATTAGTCTGCGGTGGTCACCTACTCTGGCCCGTATAGTCCGGCCAACGTAGACCAACCCACAAGGGCAACGCAAAACATATATAACAGAATCTGTAGAACAGGTGATAAATTAAAAAAATAATTTTTTCCTGTGTTAGTTGTGATATTAGTACCATGGGTGATGAATTGGCAAGTGAGGCACCCCCTCTTTTTACACTGGAATATGCCTTTTCGGTCGTGAAAATAGGACCTAATATCAAAGGAAGATTTGGATGATTTATTAGTTATTTTACTGGGTGCCAGCAAGTTTTTTATAGTGCGTGCTTTCCGGAACGTCACCTGTGGGATCTCGGGTAGCACGGGTCTTCCTTTTTTATTTTTGTATATGTATTATGCTATATATACATTAACATTTTTTTAACGGATGGCACAGCCAACATATCTATTTTACATGTTTTGTTTTATACTCTCTGGGTGGTCTACCACTGGCGCTGGGTTACTCCTCTGTGGTTTTTTCCATTTGCTAATGAGATGACTTATGAAGGCAACTGATTCTACTATATTTTAGTTAGGGGTATCAGAGTAAAAGGGGGCTGTATACAAATGCACGCCACACTTTATTTGTAAAGAAATTTGAAAACCATTTATCATTTTTCCACCACTTCACAATTATGTGCCACTTTGTGTTGGTCTATCACATAAAATCCCAATAAAATACATTTACGTTTGTGGCTGTAACATGACAAAATGTGGAAAAACAATCAAGGGGTATGAATAAGGCACTAACTATGCTTTTCAAACTACTAGCCAGCAACCACTGAAATCTTTCATTAAAAGTACAATAAGTGGCCAAATTTATTTTTGAATCCCTTTTCAGACATGACCCCTAGACCCTGAACCTCACAATAGCTGCCTAAGCAACTATGGCTGTAGCTGAGCCCTAATGGATTTGAACATTTTTCTATACATTTTCTACACCAATTTTTTATAATAATTAAAATTGATCTAGTAGAGTCTTTATCAAGCCTGCAAAAGAATGATTTAATTATTTCAGTTGTTTATTTGATATTGCCATTGATAGCAATGTATAGCTACAAGTAGAAATCTTTTCACCAGGCAGACATACCATGCTATAAATCACTATTTGTTGGATGTATATCAGTAACATTACTTGAAATATGTACTTTAGTGGATTTTTAGGATTGCTTTTTTGCTAATAAAAGTGTATGTTCTCAACACCATACTATTACTAGTGATAAGCAGGTAAAATGGGGGTCAGCAGACAGGTTTTAAGGAAGAACTGTGCTATTTCAAAGAAAAAAGCAACACAAATTGTGCAGAATTGATGAACACTGTGTAAACAGCTTAACGTGAACCATTTCGACCCTTTCACTAAAAATCACATTAATTAATTTTTGCTTTTACTTTAAGCACTAGTGATGTAACCAGGGCCTTACAGATGCATTCTTGGAAAAATACATCTCGAGTGCCTTCCCCTTCAAATGATGTGCACTAGAGATGTGCACTGCAAAAAAATTTGTTTTGTTTCGGATTCATTGGTTAAGTCAATCATTTCATTTAGTCATATTCGTTATGTTGGAATGATTTGTTTTAGGAATGTATTTTGTATATGTGTTGCTCCATATCAGTTTGTATTTTTGGAAGTTATTTCGGAAGATCAGAGTCATTCATTAAGTTTCCAGTGCGACTATGGCTTTGCCCAGTCATGACAATACAGTGTGTGACACATTACTGAACTTACAAAACCCTCTGAAGTCAGAAACATATGAAACAAATTAATGTTTTCGTTATTATCTATTTTGGATTAGTCGAAATTTGTTACTGTAGTAGTTTGGAGATTCACATACATACGAATCGACGAACAAAATTTGTGTCCAAATTTTAATTCACAATGAAACAAATTGCATATGTCTAATGTGCACTGTCCTATGTTCCAGGAGGCTGACTCAGAATTCCAGTAAGTAAGGGAGTTGGATTTATCTGCCCTTAGTGAAAATGGCTACCATGTGAAGAATTGGGAGGAAAAGAAAAACAAGGTATGCAATGAAATGTCTGCAATTATCTATAAGTATATGTTTGTAGATTGTAATTTCAACACATTTCTAAAAGGTGCCTTTGTTGTAATTTTTTTAGATAAAGGTTAAGTAGGCCACATTTTAACAGGGCCAAACCAGGAAGGTTTTCATAAAAACAAACTAAAATGTGAGTGTATAACAACAGAGAAAACAGACAAATACTGTACAGATTCGATCCAGGCTTGGTTCACACTATTATTGTGGCTCTGTGAGCTGTGTTTGCGTGGGCATGGCAGCCCTATCATTTGAACAGGCTGCTGTGCCTGCATTTCATGCAGATAAAAGGTTCTTGCACCACTTTTAAAATGCAGCGGCAGGGAAATGGCATGGTGCTTTTGCACCAAGCAATTTCCTGGGGTTTCTCGCACCCACAAACACTGCGTTTTTAGATGCGCAGGGGTGTACCTGAGTGTTTTGGCTGCCAGTGGTTGCAGATGTGGGAACAGGTGCAGTTCCTGCACCTATAATTACCCACAATAGTGTGAACCAGGACTCAAACTGTATAACCAGTTTTAGTGGGAAACAGTTTGAGGGGGGGAAATCAAGGATAGTGTGATATTTTACAGAACAAAGGCATAAATATATAGTACTAACTCTGTGTAGTGTTTTGTCACTTTACTTATGCTCCATTTTAAAACAGAACTGCACCAGCTATTTAAACTACTAGAAATAAATGATTTTGCATACAAATGTAATGTTTTTACCAGGACCCAACCAGTCATTTTATCATCAAGAAATCATTATTAAGAGTGTTGTTATTGTCTAGGAAAAAAGCTCCCAAAACAATGTAGTGCCTATGTGCACAGTTTTAAATAATTTTGCTAGGTCCCATTCTGAACAGGACTACCACCGCTAATTTTAACATCAATAAATCAAAAATGGTTCCAAACTGCTGTAGTGCCTATGTGCACAGTATTTATTAACTTGTACGAGGTGACCCCATTCTGAACAGGACCTCAATCTGCAAATTTAAAATCTTGAATTCATCATTAGAAAAATGAAAATGGCCTCCAAATTATTGTTGTAAACACATGCATTTTCTTTAAACACTAAGGCCGCGTACACACGGTCGGACTTTTCAGCCACAAAAGTCCGACGGCCCGTCCGAAAGACTTTCGACGGACTTTCAACTGACTTTCTAACGACCGGACTTGCCTACACACGATCACACCAAAGTCCAATGGATTCGTACGTGATGATGTACACCGGACTAAAATAAGGAAGTTGATAGCTAATAGCTGCCCTAGCGTCGGTTTTTGTCCGTCGGACTAGCATACAGACGAGCGGATTTCTGGGTCCGGCGGAGTTACGGCGTAAACATTTGAAGCATGTTCCAAATCTAAAGTCCATCAGATTTGTGACTGGAAAAGTCCGCTGAAGGTCTGGTGAAGCCCACACACGATCGGATTGTTCGCCGGATTTGGTCCGTCGGCGTGCGTCAGACAAGTCCAGTCGAAAAGTCCAACCGTGTGTACGCAGCATTACTAGAGAATTTGTCAAACCACATCAGCCAGCTTAAGAGAAAAAAAAAAGTGCATTTCACTGCAAAAAGCCATCAAAACTATTGTAGTCAGTACATGCCTGGTCTTTGACTTCCACTTTGTTAATAAGACCCACATTTAAAGTGCAACCAAACCCTACTATTCTTTTCAGCCAAGGAAGATTCCACCTTAGCTTCTGTATGATCTGCAACTGCCATGGTGCTACACATGTGATCAGTTATGACACCAGCCATTTGTTGGTTTTACAGTTTGGTTGAGAGCACAAGCAAATGTGACGATTAGCATTCCTGGCATGCCAGGAATATAACCTTTTTGAAACTGATAAATTGATGGGTTTTGTTTAGACCTTGTTCACACCATGTGCAGAGACGTCCTGCAAGGGCACAAAGAAAACTGTTCTCTATTCTCTGTTTCATACCACAACACTAGTATCATATGCAGTTTTCTGCACAAAAAAATCAGACGTGATCTCAAAACTGTGGCGTGAACAGGGCAAAAGAGAAAATGATGACACAGGGTGTGATGTCCATCTCTGCAAAAAAAATACAAAGTGCACGAAAGCTGATGTCAATGTACATAAAAGCTCACTGAAATGAGCATGAAAACAGATGTAAATTTGTGTCTCTGCAAGTGAAATCTGCACGTTTTTTTTTCCCTATCAGTGTGAATGAGGGCTTAAAGTGGTTGTAAAGTCACGGTGCCCAATTACTAGAATCCCTTCTGTTATGTGAAGCTATGGTACACAGTGTCTTGTTTTATAAAAATTATGCAGCGCATTACCTTATTTCACAGTGCCGCTGTGCGGTCACGTGATGTCCCGCCGCTCTCCTTCCCCGATCTGAGGACTACAGCGGGAGGGGCTGAAATTCCCCTCCTACATCTGCCGGGAGGAGAGGAGGAGAGCGGTGGGCAGTCACGTGATTGCACAGCAGTGCTGTAAAATAAGGTAGAGCTGCAGAAATTTTTATAAAACAAAGATAACTTGCAACATGGCTTCATATAATCTATTTATTAGACACAGTACTTTACACAGAATAGCAGCAGGAGGCGAGGGGCAGGGAGCAGATCGGCACTGACTAAATAGCTGACAGGCAGGGAGGGATAGCGGGATGACGGAGGCACGTAAATGGACCACAGTATCATGGCTCAGCAGCCATGATTAACGTGGTCAGCACACACAGGCGGACACGTGAACAGGCAGGGTCAACCAGGTATTTTACACCATAGAGGGTCAAATAACTGCGCACAAGCACTATGCTGTATATCGTGCTTTAAAGGAGCAGGATTTTTTTTTTTTTTTTTTAGGGTTACAACCGCTTTGGTTCACACTTTTGCGCGTGGCTGCGGTATTACAGTGATTCCCGCAGCGAAAATGCATTCATTCTGAATGGCAGCCCTGCTCATGTAAAATCACAGTGCGTGTGGGAACCGCAGGGAAATCACATTGTCAAAAAAGACCATGAGATTTCGCCGTGGCCACATTTTTGAAAAGGTGCATGCACTTCTTTTGCGGAAATGCAGGCATGGTAGCCCACTCGTTTGAATGGGCTGCCACGCCTGCTCTGCACAAACGCAATCCGCAAAAACACATAGGTTTGAACCTAGCAAAAAGCAACATTACAGTTTATGTATATTAATGGGCACATTATTTAATCATTTTTACTAAACACTAATCCCTGAACCGCTATTTTTTTTAACCTTACTGAAAGAAAAACAATGAAAACATGGAATAAAAAAATAAATAAAACAAGGGAGGAACAGCATCCAAAGAGCAACTTATGTTGTTGCTAACAAACAAAAAGATCTCTGTGGAGAAACACTCCATGATGTTGCCAGAATCTGCTGTAGGAGTGTGCATTACAGTGGGTGGGGGGGTGGGGGGGGATTATAAAAAATTGTCTGAGAAACTGTCAACTGGAGTGCAGCCAATCAACTTTTACATTTTCATGCTTGGAAAAGAGAAAGATGGCAGCCGATTAGTATCTCTAGGCAATGGCATTTCAGACACTTTTTAATTAATTCCTCTAGTGTGTCTATGGAGGTCTTCATCAACGACCACTGGCATCTAGGGGTCCCTGGAAACAATATTAAAATATCCCCCTAATCTATATTACCACTGTACCACACACTGTTAAGTGCATCTGTGCTTGCATGTAAAAATAGAGCAACTTTTTTCAGCAATCAGCACCACTGTTATCGCCACAAATAAAAACTTCTGTGACTTTTAAGAAAACCCCCAGGCCAGGAAGGATTAGACTGGTAATTGGTTGCTATGGTGGCAATCGATCACAATAGTCTGCTATTTTCTTGAACTATGAACTTGGATTCGGGTCATGCTCATGTCTAAATATTACATTAGTGTTGAACAGTACAATCCATGTCAGATTACTTTTTTTTTGCAGCGCTATAAAGCCATAATATTTTGCATTGCATTAGAAATTATTCTCATTTTATTTTACCTTTCAGTGAATATTATGGACTTTCAGGACCATGGCGGCCACTTGCCCTAGGAGATATAAACGTAAGCTCCAAGAACAGGGAGAGGTCATGCTATGTATAGGAGCGTCACTCTAACATTGCTCTGGTAATGGGTAAGTACATCTATAACAAAGTCATTGTTTTTTAGCTGTCAAATAGGACAGGATTGCTTTCTTTACTAACAGTATACAATTAAGTATAATTATCTGCATCTTTGCACCTAAAATAAAGGATTGCTCAGATTGATCAACATTTATTAAAGTTACTGACAAAATACTAATTTGTTTTAATTAATACTTTGGTGCGCCATAATCTATTTTTAAGAATTGGTTCTTCCCACTATTGATGAGATGTATGCCTAGAATGCACTTGTTCTTGGGTCTGGAATTACTACAGTCAGCCTTTCAGTCAGCAACAGTCATGACTGTTGTCCTGTGAATATTTATCCATCTAGAGCACATGGTTTTCCAGGACACAGAACAAAGGCTGTGGTACACAATATTCCACATAATAATGGATTATGCTAAATAGGTCAGGTAAAAGAACAAAATGAAAACTTAATTCTTAAACAATTTTACCCAATGAATACAGTAAGTACAAATGTTGTATGGCTAGTTTTAAAGATGACAGGACATTCGGGGATTCGACAGTCCTGGAGCTCTGTGTCCAACAGTCCCTTGTTTTTCTGTTTGCCACTCTAGAACTTATCTAGGGATCAAATCCAAAATGGCCCAGAAAATGTACATTCTGCTGCCAGTAAAAACCACCAATTAAAAAGTTTTGACCTGAACAAGATCTTTCACGTCTCAAATGAAAAAGGATAAACACCATTTATCGTAGGATGTGATTTCTGCCTTTTTGTAACATATCAGCCTTTATGTTTAAACCCCAACTATGACTATGTATAAATTTACCAGAAAGAGCATAACCATTATACTGAACAAAAGAGAACTGAATCGATCAAGTAAATCAAAAAGGACAAACTAAAACAATCGAAGATGTTATACTATAATGACATAAAATGCATCTAAATAAACAAACAGAAAAACTAATCAAATGCCAACACATTCCAAAAAGTCTCTCTCTCTATATATACATCTCTCTCATATATATATATATATATATATATATATATATATATATATATATATATATATATATATATATATATATATATATATATATATATATATCTATCTCAAATCTCTCTCTCATATATATGTATATATCAAATCTCTCTCATATATATATATCTCAAATATATATATATACATACATATACATACACGCAAACAGTTGTGCTCATAAGTTTATATATCCTGGCAGCATTCATGATTTCTTGGCCATTTTTCAGAGAATATGAATGATAACACAAACATTTTTCACTCATGGTTAGAGTTTGGCTGATGCCATTATCAAATGTGGTTGCTCTATTTAAATTATAATCAGAACAGAAACTACCCAAATGACCCTGATCAAAAGTTTACATACCCTGGTGATTTTGGCCCGATAACGCACACAAGTTGACACAAAGGGGTTTGAATGGCTATTAAAGGTAACCATCCTCACCTGTAATCCATTTGCTTGTAATTGGTGTGTGTATAAAAGATCAATGCGTTTCTGTACTCCTGACAGACCCTTGCATCTTTCATTCAGTGCTGCACTGGCATTTCTGGATTCTGAGTCATGGGAAAGCAAAAGAATTGTCAAAGGATCTGGGGAAAAGGTAGTTGAACTGTAAAAAACAGGAAAGGGATATAAAAAGATATCCAAGGAATTCAGAATGCCAATCAGCAGTGTTCAAACTCTAATCAAGAAGTGGAAAATGAGGGGTTCTGTTGAAACCAAACCATGGTCAGGTAGACCAACTAAAATTTCAGCCACAACTGCCAGGAAAATTGTTTGGGATGCAAAGAAAAACACACAAATAACTTCAGGGGAAATACAGGACTCATACCTTTCATCATAGGCCTTGTTCACTCCTCTACAAATGTAGCGTTTATGGTTGTGGCCAAAAAGCTCAATTTTGGTCTCATCACTCCAAATGACTTTGTGCCAGAAGGTTTGAAGCTGGTCTCTGTGCTGTTTGGCGTATTGTAAGCAGGATACTTTGTGGCATTTGCGTAGTAATGGCTTTCTTCTGGCGACTCAACCATGCAGCCCATCTTTCTTCAAGTGTCTCCTTATTGTACATCTTGAAACAGCCACACCACATGTTTTCAGAGAGTCCTGTATTTTCACCTGAAGTTCTTTGTGGGTTTTTCTTTGCATCCCAAACAATTTTCCTGGCAGTTGTGAAATTTTGGTTGGTCTACCTTACCGTGGTTTGATTTCAACAGAACCCCTCATTTTCCACTTCTTGATTAGAGTTTGAACACTGCTGATTGGAATTCTCAATTCCTTGGATTTCTTTTTATATCCCTTTCCTGTTTTATACAGTGATAATACTGACAGAACATGGAGACAGTATATATACCCCATTAAGGAGTATCAATGAGATGAAGGGACATGAGTAAAGATTGAAGCATAATCTGGTAGGTGCAAACATGAAAGTAAATGGTTTGCTTTTTTTTTTTTTTTTTTTTTTTGTTGCTTTTGAGGTGTACATGGGTGGGGTTATTTGTGGGAAAGGTTTATATGTATTGTTGTATTGTGAAAAAACTAATAAAAATTATGTGATAAGAAAAAAAACAACCCAGTGGAAGTATTGTTGCACGCAATACATCTTGTACGATGAGATTTGTAAGATCTTTTGTATTCGTATACATCGGTAACCAACTGAAGTATCATATGACTTATCAGCCATAACGATCATTTTATTGATGCAAACAATCCAATAAACAAAGTTTTTTTTTTTTTTTTTAAAGTGGTTGCATTTTTGGTGAACTACTCTCAATGTTCCATGGGTATTTTTGATCTTTAATGCATATTTATGAATGGTGGTACAATGTATTAGATCACAATTCCAGCATTTGTTGCTATATTTGGCGCTCTTCTGCAGCTACTAGTTGCATTCCTATTGTGTTTATCTCCTACAAAAGTTAAATCCAGAAAAGCAGTGTATGTTTTGTCAAACTGCCGTAAACACAAAATTCCCCTGGTTGCTGTTGAGGCAAGTCAGAAAACGAACAATCACCACTGTATATTCCAAAACAGTCCCAGTTCCAATTCCAGACAAACAGCAGGTTTTTAATAATGACCATACCATAGGATGGAATCATGAATGGGGGTTCTCCTCTCCAAAATGTCCTACCAGAGGGGGAGAACACCATGCCCCATAGAAGCTCCACATCTTTGGAAGAACTCATCAGAAAGTAGTTTTACATTGGCAAACACCTCACAATATCCAAATGATCTTCCATAAGCTCTGAGCTATAATTCTTATATTTGACAAAATGGTATTTAATAGCTAGTAATGCTAGAACTTCGGGAACTTGAGGGACAGATAAGTACAAATATTTAATGTCTATAATGCACCAAAGGTTTTTAGACTTCCACTGCAATTTATTCATTAGGTTTAATATATGTTAAGAATGCCTTACATGACTGGGCAATCTCCTACAGACAGGTTGGAGTAGGGGTCAACCTACTCCGTCTCTCAGTAAGGGAGTTAATACCAGCTTTGAGTCTCCCCTCTTCTGATCAGTGGTCCTATGTATTTTCACAAACCTATACAAAAAAAAGAAAAAATTGGGACAACCTATCCATGGGCATTTTTTTCTTTAACAGATAAATTGTTTTTATATGAAGATGTTCATATCTTTTTATTCTTTTTCCACTTTACCTGATGTTTATCAGTAACACTAGATTTGGCTATGTAATGGACACAATTTTTCCTTAAAAAAAAAGCAAATTGAACAAGGCAACTTGATACTGAAAAATAAATTAAATGCATATCAAACAATTCAGTATTCTTACAAATCATTGGATCTGCCAAATCAAATTGTTTATGTAGTACAATACAAATAAAAAGATTAACATCGAATAAAGTTTTCAGATAATAAATTGCTTTTTTGAATATATGTCACCCTTGCTAGTTTCTTTATTTGTCAAGTGAGATTCAGTATTTGGATTAGGCTCATCTTTGAATCAAAACATGTTGTCGATTCAAGAAGGGTTTATGTTCTGCACATACTGGCAAGAGAATGTACATTTTCGGAACCCATTTGGATCTGACCAGATAAGCACCCTGTGTTTGCATGATAGCCTGTCCAACAATTCTTGGAGGATGACCTTGTTTATTTCATGGGCGATGATGCATCTGCTGAAGTATACTTCTTGAGAATGTAGAGATGTGCACGTACTACCTTCAGTTCAGTCAATACACACAGTGTCAGCGGTTTAAAAACGTTTACATTTTAATATGAAATAAAAATGGTATTTTTATTAATCTTGAAATGCTGATTACCAGTTTGTAAATTAGACTAATGCAGCCCCATCATGAAAACCATTTAAGACAGGTTCAAGTGTAGTTCACTGTAAATGACAGCACTCTGGCATTCTGTAACAGTTATTTTGGGGCTACATGGTTATCCACTGCACAGCACTGTTAGGCTGCCATACTCGTGTAGACCTAAATCATCACAAGGCAGCACTACCTGTTCCTGGAGCCAGCCCACTGACAATGCCATGAGAGTAATTCAGTGACCGGAAGCAGAAGGGAGCAGTACATACCTGTGATGTGAAACTCCTGCTAGGATCCTGTGAAGCTAGAACAGAATCTCTATAAATTGCCACATAGGCTGAAGTGCTCTGCTGCTTCTAATTTGAAATTATAAGCTAAAAGATATATTTGGATTTAACATATACTGTAGGTCTGCTTTAAATCAGGACAAACCACATTTGTATGACAAGGAATGCGGCATTGCACTGTAACGGCTCGTTATACTGGATACATACAAGAAAGGTTTCTCACTTAGGGTGACAGAGGGGGTCATTATTGCATCTAATAAACTACTTCATAGCCTGACTAGCCGATTATGGCCACATGTCTCTACGGTAACTAAAAGCTGTGTCTGGCCAGGAAGGCACTCTTTTTAGTTAGTGTCTATACACATCTAGTTTAATGACCACACAGACCAAGATTTTGAGACAGACGCAACATACTGCTTGGTGAAAAACTCTAATGCCCCGTACACACGGTCGGACATTGATTGGACATTCCGACAACAAAATCCTAGGATTTTTTCCGACGGATGTTGGCTCAAACTTCTTTTGCATACACACGGTCACACAACGTTGTCGGAAAATCCGATCATTCTGAACGCGGTGACGTAAAATACGTATGTCGGGACTCTAAATGGGGCAGGAGCCAATAGCTTTCATCTCTTTATTTATTCTGAGCATGCGTGGCACTTTGTGCGTCGGATTTGTGTACACACGATCGGAAATTCCGACAACGGATTTTGTTGTCGGAAAATTTTATAGCCTGGTCTCAAACTTTGTGTGTCGGAAAATCCGATGGAAAATGTGTGATGGAGCCTACACACGGTCGGAATGTCCGACAACAAGGTCCTATCACACATTTTCCATTGGAAAATCCGACCGTGTGTACGGGGCATAAATTTTCTTTTACATTGGTTGTTTATGCATTGCCAGCTACCAGGTCCTGCCTGCAGGCAGACCATTCAAGTCTATAGCATGCAGGTGTGCATTTGGGTTGCTTACCCAAACCCCTGCGTATCAAAACAAAAAACAAGGTGTTCGATATCATACAGTCCATTATATTTCTAAATCAGCTATAGCTGAAGAAAAACCTGTCCCCTGCCAGCAGCTGCAAAGTGGGACCCTTGCTCTCCCTGAAATTATACATGACATATGCACACTTACATATTACACACTGGATCGATGTAACTATGCAATAAAATCCATACCTGGAGTTTGGCTTTAGAAAGAATCGCAATAATTTTTTTTACTGTGTAAGCCATTGTTCTGATACATACAGAAACATTGTTTGAGGACACTTTTTAGTCCATTGTTTACTTTTAGTTTTCTACTGAACTAGGGGATCCTAAATAAAAGATGGCTCAGTTTAACAGCATTACTCACCACTAAACCCTATGGGTTGGGTTGAGGCATCCAAGTGCAGCCACAAGAACATGTGCCAGGAAAAACCCACAATCTTCCCACAAGAAGACTCCAAAGTCACGTGTTGGTTTATTGCTACATACCAGGTCATTAGCTTCTCTCAATGCTCTTATTGATAACAACTTTAAGTATGACGCAACTTGTCTGGAAGCCCGTGAAGCTTCTACAGTTTGTAGTGAGCGCTACTTTAGCCTCACCCTCCTGAGTACAATACAGGATTCTTATTAAATTATGGACCAGCTATGTCTCAAACAGGTGAGGTAATTAAAAACTATTTGTTTTAATACCATCCAATAGTTTACGAAATCTATAACGCTTTTTAAAACAATTCACAGTGCTGTAGAGTTTTGCATGCTACATTTGAAAACACCCAATTGTGTAAAGGAAAAGCTTATATGGGCAAAGGAAACTTAAAAATATATCTAATTTCTAATATATGTGCATGCACAATTTCATTTAGATTATAAACACTTATCATGATCTCATAATTAAAATGTTAGGTATATAAACTGATTTATGCTAAAATCAATATTTAAGTACATAGGCAAAAGTGTTTAGCTCTTTATAGATCTGAATATTTAAAAAGAGGGAGATGTGATGAAAACTATTATCATCCTGCTTTGCATAGAATGGATAAGGTTATATAATCTATGCCATGTTTTTACTGCTGTGTTCCCATTGGGGAGAGATTGTCCCTTACTTCTTTGTCCCCGTGACAGTGGTGTTTCCAGTTGCAGGGGTCACCTTTTGCAAGCTCGGGCCAGGTTTATATTGCTGTCTGCGCATGCCTGTCCCCTTTCCCCTTCATTTCTTGGTGTCACAAGCAGAAACCTAAAGTGATGCGAAACCTCTTGCAGGCATGCTATTACCAAAAGCAAAAAAATGTCTGGAGTTAAAGCATCCTTTGGCTTAAGACACCAGGTAAAACAGATCAATAGATTATGCAGCAGTATTGCAAAAGTATGAGGAGACTTTCTGCACTCAATTTCATTTTTTACAGTACTTTAATGGAAGTGAGAATCTAGCTAACCAGTTACTTATGAATATGAACTACATATAGGTTAAGATTGTACCTGTCATATTCCTAACACATTTTAGCCACTGTTATTCACACAGTGTGGATGTGGACACTACTAGTCATTGTTGCAGCTTCCCATTCACTTGCCTTCCATATTGCACAATGAATGAGCATTAAGTTGTTGGGGTTCTCCCTACATTCTACGCCCCATGTAAATAAACATTTCCTCCCCTAAACGTGTCAGACTGGCAACATTGTGCAACAGAATGAAAGACAACTTCTTGGCAAGGGACCGTGCAATAGTAATTAAAATGGTGTTTCAGGATGCCATATTTCCAGCATTTAATGATTTTAGTAAATACATGGCTGGACAAAATTTGACTAGGGTTCAACTTTAGCCATTTGGCTACCTAGGATGTTTCAGTTCCATAATATATATATATATATATATATATATATATATATATATATATATATATATATATATATTTTAGAGGTCGACTGATATGGGTTTTTCTCTGGCCGATGCCGATATTTAGAAATCGCGGTGGCCGATGGCCGATATGTGATGCCGATTTTTTTGGGACGATATATTTGGCCGATTTTTTTTTTTTCCCTTCATCTCATAAATTCTAACAGTTAGACCCCTTTCACACTGGGGCGTTTTTCAGGCGCTTTTGGGCTAAAAAGAGCGCCTGTAAAGTGCCTGTAAAACGGCTCCCCTGCAGTCTCAGTGTGATATCCTGAGTGCTGTCACACTGAGGCGATGCGCTGGCAGGATGTAAAAAAAAGTCCTGCAAACGGCATCTTTGGAGTGGTGTATACCTCTCCTCCACCACTCCTGCCCATTGAAATGAATGCGCACCGCTGCTGAAGCGCCTGCAAAGCGTTTTGGCAGCGGCGCTTCAGGGGCGCATTTAACCCCTTCCTCGGGCGCTAGCTGGGTTATAAGCGCCCCGCTAGCAGCCGAATAGTGCCTATAAAATGACGGTAAAGCGCCGCTAAAACTAGCAGCGTTTTACCATCAACGCATGCCTGCTCCAGTGTGGAAGCAACCTTAAGTAATAAGTGATACAGAAATTTTTTTTCATTTAAACATTAAACAAAACAAACCTCCAATCAGTTCACTTGTATGTATAATTTAGAAAAAAAAAAAAAAAAACTATCTTAAATATTAAATACACAAAAACAGGTAATCAAAACTTTTGGACGAAAAAAATGGGCTAACTTTACTGCTTAGTTTTTTTTTTAATCATTACTGTATTTTAAAAAAAAAAATTGCGTTTGAAAGACCGCTGCGCAAATACCGTGTGACATAAAATATTGCAACAACCACCATTTTATTCCCTAGGGTCTCTGCTAAAAAAAATATATATATAATGTTTGGGGGTTCTAAGTGATTTTCTAGCAGAAAATGCAGGATTTTTACCTGTAAGCAACAGGTATCAGAAAAGATTGAGTCTTTAAATGGTTAAACTGAGAACTCCTACAGCAGAGTTCAGTCTATTGATAAAAAGAACTTGAAGAGATACAATGTATCTTCTTATCAGACTTGGCAGGCTGCCCAGAGGAGGAGAGAATCCTCTCCACAAATAACCTCAGGAAACTTGCATTGACTTCTATTACAGAAGTCATTTGCAAGTCACGGCTGAAGTTACAATCAGCCTTTTTTATCAGCACAATCGGCCGATGCCGATTAAGTAAAAAACGCCAAATATCGGCTGATATATCGGTCGACCTCTAATATATATATATATATATATATATATATATATATACTACATTTAGACACTGGCTATCTGCAATCTGTAAGATCTGGGCAGGTACAAAGCCTGCATTCTGCCAGAATCCCACCACAATGAGGCTGGCATTTATTTTGTTCCTGGTCCGATTATAGGATGGGTGATAAATAACTCCTGTTTATTGATCCTTGTGGGGCTATAAATTAACCTGATGTGCTCAGTCCTGAGTACAAATGTAGTTTGATACTGGGTGAGGAGCTCAGGAACTATGTGTCCATCTGCTGCACACAGGGAAGACATCAAGGGTCTATTTAGAGTCCTGGTGTCACCATAAATTGGACTGGTTAATTCCTCTGTAATCAAATCACAATCTCACACTATGCACACCAAGCCATAATCACTATGCAAAGATTGAATATATACTTCTAACACCCTATTACAATACACATAATAAAGGTATTCCCTGACCATGAAGTGATTTAGGAATACATTTAGGGGCATCATTTTAGCATTACATTGAATATATAAAGGAATTGAAAGGTTTTAAGTTGGTCATATAAACAGAAAAATTGGTGTATATCGCGCTGACATGCAAACGTATATCAAATAGCAGCCAGCACAACACTAAGACTAGCGTAAATCAAGAAATATGTAAAAGATAAATGTTTGTGCCACGCTCAAAAATTCATGATGATATAAATTCTTACCTGTAAAGTCTAATATATAATGTGAAATGACAACAAAATAAAAACAGAGCAAAGATGTGAAATTCACACTCAAACTAAAGTCCATGTTCCATCATATAAAGATTTTTAAACCATGAATATAACAGTCCTTGGATAGACATTGAGAACAAATTATATAGCCAGGAAGGGGATTCCACGTGACATCAGTGTTGAAGTGAAGACACAAACAATAGAACCACCATTGGTTAATGAGGAGGCTACCAGGAGTGAGAGGACTCAAATGGGCATATGCTCAGCGAGTCAACAAGGCATATGGTGTAAACACCAAGGTATAGGACCTCCACGTCTGGGCTCCAGACCAAGATGGAAGATGGTCCGATTGGTCAAGAGATGTCACAGAGAAGCAGTCCTCAGAAGCAGCCAACTTGTCAGACCAAATCCTCTCAAATGTTCAGAATAGTATTACCAAAAAAGAAAAAGTACTCCACATAGTGTGAATCCGTATAAACATAGAAATTTGTTTTAAAAAAATTGTGTCTTTAATATGTTTATTCACACTATGTGGAGTATTTTCTTTTTTGTCATGCTATTCTGAACATTTAAAAGCATTTGGTCTGATAAGCTGGCTGCTTCTGAGGACTGCTTCTCTGTGACATCTCTTGACCAATCGGACCATCTTCCATCTTGGTCTGGAGCCCAGACGCAGAGGTCCTATACCTTGGTGTTTACACCATATGCCTTGTCAACTTACTGAGCATATGCCCATTTGAGTCCTTTCACTCTGGTAAGCCTCCTCACTAACCGGTGGTGATTCTATTGTTTGGGTCTTCACATCAACACTGATATCACATGGAATACCCTTTAAGTTGGTTATACACTAGCAGTTTTTTCAAATGAATGCTCGTATGAATATCTGTGCAACAATTTAGTTAGGTTGAAAAAAAACACAAGTCCATCTAGTTCAACCTATAAAAGGGAAAAAAAATAAAAAAAAATCATTCCATCCCATATACACAATACTATACCCACAGTTGATATTTGTACAATAATTCTCAGTGAATTCAATGGCTTAACTATTGTCTGAAAGTACTTCAAATTTTCGTTCACCGGTAACATTCAATTTTGGAATGAATGTAATTTCTCGAACGAAACCACATACACTGTTAGAAATTTGTTTGGGAAAAATTCCCAATCCTGCCATTTTGAATTTTCTCATCACTTATCAGATGGTTGATTTGGCCACATTAATGGTTTGAAAATTGAGCGAACTTTCCTAAAAATTGAGAATTTTGAACAAAATTCTTCTAAATGTGTAGCAAGCTTTAGTTAATGTCAATTAACTACAGAGTAAGGATGCGCTCCGGCGTGTTTGCATAGCCCGCCAGGAAGTCGGCACTGCGCTAATCACAGGCAGTGAGACATTTACCAGCTGCACGGCTGCAGAGATAGGGAAATGTCTTATTGCCTGTGATTATCGCAGCACGGTGTGACTTCCTGGCGGGCTCTGCACGTGGGCTGTGCGAACATGCCGGAGCTCATTCTTACTACAGATTTGCATAACTATTTTCTGATTTTAAAAAAATGCATAAAATTATAAATGAGCAAAAATTGTTTTCAACTGAAAGATGGTTTCCTCTTTTATTTATTAGAAATGTTATAGGTTGTGTTGTGTTTGTGAGCATGTATAACGATTTAGGTGTATTTCAGAAGATATATAGGTGGGGGCACATTATAAGTCTGTATTGTGCATTTATACATTTGCAAAATTGGTTAGGCCACCTGAGGCAGCAAATGGGTTGAAGTCATTAACACTACACCAGGGCACACTGTAATAGCTTTGACACTTAGGTGACCCAATCTTGTAAAAAATGTAAACTTTTTTTCCCCTGAAAACTATGGTGAACATTGTTCTGGGGATGTGTTCATCTTTCTAGCAAGGCTTACATTTCACCAACAGCTGAGGCTTTCACTGCTCATCTTTACAGCCAAGGGTGCTAAAAAAATACATGACTGGAAAAGGTCACAAGGTAAAACAGAAGACAAGTGGTGTGCAGATGCCAAAGCTGAAAAAGATGTGTGCACTAAAGATATATAGCGTTGCTGCACTAAGGATATAATGTGCAAAGGAAGAAGGAAACAGGAAATAGGTTCCCCAGAAAGCAGGATGAAGTAGGAATGGTGTTGAAAATAAAGCATTACAAGGATCAATAAAATGTCCAGATACATGTGTGAATCCTGGGCACTGACAAAGGTGAAAACTAGCCAGCTCTGAATAAAACTGGTACGGATTAGAAGATCCTCTTTGTTTTTTTTTAAACTGCTGTGTTCTCAGATTTCCCTTCGTTTTTTTATAGTTCACCAGCACTGGAGTTGCAGTAATGTACATTAACTGTACAAAACTTTAGTGGTGTGAAAAAGGTTTAAAACCCTGTCAAATTTATATCACTGTCTTTGCCCCCCATAGATATGTTTTTTTTTCTGTCAAACAGGGAGATCACATTAAAAATATGACAGAGGTTCTAATTGTTAAACACACACGCAATCCAAAAAAAAAAAAAAAAAAAAAAAAAAGGGCTTGGCTGGCCACTTTAAGAGTCCTCAAAGTTTATGAAGCCCAACTCTGTCCCCCCAGTGGTATTTGATGGGTTTTTTGGTGTCTTCTTGCCGGACACGTGTTGGATCCTCTTTGGCCTTCTCCCAGTGGTGGGCAGTTCTGGTGGTGCAGACAATCGCTAATGTGAAGACATCAGCATTGTTCTCCACATCAATAAACAGTGATTGCATGGCACAGTATTTAAGGGGTGGGGCCGTGATATCCAGCACTCCTAGTGTTTAGTTCCTCATCTAAGAAACATCTATTGTCCCCATTGAGGAACACTGAGGATATCTTATGGCAAAAGCTACTCTGGCAGTAGAATTTCAGATAAAAGATGAGCAAATCAGTATTACAACCAAAGATTTTTCCTGGGTTGGGGGTGGCCCAGGAGAACAAATAGCTGGAATTTTGCCTTTAAACTTCCCTAGTGCAGTGCCATAGAAGTCTTACCTAGAAATTAACCTAGTATTTTTTGGCATCCATTATTATTATACAGAATTTATATAGTGCCAACAGGTTCTGCAGCACTTCACAAAATGGGGGCAGACAGTACGGTTACAAAACAATTCAATACAAGGAGAATCGGAGAGTCCTGCTCATTAAGAGTTTACAATCTAACGGGGAGGGTCAAGTGATACAAAAGGTATTTAAGGATGTGCTAATGGAGAAAGTAAAAAAGACAGTTTATTAGTTAGAAGTAGGATAGTCATCTCTAAAGGACCGAGATTGGGGTAAGGAGTTCCAGAGGATGAGAAAGGCTCTAGAGAAATATTAGAGGCGAGCATGGAAGGGGGTGTTGAGGGAACTAGAGAGGAAGTGGTCTTGTGAGGACTGGAGGGAATGGTTTGGTTGGCATTTTAAATGATGTAGCAGGGGTCAGAGTCGTGGATGGCTTTGTAAGTGGTTAGTATTCTGAATTGCAATTGTTGGGTGCGTGGAAGCCAGTGGAGGGATTGGCTGAGAGGGGTAGCAGACACTGAATGGTTGGTAACGTGGATGAGACTGGCAGCAGCATTTATAATGGACTGCAGGGGGGATAGCTTATTTAAAAGGTAAGCCAATGAGGAGGAAGGCTGAGTAGTCGAGGTGAAAGATAACCATGGAGTGAATTAGAAGCTTTGTGGAGTCGGTTAGGAAGGGGCGAATTTTGGAGATGTTGTGGATATTGATGCAGCATGTTCTGGACAGCGAATTGATGTGGGGCCGACAGGAGAGTTCAGGGTTACACCTAGCACCTTGACATGCGAGGACAGACTGATAATTGCGCCATAAATCTTGGCAGAGAAGTCAAGGGAAGAGCCATGTGCTATTACTTGGTTATGCTGTTAGTGAAATCAACTTTCCCCAGGGGCCAACAGATTCTTCTATTTTGAGATATTTTTACCAAATTTTGACATAATCCGCTATCAAAGACCTGACATGCCAGTTACATTTTTTTTTAAAAACATTAATTTCAGGGACTTCTAGGACAGGAGGAAATCGGACTGAATTTATGGATATATATGCATTTCTCCTGAACAGTTTTGTCAATCTATAATGCTGCACAACTTTCATCAATATGTCAGTTTTTTTAAGGACACGGCAATCATCCAGACCCATACAATGGAAATAATCCAGGGAGTTCATTATTAGCAACCATGAAAAGGTCTGGAGAGTGTGAAAGGGTAATGACAGGCAAGAGTGCTTCAGTTCTATAGTGCTGACAGCACACAGTGCAAACTGGCAATTGTATCACTCTTTGGCAATGTGCGCAAACATACAGGTGACTTCAACCAAAACAATGAAGACCCAAATAATGTATCACTCGTAGCCGTTTGACATATTTGCCTTACAGATTAATGCTTTCATACTCACCTCAAAGCAACTCAGACACAACAGAATGCTTTGTATTGTGTGAAAGGGCTAGAAATAGGAAAAAAGTGAAAGACTGAAGATCCAAAGGAAAACTGCACCTTGGTTATAAAAATCAGTATCGTAATGAGCCCAGCATACTCTAAAAATCATTAATATAAATTATATACTTCCCCCCCACATAAACAAGATTTTGTTATGGCCTGCTTAGCTCTGTTGCTAAAATCAACCAAGATGATGGCCCTTTTCATCATTACAAACTGACCATCCAAGCTTCGTTGAAGGAACGCGTATACAGACAATATTGTCTTATGCACTCTTGCATTCAATGCTGTTAATTGAAGAGCACAGGGGAGTACTTCCTATGTACTCAATCCTCCACAAGAGCCTGATGTCAATTAGGAGATTTAATAAAACTGGAGCACCTAGAATCTGGTGCAGCTTTGCATATTAACCAATCAGCTTCAAGGTTTTATTGTGAAAACATAATTGAACAGGCCAACGTTGGAAGCGGATTGGTTACTATGCACAGCTGCACCAGATCCTGAGTGCTCCAGTTTTAGAAATCTCCCCCTCTGTGACAATGTGCGTAGCCACCATATTGTCAATTTAAGCAGCATAGTGCAGACCATTGGAAAACTGAGTTTATGTTTAAAACTTGTAAAGCATTTACACTGCTGATTGAATAAGTGTGCTAGGCTCATTACAATATTGTATTTTAAAATAAAGGTGCAGGGGACCTTTAAAGCAATATTAAACCTAAAAGCAATTATATTGCAGCTAATTCTTAAATGTGATGGCTGTATTAGTTTCCTTTTGTAATCTTTCTTTCTGCTATTTTCATTTGGTGATCTGACCAATATGTCTATTTTTCACAAGCTCAAGCTCTCCAGCAGAACGTATCAGTTTACATGAATGAGACAAACCACTTAACACTGGCAGAGGTGATCAATCGGTTCCCGCCCGGTCTATAGCAAGATGACGCCGGCGGGAACCTGTTGATCCAAGTGGATGATGACTGTTCACTGTACTGGCCCGCTGCCGGTACCATGTGACTGCTGTAACCAATCACAGCAGGTCACATGACAGTTGTATATGGCTGGCTTCCTTTCAAGCCATCTACTGTATACAATTGTGTTGCTAGCTGTGATTGGTCAGTATGATCACATGGTACAGACTGGGCCAATCACAGCCCATCTGTTTTATGTAAATTAGCCCTGACCAATCACAGCTAATCACAAAAAAACACATACTAAATTAATACATTTCATTCAGTAAAACGCTTGCATATAGCAATGAAACGATTTGCTCTATGCAAACGTGTAAAATAAAAAAATAAAAAATACTGATCACTTCCCCAGAGTAGTACAATGTTACTATGGTAACATTCTATTGCTCTGATCAAAATGTTGAGAAAAAAATTAAATTTCTTCATTTTCTAAAACTCGCCATGCCTTTTACAAAAATTTTTTGGACTACTTTCCAAAAAGGGGTCATTTGGGGGTATTTTTACTGTCCCGACATTCTTGGGCCTCAAGAAATGATAGGCCATCAGTACATCAGGATTGATTAATTTTTAGATATACAGTATCACAAAAGTGAGTACACCCCTCACATTTTTGTAAATATATTACATCTTTTCATGTGACAACACTGAAGAAATTACACTTTGCTACAATGTAACGTAAAGTAGTGAGTGTACAGCTTGTACAATAGTGTAAATTTGCTGTCCCCTCAAGATACCACAAAGCCATTAACTACTTGCCGACCACCCGCCGCAGATGTACTGCGGCAATGTGCCTCGGCTGTGTAAAATCGCCCGTAGCGGTACGGCACATTTTTATCACTGAGGTGTAGGTGTCAGATCTGTCCGCCGCAATGTCGCAGTCCCCATTAAAAATTGCTCATCGCCGCCATTACTAGTAAAAAATAAATAAAAATGCCATAAATCTATCCCCTATTTTATAGGCTCTAACTTTTGCGCAAACCAATCAGTATACGCTTATTGGGATTTTTTTTTTACCAAAAATACGCAGAAGAATACATATTGACCTAAACTGATGAATACATTGTTTTTTCCATATATTTATTTTTTAGATATGTATTATAGCAGAAAGTAAAAAATAAATATTTTTTTTCAAAAGTGGCGGTCTTTTTTTTTTTGTTTATAGCGAAAAAATTGCACAGAGGTGATCAAATACCACCAAAAGAAAGCTACATTTGTGGGGAAAAAAGGACGACAATTTTGTTTGGGCACAACGTTGCACGACCGCACAATTGTCAAGTAACGCAGTGCTGTATCGCAAAAAAAGGCTGGTCATTAAGGGGGTGAATCCTTCCGGGGCTCAAGTGGTTAAAGTCTAAACCGCTGGCAACAAGAGTGAGTACACTCCTAAAAGAAAATGTCCAAATTGGGCCCAAAGTGTCAATATTTTGTGTGGCCACTACTATTTTCCAGCACTGCCTTAACCCTCTTGGGCATAGAGTTTACCAGAGCTTCACAGGTTGCCACTGGAGTCCTCTTCCACTCCTCCATGATGGAGCTGGTGAATGTTAGAGACCTTGCGCTCCTCCACCTTCTGTTTGAGGATGCCCCACAGATGCTCAATAGGGTTTAGGTCTGGAGATATGCTTAGCCAGTCCATCACCTTTGCCCTCAGCTTCTTTAGCAAGGCAGTGGACGTCTTGGAGGTGTGTTTGGGGTCATTATGTTGGAATGTAGCAATGCGGCTCAGCCTCCGAAGGGAGGGGGATCATGCTCTGCTTCAGTATGTCACAGTACATGTTGGCATGCATGGTTCCCTCAATAAAATGAAGCTCTCCAGTTCTGGCAGCACTCATGCAGCCTCAGACCATGACACTCCCACCACCATGCTTGACTGTAGGCAAGACACACTTGTCTTTGAACTCCTCACCTGGTTGCCACCACACACGCTTGACACCATCTAAACCAAATAAGTTTATCTTGGTCTCATCAGACCACAGGACATGGTTCCAGTAATCCATGTCCTTAGTCTGCTTGTCTTGAAACTGTCTGCGGGCTTTCTTGTGCATGATCTTTAGAAGAAGCTTCCTTCTGGGACGACAGTCCTGCAGACTAATTTGATGCAGTATACGGCGTATGATCTGAGCACTGACAGGCTGACCCCCCACCCCTCCAAGATCTGCAGCAATGCTGGCAGCACTCATATGTCTATTTCCCAAAGACAACCTCTGGATATGATGCTGAGCATGTGCATTCAACTTCTTTGGGTTGACCATGGCGAGGCCTATTCTGAGTGGAACCCGTCCTGTTAAACCGCTGTATGGTCTTGGCCACCGTGCTGCAGCTCAGTTTTAGGGTTTTAGCAATTTTCTTATAGCCTAGGCCAGTGATGGCGAACCTATGGCACCTGTGCCACAGCTGGCATGCAGAGCCCTCTCTGTGGGCACGCAAAAGTCGAGGCACACAAAGACTCCTCACACTTCACTAGGAAGACAAAGCGCCCAGTGTCACCGCACTGTCCCGGCATCACACGCCTACTTCCTCTGGATCCCACACTGCACTTTGACTCAGCAGACAACTCTTTGGAGAAAGTGCTGCGGGACTGACTCACAGACTGTCCAGTCACCTCCCTCGGCCAGGGAATGAACAGCCAATTGACTGGCACAGAAGGAGGAGAAGTGGGCGTTTGTTTGCCTGGGGGGGGTCGCCTGTGTGCAGCCACTTTGTTCCATTGGTGAGAAAGCCCACAAATGAGGCAGGAGCGGCCGGTGATGAGCCGCGCATGTGACCAGGTTTTGTGCTATGGTGATAGCAGGAGAGCTGTGTATGGGCAGAGGAAGCAAGATGGTCTACATGTGTCACTGCAGCACTGTCGTACCACAGCAAAGGGGGGAGGGGGTGGTGAGTTGCAGAGGGGGGACCAGATGTGTGATAGAGAGGAAAGTGTGTCATGAGCTGCATTGTGAGGAGGTGTGCTATGAGTTACATGGCGATGTATAATGTGCTGTAGCTCACTGATGTATTGTGTTGCCAGACAACAGAGGTGTGAGCTGAAGGCAAATACATAAAACGTGCTAGAAGTTTATAGTGTGATGGAGATGTGCAATGTGCTGAATGGTGACACTTTGAAATAAATAAGTTGGTTTTATGTTGCAGTTTGGGCACTGGGGCTCAAAAGGGTTCACCATCACTGGCCGAGGCCATCTTTATGTAAAGCAACTCATTTTTTCAGATCCTGAAAGAGTTCTTTGCCATGAGGTGCCATGTTGAACTTCCAGTGACCAGTAAGAGAAAGAGCAATAACACCAAATTTAACACATCTGCTCCCCATTCACACCTGAGACCTTGAAACACTAACGAGTCACATGACACCGGGGAGGGAAACTAGCTAGTTGGGCCCAATTTAGACATTTTCACTTAGGGGTGTACTCACTTTTGTTGCCAGCAGTTTAGACATCAATGGCACAGCAAATTTATACTGTTATGCAAGCTATACACTCACTACTTTACATTGTAGCAAAGTGTAATTCATTCAGTGTTGTCACATGAAAATATATAATAAATATATTTACAAAAATGTGAGCGGTGTACTCACTTTTGTGAGATACTATATATACACCATAGTTTGTGGACTTTAACTTTCCTACAGACTATACACTGATTTGGGTAATTGTCACCAAAGAAATGTAGAACAAATTTTGGTCTAAATTCATGAAGAAAGGTTTATTTGCAAAATGTAACTGAAACAAAGAAAAACGTGTTTAAATTTTCGGTCTTTTCATTTATTTAACAAAAAATTTAAACCCAGTGGTGATTAAAAACCACCAAGCTATTTGTATGAACAAAATGATAAAAAATTTAGTTTGGGTACAGTGTCGCCTGACTGTGCCATTTGTCATTCAAACTGACAGCGCTGAAATCTGAAAATTGGCCTGGGCAGTAAGGGGGTAAAAGTGCCCAGTATTGAAGTGGTTAAAATAATCAGCTTTTATTTACTCATGCAAAAAGGGAAAAAAACGGTTTGCTGTACCTGATTATAAAGTTTGAGCAGAGTGTAGCTTTAAGTGTATCTAAATCTGCTAATACATTCAACACTACCCTCCCTCCCCCTCCCCCAGACTAACAACGCTGCTGTCTCCTGTGTCTCACTAATACTGGAGGAGTGTTTTGACCAGATAATCAGGTGAAAATAGAGGGGAGAAAAAGCCAAAGAAAAGAAAACGAATGCAGTCACCACATCTAATGATTGATAAGCTGCAATATAGTACATTTTTTGTTTAGAGTCTAATACCGCTTTAAAAATATAGGGCTTAAATGCCAGAGGAGGGTCTATTTATAGATTAGCAAAGTAAACTATTTAACGCTGATCTGAAAACAGCCTGCAATTTGTTTCAGCCACCTATTTGTAAAAGTCCACTGCATCAATAGTTGACATCGCATTTTATAATCCTTGATTCAGTGGCAGGAGTCTTGAAAGAACAGTAAACCCAAGATAAAAAGTCCACATTATTGAAGGAACCAATTACAATATTCATAAATATGTTACAAGGTTAAATATATTTTGCACAATTTAAAATGCTTTATCTTCTATGCAAGAATGTATTTATTACATTCTTCCTCAAGGCGAAGGGATAAGAAGATAATGAAAAGCTGCATCCCTTGTTCCTTTATTCCAAGGGTTTAAATCACTATCACTGAAGGCCTTTTCATCCTAAAACACGCTGGGCAGGCTGTTCTTGTAACTGCTTTTGTTTTAGAAATGAACATAGGCTGGCTATAGGCAAACAGATATTTCACTCAGACTAGGTAGTAAGATATCCCTGATGTGTTGCTACTAACTGCTAAGATTATTTATGAATAAGTGTTTGTGGTGCTTGTGTAGTAAAACTTCAATACTGCTTTACCTGTATACAGGAAAGTAAGCACTCATTGAACGCCATGTATGACACCCTACACTGCCTAATCCTCATGCCACAAAGTGAAAACTCAAATGGGCCCATTCCTGCAATGTTCTGGCCCACCATAAAGATAGCAAATGCTCCGACGCTGTCATTTATATGGGTTCTCTTTACAGTTTCTGTAGTATAAAGTCATATTTAGATGTTTTGAATACAGTACAGAATGGTTAAAACCCCATCAGGGTTTTTTTTTTATCCCTTCCAAGTCTGATCTGTCATGTAGCTCCTTTCACTTGCTCCCCTAGGAGGCACACACAGTAAGTGAGAGCAGGTCTTTTAAAGTAGATGTAAGCCCTCACATACATCAGTGAACAGCCTTAGATGATACAAGGAGATGAAACAAATCCTTCTACATAATTTTTACTTGTATATCTGTTGTCTTCAGCATTAGATCGTGTTACAAATCTTATTTTCTCATTCAGCAGTGGGTGGGGAGTCTGTGCATACACTGTGTGTGAGCTGATTGTAGGAAAGGTACACACCCACCTCCACATAGGCAGAGGAACAAAGGAACATGCAGAGCTGCAGTCTGAATAGACAAGCACTCTGCTAATCTACCTCTAAGCACCCTACCTGACGCAAATTTCCAGCTGCTTTTATCTTGTGTGTTGGAGAACTTGTCAGAATTCATCATGCTGATAACAGAGGAACGAAGCAGCAGAAAGACACGGCACCTAGAGCTTTGGTGAGAGATAAGTAAACACTACAGATATATGTGCATAGGTCAGATTTCATGAACGGAGTTTACAGCCACTTTAAGGCAAGAAGGGCCATCTCCTCTCAGTTGCCACCAGAACAGGTTTATGCATTGAAAAACATTTCTCTTTACCTTCTTATCCCATTACTGGATTACATAGTCACCTGGACTAAGAGGGGGAGATGCCCCAAAAAAGGGGAGAGGTTCAAACTAATCCCCATTCTATTCAAGAATGTCTTTACACATTTCTAAATGTATGCATTGCGAAAAAAGACATTGTATAAACCAGGATTCATACTCAGTTCCTGAAGGTTTTGAATACCCATTTATAGTATTTTTACAAATGAAAACCCTAATGGGGAAATCAAAGAATTAAGCAGACAGAATCTGAAGCAGCAGTACATGGCAACCAATCAGCTTCTATATTCAGCTTGTTCAGTTAAGCTTTTAAAATGAAAGATAGAAGCTGGTTTGCCATGTACAGCGGTTTCAAATTCTGGGCGCTACAGTTTACATTTTCCTCTGAGTTTGGGGTTACTTTAACCTCATATGCTAAATAACAGAAAAAGGTCTAAAACTGGGCTATGCTCAACAAGCAGACTAAATGTAATTATCCATGTGGCCACATTCGGCAGTTTAAACCTACTTTTTCCCATTTTGTGTGCCCCGTGTGAGCAGAGGAAGTTTATATCCTCAGAGGAATGATCAGGATATCAACAGAACCACCATGCTCCCGGAGTGAGTTATGAAATACGTGCATGGAAATTAAAGGCTATACACCATACTTAAACAAATGTTTTTCTGCTGTTTTGCAAAATGCTGGGTTTAAAGAGAAAGCATGTGCATTACACAGACTAGTGTAATATTTAATATTTTTTATAAAATAATAAAAAAAAGACCTCCCTGATGTCAGCTACCACCTCTTCCCAGTCGAAATGCTGACCTCTGAGCCAAGCCAGATGGGACTGGTGGAACAATGTCAAGGAAGTGCTGAAAAGGTGACTTTGGTCTCTGGCAGTTTGTCTGCAGCTAGTTTCTATGTGAAATCTCTGGGGGTTGCTACTTTGCAATTTCTCAGGAATGTCTAATTCTCCTCATCCCTTCAGTTAGTCTCTCTGGAAGGGTCATAGAGGCCTGTGACATCGCCTGAGGGCACTGCCTAAATAAATTAGCATGAGATAACTTTGGACTCCCTTCCAAACAAGAAAATACAAGAGGGAGAATTTCATTAAAAGCAGGGGACGAGGTGATCCAAGTTAATCCCAGCCCAAAGCTGCTGCAGAAATGTTCTGTACTCACATTTTGACTTTTATCCATGTTAGAGAGTTCACGACAAGCACAAAGCCCAGTGTGTAACTTCACTTTCATTAGTCGTCGCACAAGGGGAATACCCTTTGTGGGCACTGTTGTGCCTGTGTGCTAGGGTTCGCTTTTTTTGGAAACACTGCAATGTTTGACAGTAGATATATTTGCAGTAATATACAAGTCTAAAGAAAAGCAACAGGTACTCATGCTACTATGCAGATCTTTGTTTCAATGTTGTTTATGCACTTAAAATATGACTAGAACACAAACGGCAAAAAATAAAGAAAAAAAAAAATTTTTCCACGGATATTGCCAGCAGCACAGCCAAATGGAATGCCACTTACTGTACCTCTATAGAATAGCTCTCTCGCTGGTCCTAAACTAAGCTGAATCCAACCCCTTGGTTATAGAACAGCGACAGACTGCTCACTGTCCCCGCTAGTTGAGGAGAAATTCCAAAGAGATTGGCCAGAAGTCACTAATTTGTTTTCTTAAAGGAGCACACCTCCAGACACAGAATAGATATCTTGGTGTAAGGTTTTCTGAATGCCTACCCATTTACCACAATGACACTGATGTTTATTTTTCTTTGTTGAAATTTTCATTAAATTTACATTAGGAGAATGAACTAAGACTCCTTGGCAGTTGAGCCACGCAAGGAGTGCTCCAGTCCTAGAAAGTAAAAGGTTGCAATTTGTAGATACAGTTCACCCACACCACCTATAACTGAAATATCTGTTTGGGCAGACTGGATTACAGACAAACCCGATTAAAAAAAATAAAAAATAAATAAAAATAAAGCAATTGACTTTGTTTTTATGAATTTTTTTTTTTAGCTCACTTGTTGCCTGGAACGGTTTGTTAAACTCTTTATAGATGTTTGATATATTAGTTGACAGCTGGTAATATAAGGAGCAAAAAACAAGACAATGACCTCTGACAGTCGCTGTCTACAAACATGTTCTTGGAGTTTTTATTTTTGGAACAATATCATTAAAAACAGAGCCAAACTTCACACATTTCCAATTTTTACTATTGTCAGTGAACTCTCCAGACTATCTTTTAGTATCTTATGAACAGAACAGACTCCTTGGGCATTAAGAATCTGGGTCTAATTGAAAAGATTCTCATAGTTTCTAGCAAGTTCCCATGTGAAGTGGCTGCAGCTAAAGCTTGTACATCTGTCTTCTGTATACTAAACAGTGCAGCAGGAGGCTCCAGCACTACATAAGTTAAAAGGGAACTCATATTAAAGTGTCTGCGTTTTATGTGCTTACAAACATATGATGAGCTAACATTACATAGAACTCGTCCCATGACATCCTTTAAGTGAGAAAAAAGGCAATAACTCTTTAAAGAGCAGAGCCAAATGACCGTGGTGGGATATTCCGTCACAGCTGCAAATAGTTTTTATATCTCTTAAAACCAAACATTCAATACCCCTCAGCATACTTGTAGCTATTAAAAATACTAATATTCCCTTTTTAAGTACTAATACACAGGTTGGCTCCAAAACATGCAACATAAATTTAGGAACATTATAGATTATATCATATATCGCTTTTAATGGAAAAGTGAATTTATATTTTTGTGACTAGAAGCTTCTATTGAGCATAAAATAGATAGCTAATCTGGTCTCTTGTGTACATCTCTGATACAGATAAACAGCAGCAAATAATTAACCCTTTCAAAAGCTCATTCTTTAACTTTAAAACTCATCTTAGAAAACCAAAAAGCCAAACTCTTTCTAAAGTACAGTCTGATGGGTTCCAATTGTCGGGATTATTTGCTCCCCGCTGCACCTGGAGTATGCTGTCCAGTTCTCGGCACCAGTCCTCAGGAAGGACGTACTGGAAATAGAGCGAGTTCAAAGAAGGGCAACCAAGCTAATAAAGGGTCTAGAGGATATTAGTTATGAGGAAAGGTTAGGAGCACTGAACTTATTCTCTCTGGAGAAGAGACGCTTGAGAGGGGATATGATTTGAATATACAAATACCATAATGGTGACCCCACAATAGGGATAAAACTTTTTCGCAGAAGGACGTTTAACAAGACTCGTGGCCACTCATTAAAATTAGAAGAAGAGAGGTTTAACCTAAAATTACATAGAGGGTTCTTTACTGAAAGAGCGGCAAAAATGTGGAATTCCCTTCCGCAGTTGGTGGTCTCAGCGGGGGGCATCGATAATTTCAAGAAACTATTAAATAAGCACCTGAACGACTGCAACATACAGGGATATACAATGTAATTCTGACATATAATCACACACATAGGTTGGACTTGATGAACTTGTGTCTTTTCAACCTCACCTACTATGCAACTATGTAACCTCTTTACTTCCTGCCACTGCAAAAAAGGAACAGAGAGAAACAGACAGACAAAAAGAGAATTGGTATAGTAAAGAAGTGTTGGCCAAATTTACCAATATGAGGGTTCTATTGCAGTCAGGGCATTCCTGCCCAAATAACCTTCACTGCCTTCAGAGCGCATTCAGAGCACAGAGGAAAAATAGGGAAGGGAAAAAAGTGGAGTTGCAAACAGAAATTAAAATTGACAGAAGTTCAATTCCTTGCTCACACAATGTAAAAAAAAAAAAAAAAACGTTTTGGCTGCAGTTTGGCTTTAAGGAAGAACAGTGTCTGATGACCAGAACAAGCTGTTGGATTCTTCCTCTTAGTAACCTATACTGCAACAGAGATGTGAAGCACAACTTGAGTACAGTTATAGGCAAAACATAGATTTAACTTTTAAATTTAGATAAATCAGGTCTGATGTATTTAAGGGAGGACAAGTAGAAAAGTATTCTCCTCAAGACAAGATATGGTGACTAGCATGCAAAATGGCCATACAGATATTGAGGTTTTTCTCCTCTTCCTTGTACAATCCTCCTATGGCCACTGTATTGCACTCCTAGTCAACTTCTGTCGGGCCTTGCCAACGACCACTAGCATACTCATACTATGGAACCCTTTCCAAAGAGAATGACAAACTGATTTGTTATAAAAGCATGCTCTTTTACTTAGTTAACAAAGCTTGGATTAGATATGTGGGTGGGTGGCTTGGATAACCATGCGGTAACAGAACAGAAAGAAAAAAAAATGCAATATTTATCACCAGGGTTTTGCTGGCGTTATTGCTCAGATTCAGCGTGGGGGTCCCCTCCCAGTAGCGGGTTTAGGAGCAGGCCGGAAAGTGGGCCACCACGTCCTTAACGGATGGCTCATCAGCTGCCAGCAGGTTTACCGCTGACAGCTAAATTTAAAAAAAACAAACAAAAAAAAAAACATGCCTGTAATTTAAAATAAAAATGGGTGTTGAGTATTCCAGCAAAATCCATACCAGGTCCTTATCCAAGTATGCAGTCTGGCAAGCCAGGAAAAGGGGAGGGGGATAAGCAAGCGCGCCCCCCCTCCTGAACCATACCAGGCCACATGTCCTCAAGATGGGAGGATGTTTTGGGTAGGGGGACTCCACCAGCCAGGAGCATACTAAATCAGTGATGTCACAAGGAGGCGGGTCACCCAGGGATGTTGCTGGGTGGCCACGCCTCTTATTTAAGAACTTATTATTAAGAACTGTCAGACGGCGGAGCTGGGGGGCGTCGTGATTGACAATGGATCTACACCGGGGGGGACGGACATTTTTTTTTTTTTTAAATATAGAAATATATTTAAATATAAATACTGTATTGTCTTTTTTTCACCATACTTTTTTTTTGGGGGGGGGGGTGAATAAGTAGGGGTACTATGTACATTGGGAGCGGGATCTGGGGGCTTTCCAGATTCCAAGAAGCCCCCCCTGCCCGCCGACCCCCTAGGGTTGTGGGGAAGAGACCCTTGTCCCCATCAACATGGGGACAAGATGCTTGGGGGGGCAGAGCACTGCCAGAATGCATGCTTGGATAAGGGTCTGGGGCAGATTTTGGGGGGACCCCACGTTTTTCACTTTAGGGGTGGGGTTCTCCACAGCTGATGAGTCATCCGTTAAAGACGCGGCGGCTGGCTTCCCGGCCCACTCCTTAACTTTCTGCTATGCAATAAATTACTGCATGAAAATATGCAGTAATTTCCACATTACTGGTATTTTACCACATGAGCTATTAAACGGCAAATTCTTAGTGAATTGAACATTTGTACGATTGTTTGTGCATGTGTTATTTTAACGCATTTTTTCAATCAATATTTCACTCTTAGTGAGACGCCATCATAAATTATCTGTAGTTGTGGCTGTATATATGTTACTTCATTTTCTTCATCTTCATTTTAATACATTAATATCTAAACAAACATGCACCTGATATGTAGGCTCCAAAAAAAAAAAAAAAAGGCATCCAAGAGGCGCTGGGACTGAGTTTATACAATGTAATGAGGGGGCAAAAAAACATTTGAAGAACCTACTGGCTCAGGTTAGGCTGTTCACCACAAACAAGGCTACAGAGGGTAGCAGGTTACCAGAAAAAAAATGTGCACACGTGGAAGGAGCAGCAGACCAAAAGAAAAAAGCGTCCACATTTATTATTACTGTTCTAAAAGACAGCCAACATGTTTCGGGGGACCATTATCAGCACTTCAGGTAAACATGAGAACCCTGAATGAACTCAAAATAAGGCTTTCCTGCGTGAATCTGTGCAAGAAAGCCAATTGCTGAATTGGAAGAAATTCTGGCCAGTATCTGCTTGAGCAGCCCTGGGGATGACTCTCTAATCCCAGATGTAGCCTTATAGGGGGAAATGCGTTGGAAGGAGATAGGAGCTGAGACATTGCTGTGCTCTGTACTTGGTGGTGTAAGCCATAGTCGGACCTGTTTTTCTACCGCTCATTTTTTTTTACTAATTGCTGTAAATGCATATATTTTATTTAAGTATCATTTTTTTTTGGACGTACTGCACGATGAGTCGTTTTCTTTTTATACACAACATGGCCCAATGCTAAGAACAGCTGGCTCAAGGCTCACAAGATCTGGTGTGGAAATTGAGGCATCTATGGTTGAACATATGATCCATTTCCACACAGTGTTGATGTACAGCTTGAACCTGGGAGGCTGAAGGAAGATCTGCAACTCACGCGGTTCATGATCTCTTATAATCTTAAGATCATCGAGATTTGGTAAGAGGCCACCATTTCTACTTTTGAGCACTGGTGGAACACAGAAGCACTTTATTGGATGTCATTATTAAGGAAAACTGGGAACAGTGCACCTTTACGCATCTGTTTGTTTTTTTTTTAAATTGTTTGGACACCATTATTAGTTTTTGGACATTTATGTTGATATATCACATTGGTGTCTTTGAGACATACATTAATGCACAGTCAACTGAGTAATGAACAATATGGACACTAAGTGACATTTTATGTGGTTGACACTTTTGTTTAATTTCTGTTTTTATTCACTGTTACTAATTTGAGCAAGATATTTCACAACGTTGATATGATTATCACTCTAGTCACTATTGATAGAGTTCGATATCTTTTAACTGATTTCGCACTTTTATTTTGTTTTTCTATTTTTGTCTACTTTCCAGTATTCAGGGAATTTTTAAGTGCAGCAGTTTGTTATAAATAATTTTAGCGCAAGGTTGTTTATATATACATACATACACACACACACATATACACACCCTGGCAGAATTTATGATTTCTTGGCCATTTTTCAGAGAATATGAATGATAACACAAAAACATTTCTTTCACTCGTGGTTAGTGTTTGGCTGAAGCCTTTTATCATCAATCAACTGTGTTTACTCTTTTTAAATCTTTATGGCAACAAAAACTACCCAATTACCCCTGATCAAAAGTTTACATACCCTGGTTATTTTGGCCTAACATGCACACAAGTTGACACAAAGGGGTTTGAATGGCTATTAAAAAGGTAACCATCCTCACCTGTGATCTGTTTGCTTGTAATTAGTGTGCGTGTGTATAAAAGTTCAATGCATTTCTGGACTCCTGACAGACCCTTGCATCTTTCATCCAGTACTGCACTGACGTTTCTGGATTCTGAGTCATGGGGAAAGCAAAAGAATTGTTAAAGGATCTGCGGGAAAAGGAAGTTGAACTGTATAAAACAGGAAAGGGATATAAAAAGATATTCATGGAATTAAGAATGCCAATCAGCAGTGTTCAAACTCTAATCAAGAAGTGGAAAATGAGGGGTTCTGTTGAAACCAAACCACGGTCAGGTAGACCAACTAAAATTTCAGCCACAGCTGCCAGGAAAACGGTTTGGGATGCAAAGAAAAACCCACAAATAACTTCAGGTGAAATACAGGACTCTCTGAAAACATGTGGTGTGGCCGTTTCAAGATGCACAATAAGGAGGCACTTGAAGAAAGATGGGCTGCATGGTCGAGTCACAAGAAAGCCATTACTACGCAAATGCCACAAAGTATCCCGCTTACAATACGCCAAACAGCAGAGAGACCAGCCTCAAACCTTCTGGCACAAAGTCATTTGGAGTGATGAGACCAAAATTGAGCTTTTTGGCCACAACCATAAATGCTACATTTGGAGGGGAGTCAGCAAGGCCTATGATGAAAGTACGGTGAATCGCTGATGTTTTGGGGATGTGTGAGCTACAAAAGGCACAGGAAATTTGGTCAAAATCGTTGGCAAGATGAATGCAGTATGTTATCAAAAAATACTGGAGGAACATTTGCATTCATCAGCCAGGAAGCTGCGCATGGGATATACTTGGACATTCCAACATGACAATGATCTAAAACACAAGGCCAGGTCGACCTGTCATTGGCTACAGCAGAATAAAGTGAAGGTTCTGGAGTGGCCATCTCAGTCTCCTGACCTCAATATCATTGAGCCACTCTGGGAAGATCTCAAAAATGTGCAGTTCATGCAAGACAGCCCAAGAATTTAGAGGAACTGGAGGCTTTTTGCCAACTGTGGTATGTAAACTTTTAATCAGGGTAATTTGAGTAGTTTCTTTTGCCATTATGATTTAAAAAGTAAACACAGTTAATTGATAATAAATGGCTTCAGCCAAACACTAACCATGAGTGGAAGAAAAGTTTTTGTGTTATCAATCATATTCTCTGAAAAATGGCCAGAAAATCAAATTCTGCCAGGGTATGTAAACTTATGATCACAACTGTACATAGCCTTGGGGAGGAGGACGTTTCTATGACTCCTGAAACACGTTGGCTGTCTTTTAGCATAATACCAATAAATTAATTAAGACACTAACCTTTAGCCTGGCATTCCTTGTATGCAAGTTTTTTTTTTCTGATGCACCTGATATGGGCAGAGCTGCAGCCACATGGGTAAAACATGGGTGTCCAACCTGCTGCCCTCCAGCTGTTGCAGAACTACAAGTTCTATCATGCCTCTGCCTTTAGGAGACATGCTTGCAACTCTCTCTAATAGCTATACAATACAGAAAAACAAACTAGATGACTTGATGCCGTCAAGTAATTCGTTTCAAGTAATATGCATGCTGCAGTGTTGGCTAATGTTGTAGAAAGATTAAGTCCAATAGGCCTTTAACACTAAAGCCTTAGACCTCGTAAACACAGGCACCTGAGCAACATAAATTGCAATATTCTTCTCCCACCTTGAAAGCCCAGGTACAACATGAAGCCTCCCCATATACATACATGAATAGCTCTGCATGGCTCTACTGAGGTATTTTCCGAGGCTTGCATAAACGTAAGTATAGCATACAGGCGTATGCAAAAAAAAAGTTCTCTTTTTGAATACACCCATAAAATATACTCATGTTTACGGGAGCACTGGCATAAACCCCAGTAATGGGGTCTGTTACGGGGCCGAGTCATGCATACAATGTTTGCAAACAATGTTATAACAAAAGGCAACATTCTAAAACAAATTGGATGACTGAACTTGTAAACAAGGGGGCTGGCATTTTCAGACCTCACCTGTCTTGTCAAATTAAGGCCCCTTTCACACTTGTACGACTTGAAAGTCACACAACTTGAAGCAATGCCTGTGTAATCTTGGTTTATGAATCTCAAGTCGCATCAAAGACCAAATTAGTGTAGAGACTACTTAGAACAGTACTCATTGGAAAACATGGGGTACGATTTGTCATGCATCTTTGTAGTCCCAAGTCGCACAAGTGTGAAAGGGGGTCAAGCCCAATTTGACCTCGGTTAGGCAACCTAGATCTCACGTTTACAAAATAAATGAAACAAGGTTATTTTAAGCCTGCCACTGAACACAAATACTTTTAGAAATAATCTGTCTTTAAGCCCTGGTTCACATTGATGCTACTTTGAAATCGCACTACTTCACTTGAAGTAGCGCAATTTAAAAATAGCAAGGTCAGCACCATTTCAGGTGCTACTTGGTAGACATCTGTGGGGCTTCATGCACAGATGTATATTGAAGCTGCACCTGAAATTGGCAAAAGTAGTACAGAAACTACTTTTGCAAATCGGAGCGGCGCCGCAAAACCTGTGTCGCACTGATTAGAACAGTGCCATTGCTTTCAATAGGCTGCGACTTGTCATGCGATTTGATCTCTCAAATCGCATGATAAATCGCTCCAATGTGAACCTAGGCCAATTCTAATAATCAGATCTGACAGAAACAAACTTAAACCTGCTATTACAGAAGCTTGCTAAAGGGAAAATGTATCCCCCAGACAGCATCATCTTCCTAAATTTCTGCACTGAAAAAGATGGGGAAAGAGGTCATGCATGAGAAAATCATCAATTCTCTTGCAGTAAAAAAAATGGCTAAGAAAAAAATTATATTATATATCCTACCAACTCCATACAAAACTCCAGCCTGAATGATGAACGTGGTGGAATTAAAAGCTTTAAACCTGTTAGAAAAGTAATATTAAGTTAGCAGTAAATATAGCTGAAATAATCCAGACAGTTTTATGATCCCAGTCCCTGAAATGGAGGGTGCTGAATTCTTTCCTAGGTAATGGTGGTAAGCACAGCTAACAGATGGAAGAGTTGAATGGAAATTTCAATAAAGCAGTCCACAAAGAAGTGTTTGTGAGTATAGGGGTTCTCCCTCTCTCTCTCGCTACGAAAAAAGGGAGAAATGGAACGTTGTTTTATTTTGATAGCGTGCCAGAACAGTGCTGCATTCCTTAAAGAAAAGCATAAAGGATCGAGTTAGACTGGCCTTCTCAACACCTTGGCAAAAGCCCCCTTGGGTCTCATTTTGCTGGGATGACTATTTATATGACAGGTAAGGGAATAATTTTGTGGGATTTGGTTACTCTAGGCCTCTGTGACCCCGGGGTCAAAAGAGCAAATGAAAAAGTGACAATGTAGATAATTGCCCCGTTTAAGATAATGGAATACTGATTGAGGTCAATTATTATAACACCTGAAAGATAAATGAGCTGCCGTTAGAGGCTCAGTGGAGATATAAGAACAAAGAAATCTGTATGCGTTTTAAGTAAAGCAGAAATACAGACATGGGAGGGAACCACACACACGGGAAGAGGATTTCTTTTACCACTCATCTATCATTACATGAAATTGGGATACAACACTGAAATGATAAGTCACACCTTTCATCCCATGTGTCAGCGATTTATCATACTTCACTTAGTAACCTCACGTGACATCAGCATAACACTACCCACAATCATTTGGAAGCCATCATTTGCTTGAAAACAACCAGAAAGAACACAGATTTATTTTTTTTCACCCAAATGACACTTGAACATTCACTGTAAACTGCATAATCCGTATTATCCCATGCTGTAGAATCAGGTTAAAAATCCAGTGTTAGAATTTCAATGCTATTTGTGGCAGCCATTTGCCTGCATGTCATCTCATGTCAGTAGTTGATGGTGGACCTCAGCTGATAGTTGGATGTTGGGAAATGTTCAAATCACTTTGATGTCTTGGCCAGCTTGCAGTTAAATTATACAGAAACCCTAGTGCCAGGCTTATTTCACATAAAAATACCCATCAAAAAATTATGTCCAATCCAGACAATATTTGCCATCAAAGGTGATTCGGTAAAATCAGCAAAGATTTATCCGATGTCTACAGGGAACCAGGACTGAATTATGGGTGGCTGAAATTGATAAACTCTTTTAAAAAGGATAGTTGCCTGGCTACCATGTCATTCCAAAGACTTTAATAATTCCAGATGCACTAACCTAGAATAAGCATGAACATCAGCGGTTTGACCTTGACTGTCTTTTCTGGATATCTATAATCTGGGACAGTGAAAGATTATTTTGAATCTGTATAAAACTAGGTAATTTGCATTCTTTAAATGAGGTCAGCAATAATGGCCCCATATTTCTTCAAGTAAAGGTAAAGTAGAACTAAACTTACAGTTTTTATGGCAGATTGGAAATAAAAAAAAAAATGCTTCTTCTGACAGTTTTTTTTTTTTTTTAATTTAAATGTAAACTGCCTATGGCACATGTGCACAGCAGGGCACACCACAGGTTTTTCCTGGCATCTGTAAAATTCCAGTAATTTTGCCAGATGCTGGGGACAATGTAACGTCTATGCATGCATAGCATGGCAGATATGGAAGACACCACACTCAGAAAAAAAAAAAATGGGAGGCTAGCAGCAACAAAGTAACCAGAGAGATCATGGCTGTTGTATCACTTAAGGGGTCACACTGACAGGTAAATTTATCATAAGGTGCAGAAATTATAGCAATAGCCTTCCTATCACAAATGGTTTTAGTTCCACTGTAACAGTTTGTGCCTATACTGTTAGGATATTTCTAAAAACATCCATTAGAGATCACAAACTAAAATACTACCCACTAAAATCAGGCCCTACGTTATTGCGTTGTATATATCTGTCTAAGGCTAGGCTCACACTGGTGCGATGCCGGAACCACAGCTATTTCTGTGTGGGTCCCCGCATCACATTTGAATCAAAGGCAGTTCACACTGCTCTCTGTGAACTGCTGCGGGTGTCAATATAAAGTTAATGACAGCCCCAAATCGGTTTGCAGAATACTGTAAACTGTGAGATGGGATGAACACCCATGCGATCCCATTTCAGTGCAGGAAGAAAAAAAAAAAAAAAGGGTCCTGCACCATTTTGGTGCGAATGCGATTTCAGCTATAAAAACTGTATGGCTAAATTCGCATCGCATCTAAATGTGTGAACCCAGCCTTACACTGAGATCTTATTGAGAAGAGGATCTAGGAGAATGATCGCTTCATTGTCCAATAAGGGGAAGGAGGGAGGAATGAATGAGTGACCAAGTTGTACTTAACAGCACTAAAATAAAGTGGGATATAAAGGTCGGGTTATGCTTTTTGGTAGTGGTACTAGAACAATACTAAATAATACATTTACAAATAATAAAAATGACAAATAATAAAGTTACAAATATTTTAGCAGGCAAGACAGTTGAGTTCAGATCCAAGCTGTAAAATTGCAACTCTAATTACATCACATTCAGGTGTTGTCAGCAACCAGACTATGAAATTATACTTTATTTTTAGAGGTAAAGAGTACAGAAAATGCTAGCCCCAATCAACAAAAAAAAAAAAAGTATTTCTAAAAGGCAAAAATGTAAAAGCTGCATTTACAGTTTGACCATGTGATTAACTCTCAGGAAAGCATCCTAATAAACATCAGCATTTAAAAAATGAAGCCTCAATATAATAAAATCCATAAATGACGAAGGAAAATATGCTGTCTAGATTATAAACCTCAAGCCCACGCAGTGACACACAGTATATTCATATAGCTTTCCTTGCAGTGGCTGCCTCAAGCAATACATATGTTCTGAAGAAATAATGGGTTTCTACGGTTAGTTATTTTACAAATACCTTCATTGTTCACATATTTTAGTCGTCCTCACCAGGGGGAAGAGTAAATCAAGTCTTACAAGCCATAAGACCCACACATGTAGCAAGATGTGCAATACCACACCAGGAGGTGGTCATTAGACATGTCTAAAGAATTATTACCAATATTAAGCTGCCCATCATTTAAAGTAATGTAAGACAAGGTCACTTGGGCCCTTTTTCTCAAACTAGATTTGATGATTCCCACTTACAATAATTTTATCTATTACATAGATTAAATGAACTAATCGGTTTTGAAACGTAGGGGTTTTACCACCATAACCAAAGGTATAGTTTTAGTTCTGCAAAATCTACTCAGAGTAAGAGCCCATTCACACAGGGACGACTTGTCAGGCGACCTAGTCGCCTGACAAGTCGCCTCCCGTTCTGTGCTATGGAACCGTTCTAAGGGGAGCGACGCAAGTCGCTCCGACTTAGAAAAAGGTTCCTGTACGACTTCGGGGGCGACTTGCATAGACTTCTATACAGAAGTCGTTTTGCAAGTCGCCCGGGCAGTCGTTTGCAGGTCACCTCGCTGAGGCGACCTGCAAGTCGTGTTGCCCCTGTGTGAATGGGGTCTCAGGCTTTATGTACACGGGACGTTTCTCAACCTCTCCTGAACGCTGGAACATCACAGCTAGTAATCCATGTTTAAAAATGTGTGTTTAGCTGCATTTGCGTTCAGGAGCGTTTACTAAAGATAACCTCAGGAGACCCCCCAAATGATTAGAAAGCACTAAAAACAAGTATTTATTAACAATTTCAGCCATTCTGTGAGAGAACAGTGTGAGTAGCAGCTGAGAAAGCCGTGTGCTTGTAGCTAGCCATTATTTTTTAATTGGTTTGTTAATATGGATCCCATGATGAGCATGTGTGAGGAAATGCTCCTGATGTTGCTTTTGCTGAGGCTCCTAAGATGTAGAAAATTGTGTGAGAGGACCAGAGTTCGTCGCTACTGGACACATCCATTGACATGATACTTTTCTAATATGTATGTTTATCTGCGTAATTACCCAGAGAAATGTGTATTGTACAGCATAATTGGCTGACGAGGGGAATATCACATGGTATATATCAAGCTTGCATACAGTGATAGCGTTTTTGGTGTGTTTTTAGCGTTTTCCAGGCTCAAAAGTAATAAATGAAATGTTTCCCTTTAAAGACGCTACCAGACGAAAACGAAACGCGCCTAAGGGGGGAGTGTTAGTGGCCTGTCAGTACTGTATGCACAGTTTTTAATTATTCGCTGTAAACTAGATTTTAACACGGTTTGTCATAACAAAGGGTTAAACAATTAAAAAACACCCACCTGCATTGTATGGGGACAGAGCCACTATGAGACACTCTGGATATTCTGAGCATTGAAGTGGATATCGGAAGTGGACAGTGGCTTTAGGGCTCATTCACACAGGAATGCGGTACAGGAAACTCATGTTTTCCACACTGTGCTTAAAACACACTGGGTGTGCAATCTGCTGCGGGTGTCAATATAATCCTATCAACAACCCAAACGCAGATTGCAAACGCACTGCGTTTGTCTGCCATGGATCACATGGTTCCGCAGTACCATGTGATCTGGTGCGGTGCATGAACTACTTTTACTTTTAGTTAGGTCCAGTGCGATTTCAGCCCATTCAAATTAATAGGCTGAAAATTGCACAACACTGAGTTGCACAGGAAGGGTCTGAACCATCCCTTAGGCTGGAGATTCTTCTGAGAAGGGGGGGGGGTGTTACATTGTTTGTGGAGATTTTTGCTTTATGGGGGGGGGTTTATCACTTTTTTTCACATTATCCTGAACAAAACATTTGTGGTCTTATTTGCTTATTCACTATTTTAATAAATTACTTCTGAATGGTAAGCTCAAAGTGCTAGCTCTTGGTCGGTTTTGTATGCATAAAAGCATACGTAATGGTATAGTTTCTGATGTTAAAAATTATTTGTGCCGAGGTTTAGGTGTGTCTGAGTGTTTTGCTGGTGGCACAGTAACTGAACCATATTTTCTGAGTAGGTGGTCTGTGGCACCTAACTCACACAGCCATTAATGTCTAAAGCACTGGCAACAAAAGTGAGTACCCCTAAGTGAAAATGGCCAAATTGGGCCCAATTAGCCATTTTCCCTCCCCAGTGTCATGTGACTCGTTCGTGTTACAAGGTCTCAGATGTGAATGGGGAGCAGGTTTGTTAAATTTGGTGTAATTGCTCTCACTCTCTCATACTGGTAACTGGAAGTTCAACATGGCACCTCATGGCAAAGGATCTGAAAAAAAGAATTGAGAAAAAGAAACACTAACTAACTAGGTGGGACTTTATATGAGGACATTAAAATGGAAATGTACCTCCACCCCCAATATGTGAATATAAAAAAGGAAAAAGGGTTTGGGACTTTATATGAGGCATGCAGCTGGGAAGGTAACGCAACATAGTACTAATGAGAATAACTGGTAGATACACCGTATCTGCGACCACATCATTTGCATAGTGACAAATTGTATACAGTAGAATATAGTAATTCAGGGAAACTTTATTTCATAATAAAATACATAAGGATAGAACAGCATGATGGTATAGCAGTATAATGTAGTCATAATGGTACCATAATAAAAAACATCAGACTATTTGTTGCATGTGATTGCAACATAATAATAATAATAATAATAATGTCTGGTGAATAGACCATACTGGTGACCAATTAACCTGCATACTACTAGAAGGCATACAGTACAATATAATAAAATGTATGAACCCATGTTCCACACAATAATACATAGTAGCAATGTAGCATGGCAACATAGCAACATAATGTAATCGCAGTAGTGAATAAATAACAAACTCAGACTCATTGTTGCGTGTCTTCACAATAGCATAATAACAGTTGGTGGGGGTCCAAAGCGGCATGTTGTAATGGATCTATGAAAAGGTTGTTAGTGTGAAAAGCATCTAATAGCTCGACGCGTTTCATGGATATTTCCAAACTTCAGGAGCAGATGTGGTGTAGCTATCTATAAAAAATGTATAGGAAGGTTTTAAGGGACTAACCAAAGGGCAGGCAAGAAAAAGTAGAATTTAATCTTAGAATCAGGATGGTAACTTGTAACATAGTAAGTAACTTACATAGGACCTGTGTAGATGGGTGGGGGGCACCAAGGGTCAGAACCCGCCAGGGGTGTATCGTCAATCCCGGGAGCTAAGGCGGTACCCTAAAGGCAGCTAGTAGAAACGCCAGTGAAGGATAAGTGTCTCTGGGAGGCTTGTGATATGACATAACCACATAATTATAACCTGTAAGAATAGGAATACTAAAGGTAACTATGAAATACTCAGTGAATATAGCAGAGTAGTTATCATTGTAAATCGAAATGTGTTAATACCAACAGAGTAGAACTAAATGTTGTAGCAATAGTGATGTTACTTAATTGAGAGTGAGAAGAAGTGAAGTAACTTTGCAAAGGTGGATAGCAGTGTGGTGGCCAATCGGGGGAATGTTGAAATGAAGTAAGGTTCCAGTGTAAATACCTGGACCAAAAGGAAAATGTGACGAACAAAAGCAAGGGCAGAAAGTAGTCGTAGTATTACCTGTGATTTCAAAGAAACCAAGTGACATCCATTGGCCACCGCTAGAAAGTTTAACAGGGAGTGTATGTCCAAATGAGGGGAGTATAAGTACTCAGGTGCCGCCAATAGGTGACCGCCAACTTCACGTGGGCGGCTAAACAGAGGAGAAAACTGGCTGCCAGAGCAGAACAAGCCTCCCGGCAATTGGCGGCAATTCTCCTCATAGACGCCTGGATGTGCAACGCACAGCGTTGACGTGATGACGTCAAAATTGACGTCACACGTGAGACACTGGGAACATGGCGTCGACGTGCAGTAGGACGTCCGCCCGGACTCTCACATCATATGGACGAAGAGGGGAAGGGGAGGGCTCCCAGTGCACATCTCAACTCCCGGGATTGAGATCCCCAGCAAGTAAAGCAGCCCAAAGGCTATTATTATGTTGCAATCACATGCAACAAATAGTCTGATGTTTTTTATTATGGTACCATTATGACTACATTATACTGCTATACCATCATGCTGTTCTATCCTTATGTATTTTATTATGAAATAAAGTTTCCCTGAATTACTATATTCTACTGTATACAATTTGTCACTATGCAAATGATGTGGTCGCAGATACGGTGTATCTACCAGTTATTCTCATTAGTACTAAGTTGCGTTACCTTCCCAGCTGCATGCCTCATATAAAGTCCCAAACCCTTTTTCCTTTTTTATATTGAAAAAAAGAATTGTTGCTCTACATAAAGATGGCCTAGGCTATAAGGAGATTGCCAAGACCCTCAAACTGAGCTGCAGCACGGTGGCCAAGACCATAAGCGATTTAACAGGACAGGTTCCACTCAGAACAGGCCTCGCCATGGTCGACCAAAGAAGTTGAATGCACGTGCTCAACATCATATCCAGAGGTTGTCTTTGGGAAGTAGACGTATGAGTGCTGCCAGCATTGCTGCAGAGGTTGAAGGGGTGGGGAGTTAGCCTGTCAGGTCTCGGACCATACGCTGCACACTGCATAAAATTAGTCTGCATAGCTGTCGTCCCAGAAGGAAGCCTCTTCTAAAGATTATGCACAAGAAAGCCCGCAAACAGTTTGCTGAAGACAAGCAGACTAAGGACATGGATTACTGGAACCATGTCCTGTGGTCTGATGAGACCAAGATAAAAGTATTTGGTTCAGATGGTGTCAAGCGTGTGTGGCGGCAACCAGGTGAGGAGTACAAAGACAAGTGTGTCTTGCCTACAGTCAAGCATAGTGGTGGGAGTGTCATGGTCTGGGGCTGCTGGCACTTGAGAGCTTCAATTTATTGAGGGAACCATGAATGCCAACATGTACTGCGACATACTGAAGCAGAGCATGATCCCCTCCCTTCAGAGACTGGGCCGCAGAGCAGTATTCCAACATAACAACCCCAAACACACCTCCAAGATGACCACTGCCTTGCTAAAGAAGCTGAGGGTAAAGGTGATGGACTGGCCAAGCATGTCTTTAGACCTAAACCTTATTGAGCATCCATCATGGTGCATCCTCAAACAGAAGGTGGAGGAGCACAAGGGCTCCAACATCCACCAGGTCAGGGACGTCGTCTTGGAGGAGTGAAAGAGGACTCCAGTGGCAACCTGTGAAGCTCTAGTGAACTCCATGCACAGGAGAGTTAAGGCAGTGCTGGAAAATGATGGCCACACAAAATATTGACATTTTGGGCCCAATTTGGACATTTTCACTTAGGGGTGTACTCACTTTTGTTCCCAGTGGTTTGGATATTAATGGCTGTGTGTTGATTTATTTTGAGGGGACAGAAAATTTACACTGTTATACAAGCTGTACACTTACTACTTTGCATTGTAGCAAAGTGTCATTTCTTCAGTGTTGTCACATGAAGAGATATAATAAAATAGTTACAGAAATGTGAGGGGTGTACGCACTTTTGTGAGATACTGTGTATATAAATACACATATACACACACACACACATACATACGCACACAAATAACTCAAAAAACTTCCAGTTACATGCAGCAAAAGTCAAATAGACATCTGGGAAAGAAGTACACAAACAAAAAAACTTCTACATAAATGTTTAAAAAAGTTGTTTTCCTGAGTATTTTGCTAAACAGAAGTGAGCAGTTTATTCTGAACCCTGTTCCTTCCTGCTACCTTCCCTTTCTGGGCCCTGTGTGTAGGTTCTGAGGTAACTAAAAAGGATACGCCTGCTAAAACATATTTCCTTCAAGTTCCTGATGTATTTAATCGGAATGCGAGAAGCAGAAAAGCAGAACATTTTTTTTTTTTTGCAGTCTCAAACTTATAAAAGCATCCAGGAATATTTGCAATTTTTAATCTCTATAATCAAAATAGTTTCAAAAATGAAAATTGAATCCAAAATACTTGGAAGGTTTTCAGCCTGGAGTGCTATTCACAGTATCCACAGAATATATACGCCTCATCAAAGCTGCGTAAGCATGCCAGCTCTAGAGTGTGTTTAATCCAGAGGTGTATCATACCCAGCATGACATAGGATATAGTAGTTTACTTCTGCAAATATTGGCAAGGCTAGGAGTAGACTGCAGCATGTAAGAACCCACCTTTATTGTCTCCCAAAACATTTAGAATGGCTATTATTGGGCTGATAGTTACAATCAATCTAAATGTGACAACCATGCAGGTCTATAACAGTTGAGAAAAAGGACACTATTAAGTACTTCCAAGTTTAGGATGTGCTCATTATTAAAGAAATATTTTAGAAAAATCAAACATGGCCTAACACTATTTGCTGATTTCAAGGTATCTGGCTTGTACCAAGAGCCTACCAAAGACCAATTGCAGGAAACAAAAGCCTGCCAGAGACTGGATGTATGTAACACGCTGTCAGAAGATGCTGTGGTGTAGTTAACAATGAGAATACACACACAATATTATATTATATATATAAAAATATAAATATAAGAGAGAGAAAAACACGCTATACTACATATACACACACAATTGTTCTGAAGATCACAGCAGATACATTCGGTTATAATGCTTCACAAGGGTTAATTTCTGTCTTCAAACCATAAAATCCCCTTTGGCACCACAAGGATGTCAGGCTGCATCCAATCCTGATCGTCACCAGGATATGGGGAAAAAAAAGACTGCATGTTGTGAAATAGAATGGTGACCACTCCTAATCAGGCCAAAATAATACAGGTGATAAATATTGCTGAAATTCATGATGCCTGGTCAGCTTAAATGTGGCCATTATTAAATAGATATATGTTAGACAACTTCAAAAGCATTGCTTGCCTCCTAAAGGAAATCTTAGTACTGCCCGGTTGTACACTTGCCCAACAGCTGTATAACACTTGAACTCATGTATCCATGTCCCAGACAAATTTCATGCCTAATTTTGTGAAAATGAACACCAAAGCACTGTCTGCAAGGACAGGTATGATGTAACATTAGTACTAAGAAACCACCATCTGTTTGCAATGTAAAAAAATAACTAAAAGTTTAGTGTTGAGGATAAAAGAAGTTATAAAAGTAGAAGAGAAAAAAGGGACTTGTTATAGCAAAAAGACAAATTCTAAATGACTATAATACACTCTTTGATGGCAAGTCAGGGTGCCACTGTTGAACTAAAGGGGGTGTGGTCTGCACTGGGTGGCGAAATTCTGGGGGTATTGTGGCCACCCGACAATTTTTTTTGTGCTTCATAGCGCTGCAGTGTATAAAGTATTTTCATTACAGTGCTGCCACAGGTGTAAACCAGTCATTACTGGGCAACCTGAGCAGGTGCAAAGTGCCACATCCTTTGGCAGGCAGTGCTCTCAGCTTTCGTAAACTTTACAAATTGTGTCATAAGGAATTTTAATAAAGGTTTTTAGGATATAAAAAAAAAAAAAATCTGAGAGTGCAATGCCTAGCACATTATGGTGCCCTTTGTAACTACTCAGGCTGTACACTAAGGGGTCTTTTCACACTGCATGAATCAGAAAAATGGGACAGATATCACTTTTGAAGCATCCATGCCCTCTCAGTACCCCCCTTACATCAGTCCATTGCTTACACCAGTATCCCCCCCTTACATCCCTTTACATCAGAGTCTCCTTAAAGTGACATTAAGTCCATGTTTACGTTGGGCCGATTTGGCATGCAATTTGACATGTCAAATCAGCAGCTATTGCTAGCAATGGCACCGTCAGAATCATTGCGAGGCAGTCTATGCAGCGCCGCACCGATTCCCAAAAGTAGTTCCTGTACCAGTTTTGACGACTGAACCCACACAGATGTCTGTCAAAGTCGTACTGCACTGTCGGTTTGAAATCGTGTCGAACTCGCATAATTTCAAACTCGCATCGGTGTGAATCTAGGCTAAAGGTTTGGAGATTTTTTTAAACATGTTGTACTTACCTGCTCTGTGCAGTGGTTTTGCACAGAGCAGCCCCGCTGGCAATCCTGGCTCTTTCCCCCTGACCAGTGCCCCAATACCAAATCGCTTGCTATGAGGGCACTGATGCATACTCGCTGCCAAGCCCAGCTCTATGCGTGCATAAGACACAGAGCCGTGGCTCAGCCCTACCCCCCACTCTCTCATCATTGGCTCACTGGCTGTGATTGACCGCAGCGGATGCCAATGGTGCCTGCTGCTGTCTCAACCAAAGAGGAGAGGGTGTCCCGGGACAGCAGAGGTTCTCTTCAACACTGCTTGATCAAGAGGGGGCTCAGGTGAGTATTAGGGGGCTGTATCTATTGACTTCAACACTGGGTATTTTAGTAGTGGCTACAGTGAGAGAATCGGGGAATCACTGGAAGGGTGACCTTTAGAAGATGGGGGGTTCTTTTCACTTTGACTTGCTTGGGCAAAACTGACAGTCTCTTTAAAGTGTTACTAAACCCAGTAATATGAAAATAGTTAATCTGCCCCCCCCCCCCATAGTGACGGCCCCTTCATAGGGGGCGCATGGGCACCGCCCCCCTCCAGGCAGTCACATAAGAAAAAAAAAAAAAACTTTTAATACTGGCCCTTTAAAAAAAAATACAAAAAAAAGGTCCTTAAGTGCACTGTGTTTGAACGCCGGACACAGTGCACTTATCAGAAGCGTCACGTCTAAGCAATCAAAAGACTGCAGACGCGGCGCTGCATTTGCGTGCATTTATCCCACCTTGTGGCACTTTCCAAAGCGCGAGTAGCTTCCGCCTGGCGCACATAGTATCTATTACTACGGCCGGGCGGTTTGATTGACATCTCAGTTTGATGTCACTTCCTGTTTTCTCTCTCCCATTGCGCCCGGGAGAGAGAGGAAACAGGATGTATGAGAGGAGGGGACTCCTCCATCGCTGCTGCCAGTGCCCACACAATTGGAGAGGACACGACACAGCAAGGCAAGTACTGCTGTGCTCCCATGGAGAAAGGGGGGGAGGGAGGTTCGATGTGACACAGGCTGGCCGCATTTGGTGGGACACAGGCTGGCCACATTTGGTGGGACACAGGCTGGCCGCATTTGGTGGCACACAGGCTGCATGTAAGGACAGATTGTGCTGGGGACACCTGATGGCATCTGGTGGCAGGCAACATGGCTAGTGACATGCTCAGGGCTCCCACTGATTCTGCATTATGGCGAGTTGAATGATTTCATCTTATATTACAATGTAATAATAGAAATGATGCGCTTCAATCATCCTGACACCATAACAACCATGGTGCCGGGACGATTGAAGTGCTAACACCAGGTGTTTGGAATATCTATCTGCTGATTGTTAAACTTTCTAAAATACACATATTTCTATTGTTGTGTAGGATCTGGGCCTGCTGTCCCTCCATCCCTTTCTCCCCATCCCTCATTCATCCCAGACGCTACCCACACCACCTTAGAGTCACGCCCACTATTTCGCTGAAACCATGCCCATTTTCACCAAGTGGCAGGGTCAAAAAGGAAGGGCGGGGTCTGGCGCTCCCCATCCTAAAACTTCACCAGCCACCACTGGTGCCCACAGCTTATAAATCATCTTTTTACATTAAAATAATGTCACTATATACCTTTTTGGATGATCTGTGTACCACAGTTACATGATAAACTGCAGTTTCTCCAGTGCTGAGAGTTCAGGAAGGAGGAGATTTCCACTGCAGCCTGTATACACACCCACATGTGTGATGTCAATATCATGTGACCTGGCTATTTCTGAGAACAAGGAAATGTTCTCTACAGCATAAAAGACACAAATGAGCATGTGCAGGTCGGCTACCCTGCCTGTGTTAGCTGGCCTTCCCCAGATAGACAGTGTGTGTGTGTGTGTGTGTGGGGGGGGGGTCTGTGCATACAGGATAAAACAGACTTTTTACACAATGCAGAGGATTAACCCCTTAAGTTTCACAGTGAGTATAACAAGCATGCTATATTGCATATACAGACTGATTTTACTGTTGTGGGTTTAGTAACACTTTAACACGTGTTATTTTTACTTTAACATGCATTGTGCTAAGGCAACCCATACCAGCATACCACAATGCACATAAAATCAGACATTAACCTTTTTTCAATGCAACATAAGTGCATTGTGCGCTGAAATGTCTTGAGATGAGCTGGCAAGGTTTGTTAGGATGCCATTCAAAATTACTTCCTGTTAAGAATAGCTAGGCTGATCCTCCATGGCTCCACTGTATGTAGGAACATAGGCCCATCCTCTTTTGCTCGCTTCTGAGATGAATATGGACTATGATGTGTAGTGTGCATAGAGCAGTGGCCATGATCGCAACTAAGGTACACTGCTCAAAAAAACTGGAGGGGGGGGGGGTCCCAATGAGGGGGTGGTGGTATGGAGAAGAGGTTTGGGAGCTCATGGAGAATGTTACAATGAGGCAGAAATCCACAGTAAGCAACAATTTTACAAAAAATAGATTACAGGACCATTATGCAGCGGATTTCCATCATAAAGCCTAACTCCACTATTTATTGTTATTTTGAATTGAATGAGGGAAGGGAGAGATCAACTTTCTATCAAGTTTAAATTTCTGTCTGTGCACCCATTGAGACCTTCCCAAGGTGCAGTTTTCTTCAAAACAGGAAGGCATGGATAGATTCTCCATTACTTACCCGTACTTGAACACAGAATCATAGAGGTATATGGTGCCCACGTTTCATGCACATGATCTACACAAACACCCCCTAGTTTGAGCTCCACCTAATAAAAGGTCCAAAACTTTGTTCCAGAATGAAATCTATATTAAAGTAGCAATAATTTGCGAAAAAATCCCTAAACATCTATTTTTATGGTTTCTTACAAGGTTTTGCTGCCTCAGTGAGCTCTGAAACTTCTCCCCCGTTTGGAAAGAGCAGTGCATGCTAGTTGGGGTCATATGCACTGCTCTATGCACACTACAGATCCCACAGACTATAGTTTATCTCGGGAGCGGGCAAGAGAAGTTGGTTACATTCCTACATACAGTAGGACCATGCAGAACGAACATAGCCACCCTGTAGCAATTTGGATCACAGCGGCAAAAAAAAAAAAAAAAAATTGAGATTTGGAGGCGGCTTAAAAGAAATTGAAGGTACTTTTTTAGTTAGAAGAATACATATGTAAATAGATTTTTTTTTTTATGTACTGGAATTTGTCACTTTAATAGATGCATGAAGGAGTAGAAACAATCATTTAGCAAGAACAGTAGTTTTATCAGCCTGGGAGACATCTTAAATATCTGAATAGCCAGCTATATATAAAGTGTTACTTTCTGCAATATTGCAATTCATAGAAAATTATTTGCTACACATCTGAATGGCAAAACAAACATGAAACCTCAGCACAAGAGCTGCAGCTGCAAAATTGTCTGATCTGCCTAATGCAAATTCTAAAGCAAAGTCATGAACATGCAATGCAATCCTTTTGGCAATGGTTAAATCTGAACGCTGGATGAGATTCAAAATAGACACCCCCTTCTCCATATCCTCACCTCTGCCAAAGGTCTGCTTGAAGTCAACAATGCAAAATGTGGGCCGTCTGAGTACTCTGGAATGCCAAGCAGAAGCCTGTGTTAAGGCAAAGCAGAGTAAAAAAAAAAAAAAAAGAAGAAAAAAAGAAGAGAAAAAAAAAGTGGCTGAATGAACTTAGTGTTACCTTTTTCTAACATTAGTCTTCTTTTTCCTGATACTGTCTGAATTTGAAACATCTAATTTAATCCATTGAAGGGCCCAGTCTTCCTTTTATTTCCTGTCTGTACTGGAGCAGTCGCCTGTTTTAATTATGACTTTCTCCAGCTCCTACATGTTGTGTGCTCCAGCTGGCTCACAGCACACTTCCTTGGAAGGTAAAACGGACTAACTGTGCTGATCAGAGACCGATAGGGGCAAAGCCACAGTATTTAATAACACAGCTGATAAAGAAGGTGGCATGACCTTACATAAAATGGTCCAACAAAGTGATTATGTGCAATCAACGTTCATTTAACAGGCAATTTAATATTAGTGGTGACAAAAAAGTGAGCAAGTTTAAATTTAATACAGTACCAATGCCAGATTCCCTGAAGATGCATTTTTTAAGAAAAATCTGAAAAGGCAAGTATTAGCAAAGAAAATGTAAAGCTCATAAGCCTACATGCAAAGTACATACAAGGTAAAGTTGAAAACTTTTCTTTTTTAAAGGAAAAGTAGAATGCATTTTCAGCAAGCTCACATGCTGCTTTATAATTGCCATGTTGGCCATCATTTTACTTTAGAAATTTTTAAAGACTTTGATAATTTGGGTATTTAATAAACCCATATGGGTGATTAGATATGTTTAGTGAAATTACATCACCTCTGAAATCCTGATATATACTATGTGGCTAAACAGTTGTAAACACACTATCACACCTATTTGAGCTTTTAGGGCATCAGATTTCAAAACTATGGGCATTTTGTATGAAGTTCGCCCATCTCTGCTGCTATAGCACTCTCCATTCTTCTTTTAAGGCTTTCCACAAAATTTTGAAGTGTCTGTGGAAAGTTGTGCCTTTTCAGCCAAAATAATATTTGTGAGGTCAGGTATGACACAGCTCACAATTAAAGTTTCAAGTCATCTCAAAAGTGGTCAAGTAGGGTTGAGGTCAGGGATGTGTGCAGGCCACTTGAGTGCCTTCACACCAACTCATCAAACAATATCTTTATGGATTAGGTTTCCTTTGGAGGGGTGTCCACATACTTTCAGCCACATATTTTAAGATATCACCCAAATTAGTTTTAAATGAGCTGCTTGACTCAGATTTGAAGCAGCAGTAAAGCTTAGTACCTGTAGGTACTCAGGAGAACTCAGCTGTTGAAATAAAAATATAAAAAAAACAGACTGAAATTTCCTAAAAATGTATATTGAGGAGCCACAATACTTCTGGGAGAATATGCCTTGGACAGAAGAGACGAAACTGGAGCCTTCTGGCAAGTTACATCAGCTCTATATTCATATATACGAAAAAAGCTTTTAAAGAAAAGTATACGGTACCTACTGTGAAACATGGAGGCTTGGCTATGTCTCGGATTTGAATCCAATTGAACATCCATGTTACTATTATACAGAATTTTTATATTGCACCAACAGTTTGCACAGCGCTTTACAATATAAAGCAAGACAATACAGCAGCAATACAATTCAATACAAGAGACTTAGGAGGGCCTGGAAGCTTACCATTTAATAGATGTTAAGAGCTTAATTTTTTATCTCAAAGAAGGGGTGATTCTTTTAAGCTAAAAGGAAAGGCTTTCTTTCTTGGGGTCGATAATTACTCTTACCCTCAATAACAACCTCAATGAGGATGTCCAAAGCAAACCCCTAAAGAGATGTTCACCCTCCAAGGGCATGCAGAGAAAATACATTTTACATGCAGACCAATTTTTAAAACGGTTCTTCCCACATTTACCGATAGAAGACTCACACAGGAAATAAGATGGCAGATATCCCCCATTTCAATCTACACACTAGTGCAGGACTGTTAGAAAGAACTCTACTCCACTTTAAAAGGATTAATGTAGAGTAATGCTGGATTTGCTGCCATGAGTGTTGTCCATTCCACTAAAGCTTGATAGGACTAAAATCATGCCTATGGCAGGTTGCAAGGCAGGGCCTGCCAGTGAAAGCAAGGTCTAAGAGCTTGGCTCCAGCAGTTTTGTCTATAGGATCTTTAAATACTGGTGCATCCTCTACACTACAGGGATTGTCAGAATTTGTATTAATAAAGGACACTGCCTGATCTACAGTGGGAACAGCCAACTTCTTGATATAGATTATAATAAAGGCTTCCGCAAATGGGTAATGGAATGTAAAACCTCTATGGAAGAATGTAAGGACTCAAGCAGTGGATAATTTTCCACATTTCAGTATCGGGTCCTTGAAAGAAAGATAACACTGCAAGCCACATGGAACGGTTCATATGAGAACCGGAGACTCTTAAATCAGTAGGGCTGCTCCTCTTATATTTGTGAATAAATATGTTGCCCCACAAGGGAATTAACTTTTCTCTGAGTCATTTATGAGTTAACTGCTAAAGGCAGGATAGGTTCAAAGGGCCATAGTTGACTGGATTACTGTAGGTGGCAGCAAGGACTAACAAGGGGTGAACTGCGTGTCTCTTGTAAAAAGGTGCAATCATGTGAAGATGCTACCTTATGCTGAAGGTGGGTACACAATGTGGATTGTGCACATGCAAGACACATCATCTAGTGACACAGCACTTAATTCCTCAGCATTTTAACCCTTTTTGTGGAGAAACAGAAAAATGGGAATGAATTTGGTGCCCAGCTTTCTAGAAAATATAGTAGCGCTCGATACTCAGCCCACTCATGAATGAGTCTTTAAAGAATGGGTCGCACCAAAGGCTGTGCCACTGCTCTGGAAAGTGCTTGGCAGCTAACTGTACAAAGAGGTTCAAAAAGACAAACTAAGACGAGTACAAGGTGGTCATATAGGCAGGCCCTGTAACCATTTGCAACAGCTTTGGAGGCTGTTCCCAGAATCTGCTGCTCTAGACAGTCTGCACAGCTGTATAAAAGACCAGCTCAAGCAGTGTGTAGCTTCAGTCCTGTTAAAGAAAAACATTTTTTAAAAAGAAAAAATAATTTGTAAAACAGTAAAAGATGTCCATCCTCCAAGGACAAGCAAGAAACCAAGAAGTGCTTGGTGAGGGAGAGTTGGCCATTGCTTTTTTTTTGCACACCAAAAAATTTACAATATATTTCTTCTTTTGTGCACTGAGGGACATAGGATTCATTTAGATAGAACCCTCATTTAGTTGGCGATATAATCTAAATGAATCCTATGTCCCTCAGTGCACAAAAAAAAAATATTTTGTACATTTTTAGAAAGACTGTGTAGAATACATGCAAAGTATTTGTCGAGAACTGCTACATTTATAAAATTATACAAACCTTGCACTGAGCTGCTAGTTATTGTATGGAGTCCAATGTAAGTTCTAGTCACTTCAGAACAGTGCAGTTTCTAGATTTTCATGGTAGAAGAAAAAATTGTGTATGTGTTCAAAAAGAGTATAGATATTGAGCAAATCAAAACAGGCTTTGCTTGCTACCAAAAAATGGACTTGGATGGAAGTTCAAAAATATTGGTATAAAAAATGGTTGTATTTACCATATAAATTCCAGTTTTAAATATGCCAGCGGAGTTGAAAACATAATGAGATATCGGATTGGTAACTACTGGCAAAGCAAGTTTTCTTTCCTCCAGATTTTACAAGTTACCCCACATTTTTCCCTTTAGACCTATATTTATAGGATTGTACAGCATGCAGTAAAAATAATTTTCAGCGCTACCATGGCTCCTTACCACTTGTTATTAAATGGATGACCCCAAACAACATAGCCACTCTACAATATGCTTTTTCTCCTTTCCCCTCTGGTTGAGTGCAAGCATGTTTTTTCCATGCAGGGAGAACACTTCTTCCAGAACACAAAAACCTCAGCCTGTGAAATGTTCTTTCTTTCTCTGAGGAAGTCACAAATCTACCAGACACCAATATTTTTTTTCCTTTTACATAAGGTAATATAACTAGAGTTTAATCTGTTTCGGTAAGCTCTCACAAGACATATACTGTCCGCATAATGTGTAAAGGCTTGACATGACTTCAGGATCCCATATTAGGCAGGAGCTCCACTTGTAAAGGCCAAGATTCACACAAAAAATGCAGTTCAGACACTTTATTACAAACCAAGAGTGAACATTTTTATTGGGCCCCAGAGAAGCAGCTGCGATAATTAGAAAAACACTACAGAGGTGTTGATCAACACTCACTTATTCTTTAACTCTGCTGTGTCAGTAAATCTCATTGAAAGACTTGAATTAACAAGGATGTCTTGCTCTCTTTTACACTCTGTCAGGACTAAGAAGAGAAGGTGACAGTTTTGAATTTCAAATAATTAAAAAAAAATCCAGTCTCAAAAAAGTGTTATTTTTTTTAGCAATATATGTGTGTTTTCAGATATGTAAGAAAATAAGTTTTGCCTTTAAAATATCTCGAACTACAATAACGGAAATGTGTTCACTGTCACACTTCATTTACATTAAAGAGAGCAGAGACATAGGGGGTTATTTACTAAAGGCAAATCCACTTTGCGCTACAAGTGCACTTGGAAGTGCAGTCACTGTAGATCCAAGGGGGACATGCAAGGAAAATAAAAAACAGTATTTTGGCTTGCACATGATTGGATGATAAAATCAGCAGAGCTTCCGCTCTTTTCAGATCTACCACTCAGATTTACAGCGACTGCACTGCCAAGTGCACTTGTAGTGCAAAGTGGATTTGCTTTTCATAAATAACCCACATAGTCTCTAAAAGGAACAACCCCAACCTTATACTTACCTTCATTGTGCTCCCACACTACTCTAATCCTCTGCCAGTAGTCTAAATCCAGCAAATAGCTCATTTGGGACAACCAGTAAAGCGAAAATAGTTTAAAAAAAAAAAAAAAAAAAAAAACACGGTCAAACCCTAGTCCAACTTGATTTTACTAACAGTGTCATTTGTGGTCTTTTCCTGAACAGATTAGCTCTGTTCCAGGAAACAGGTCTTAAAAACCAGTGGTCATCAACCCTGTCCTCACGGCCCACTAACAGGCCAGGTTTGCAAGATAACTGAAATACATCACAGGTGATATAATCTGCTGCTCAATAATTGCAGTATTCTAGTCTGCATCTCCCCAAGGTAATACATAAAACCTGGCCTGTTAGTGGGCCCTGAGGATAGGGTTGATTACCACTGTTTCTTAAATGGAACTTTAAGAAAATGTTTTAGCAAAATTCCACTTTAAATAATTATATCAGATACACAGTACTGATCTTGTGTAAGGCTGCTATCACACTGAGGCGCTTTACAGGCGCTAGAGTGCTAAAAATAGCACCTGTAAAGCACCTCTCCTCTCACTCGAGTGTGAAAGCCCGAGTACTTTCACACTGGAGCGGTGCGCTGGCAGGACGCTAAAAAAAGTCCTGCAAGCAGCATCTTTGAGGCACTATAGGAGTGGTGTATACACCCCTACCCATCGAAATTAACGGGCAGCTCCGCTTGCACTTTGCCGGTGCTTTTAACCCTTTTTTGGCCGTTCGCGGGAGTTAAAAATGCTCCGCTAGCGGCCGAAAAGCGCCGCAAAAACTACGGTAAAGCGCTGCTAAATTTGTAGAGAATTCTACAAAATATGCATAGTTTAGACTTTAAGATCATGTACTGTGTTAAAAGCAAAGCCTCCCCTATTGATATGCAAATAAACCAATCCGGTTGGTTTAGGAGCCAAGCAGAGATTATGATGCAAGCGGAAGTAAGGGAGAGTGTTTTTTGGGAAGCATGAGACACAAAGAAGAGGATTGGTTTGAAACACAAAAGGATGAGAACATGTGCTGGAGGATTTTGGAGAAAGGACGCTGGGCAAAGAACCATGAAGACGGTTCATCAATTGAAAGCCCACACTGAGTAACTGTTTATGTATTGCATACATATTGTACTTGCTTATTTTGCTAGAAAGGATAATTAGCTTGTGTATGTTGTAGGCATATTTTTGTAAATATGAATTGTGTTATGTGTGAAGTGTATGGGGAAAAAAGAAAGAAAGAAAATGTCTCCATACTAAACATGTGTAATATCTCTCACCCAGAGGTGGTGTAGTGAGCAAACTGACGATTATGTTTTAAAGATGACTGCCACACAATCAATTGACCATGTGGTTGTGGAGGGAAGTGCAACCATATGTTGCTGACATCATTCACAAAACGACTTGCGAGTGGTCAAGAGGAATGACTACATCCTGTGGGTGGTCTCTGGTATACAGGACTATAAACAGAGTCCCCTGCCATGGGGGAGGGAGAAGTCTATTTGGGGGAAGGCTGTTTTGGAGCTGTGGAAAGACCAAGCATGCAGTGTAAGCTGCTGCCAGAGTATTATTTGGCTTTTCTTTGGGATACTGGGAATAAGAGTGTATGTTTAAGTCTTGTTATTTGGTGTAATGTTTATGGTAACTTTTATGTGTAAGAAACTATGTATTTTGATGTCCAGTAAAGTTTTGTTTTGTGCTTTTTATCAAAACTCCTCTTGGTGTGTGTTCACTTTAAATATTCACTAGATATTTGAGTGACTGTCTAGTATACCTTCATTATAAAATTTAGTTGTTCCCACATTTGATACAAAAGCGCTTGTGAATACTATATTTTAATGCTTAAAAGACCCTTCTCTACTTACATGGAAAGGTGTCACTGTCCACACTATACTCGTGTGCCTACAAATGATTAATAGCCTCCCGCTTTATATATTCACCTATGAGCTTCGGAAGAAGCCAATGCGGTTTGGGAATGCTGGCTTTCCAACCCTCTTACCCTTGCTTCTGTGACTCCAGTTACTTATTTACGTCTACGCTTTATATTATGATCAATTGTTTGATACCCACGGTGTTCGGTGTACTACTCTGGTGTGAAGCATTGAGAAACAGCTCAGGGTTTTTTCTCTGTTATATATGTATAGTTTTCTTTTGTCTGACTTTTTTTTATTTAAACTCTGTATTGTATAATTAAGAGTCAATAGATCAAAAAAAAAAAAAAAAAGCAGAAAAAGATACACAGTACTGTATACGGATATGGATAAGCAGCATTGCCAATCCTAGAATAAAGTGTTTATGACTCCAGAACACCTGCTCCTCCACGTTTCTCCTAAATCTGGAAGGTGAAGCTCTGTAGCCAACAGACAGAACTGAGAACAATGTAACTGATAAGTCAGTAGTGCAGAGTAAATTATCAGCACTCTAGATTTCAAACATGGTCAACAGGTATTTTTTGAACTTGCTGAACAGATAAATCAAAAAACTTTCACAAGAGAAATGGAAGACGGAAGTTCACTGTTGGGCTTAACATACACTTTACCATAAAATGATATACCAGGAGTACTTGACAAACACTAGCCATTACAGAACAGTACCCAATTCAATAAAGCTCACAACCGCGGAAAATGTTAGAAATATTTTTATAAAATAATCACTGCACAAAAAAAAACAAACATTTTTATTTTTCATTAAAAGAAAATATATAGGCTGTCATTGCACTATCCATTTGAGAGGTAAATTTCCTGGCTGCCATGCTGACAGTTTGGCTTCAAGTCTCCCTAATCTGCAAAAAGTGTAGAGACAGGGCATTTTGACTTTTCAAAATCATTGCCTGTATGTTTTTTCCAGGTTTGAGAAGTATAGAAGCCAGTCACAACTAAGCAACTAACATTTTAACATGCACTAAAGTAAAAAGGGAGTCTTTCCAGATTCATTTGAACTCCTAATGAAGGACCATCATAGTCACAGAAATCCCAATTCACCTCCACAGTGATCACAAGTGGTAATCCACAGCAAGAGAGGATGAGCAAAGAAGAGCATTTCAGGCGGCAGATAGACATTATAAAATGCAAGTCAGCTAGCCAATCAGGGGAGGGGGGTTGGGTTCTTTGTGTCTGAGTGGACACAGGCAGCAGCTGTGACTCCACTTGGGCGCCCCCATAGCAAGCGGCTTGCTGTGGGGGCACTGAACAAGAGGGAGAGGCTAGGAGCACCGAAGGAGGACTAGAGAAGTGGAGGATCCGGGCTGCTCTGTGCAAATCCACTGCAACAGAGCAAGTAAGTATAACGTGTTTGTTATTTTTATGGTAAAAAAATAATTAGACTTCACATCACTTTAACTCACCCCACACACAAACCATTTCTGTTTCAAGTTAATTTGTTCAAGTATAATTTTTTGTAGTAAAAGTAAAGTTCACCAAAAAACATTACTTCTAAAATACACATGAATAAATTACTTTAGATTTTTTTGTCCTAAATCAGACATTACATAATTTCTAAAATCAGCTGTATATAAAAAAAAAATGCATAACTAAAACAACGTTTTTATACATCCACAATGTTATATATACGAAGGCCTTTAGCACTATGAGAAGGATTAACCTAACAAAATGTTGTCAAAGTTAAATCAAACAATTTTTGTTAATCTGTATCAAGTTTAAAAGGATTTTATAAGATTATGTGAAATGATTTGGGGGAGGGGTGGGGTTTAAGACAGTAGCCAGGGGGATGCACCCTACTCAGTGATGTTCAGTAATAAATACACTGTCTGGAGACATGTCAAAAATGTCCTGTCACTCTATTCACCAACTGGCTTTACTAAATGTCATGCCTCATAAAACCAGGATTTAAATCTATGGAGAGAAAGCGTTTAATGCTTGCTCCATTCTGCCCCTTAAGGTCATATTACCGACTGGTGAAAACCCAACCAAGAGCACAAAACTGAGCAAACAAACAGTCTCATGCAGAAAGTGTAAAATATCATGGTCCAGGCACTCAAGGTACTGAACAGGCAACTATGAAAGACCCCAGCAGTTTTAACAAGGTCTTTTACCAATAAGAGTTTTATTTGCTTAATAAATTACATTCAAAAGCACAATGGCCAGTACTCACAGCTGTAAAATTGCCAAACCTTGTCACTGGCTGTTCTCTAGCTATAGTCAAATAATGGACAGCTCATGGGTTCCCCCCTCCCTTCAATTCCCTACTGGACTGATCCAGCCATTAGAAAGCATTAAAAACTAACTCTACATGACATTTTATAGAGTTCATAAATTGCCCCAAACAGATGAACTGGTACAGATTTGTAGGCAGAGCCTTTAAGTAAAAAAACAAAACAAAAAAAAGACAAAAACACAAAACACACGATAGAAAATTTGTGGCAAATCATCAAGTACAAAAAGTATTATAATTAAATATATATATAGGAATACTTATTGATTTTTCACATTTTCTATTGCTATGTTTCAGAGTGACTACACCCCTTATGAGTGCGGTCTGTAGCATTGTTTTACACCAATAAAGCTTGCACAAAGAAAAAAAAACAAAACTGTCTTTTTAACCATGTTTTGTCAACCATTTATTTTTTCTCCATGTTATTACTTTTGTTTTGGCATGGATAGAAAGGGGACATATAAGCATCACTAATTGTAATTTTACTGTCACTGTACTGACACTGGCTGGGAAGGGGTTAAACATCTAGGGTGATCAAGGGGTTAACTGTGTGCCTATTACTGGATGTGCTGCTTTCACTAAGGGAAGAAACACAGAATCCATCCCTTGCCACTGTCACAACTGAGATCTGCCTTGTTTACATAGGCTGATCTCGGTTCTGTGTGTATTACCGACGATCAGCGGGTGCCGGAGGACACTGAGTGCCTGGCACCCGCAGATCTGCTTCTGCTGTTTATATCCACAGAAGAAGCTGCGCATCCCCTGCAGGCGGAAGTGCAGAATTATTATTTATATATATATATCACACACACACATTAATATATATATATATATACACACACACGTGATTCTGCACAGGCGAGTCACCCTGTAGCAGAAAACCGCTATAGGTCAGATGGCAAATGGTTAAAGAAAAACACACCAGACAAATGGCTCAGACAACAGTATTACAGCATCAGGAGTGAGACAACCAAGGTGAAAATCCTCCACTACGTCCAAATGCACCACCTATATATTCCATCCTATGGGGCCACCTAAAGATGTCTTTTCAGATGAAACAAGTGTAGTTTATGAAGTGGTGATGTCACATTGTTTTATTAGTGTACTTAGTGCTGCATTGCTTTTTATTCTGATATTAGGGGACATATTCACCCTAAAGACATCTGGAATTTGTAGTTAACTTTCCTGATATAAGCCTTGGCAGATGCTCAAAAGTAGTGGATTCATTCTCTCACAGACAACCTCACCTGGAATTCTTCTATCTGGTGAGCTGCCATTCACACAAGATGTGGCGACAGGTTTATCTGGGTTGTCGCACTACTGATATTGAAATATTCTAAGATTTATATATTTAACAAGCATATTGACCTCTGTAGCTGTGGGGTCCAGTCATCTGAAGGTGATGGTGATTTTACTTTAATTGGAGATCAAGAAGACTCACTGTAATTTGTAGATTATGGTTTAGAGACTTATATATTGGTCTTTATGCAAGCTGCTGTGAATAACACTGGATTTTCTGGGCTATACGGTTTTGCACATTTATGTTTGGATTGCTCCTTATTCACTTAAATACAGATATTTAATATTAATAGAAACCTAACAGGGGCTTTAAACTTTTGGCTACAGATACACTTTAAAGTAGACCTAATTCGTTTTTTTTAACCAGTTTTAATCAGTGATTTTTTTTTTGTTTTGCTGCCTACCTCACTTTCTGTTCTGGAGACACAACTGGTGATGAGAAGACAATCACTGGAGCGGTGTTACCACTGGAAAAATTTCCATAATTTCCAACTCTGGTAAACACTGAAGAGTTGGATTTCTCATTATTTTCTAACCTGGTTACATTCAATATGACAAAACAAAAAAGAATGAATGTCACCAGGAGGGTGATAGGAAACAGGAGGCAGACACTGCAACTTATAAAAGTATTAAAACCAGGTACCTAGTATTTTCCAAAATTAAAAGTTAGGTAATGGCAGATGTTTTTTTTCTCAGTAAGGGATTGCTTTAAAGTAGACCTATCAATTTAAAACGGGTCTAAACTTTCCACAGCAATAGAATTGTGCAGCAGTGCTTGCACATAAGTTCTAGCATCTTAGAGAACCTAGGTGGATCCCATTTCAAGAGTGCCCCACAATGCAAGGTACCCCAACATCCCTGCAAGGCTGAGGATTGGTGTGTACCCTGTCACCTTTCTACTGGTCCATCACAGTGATTGACAGCTCTACAAGCCAATAGAAAAGTACGGAAGTAGGGAAGTAGGGAAGTAGGGAAGGGTGCCCCATGGTTTCTAGCCACAACAATGCTTGAAAATCATGCTAATGCATGTGCAATGACAATTATTTCAAAGCATTTAAGTTTGCCAGTACACCAACTTATATTTGTGCACACTACTGAAAATAAAAGTCAAAGAAGCTCTCTGGCCACAGCATACACTTATTTTACATCAGTAGCTTTGTAATAGCACATTACTCCCATCTATCCCTCTTTTGGCAGCAAATAGGTTCTATCTGTCCCCCTCTCCTCCTCAGTTGTCCCTCCTATTGGTCTAATGTACAAATGTGTATGAGAATGTAATATTCAACTACTAAAAGTGTTTTTCTGCACTAACCCCCCATCCTAGCTTAGTGCTCTCATTTGAGATTTTGAAAACCGGTATAAAAGAAAAAAATTGTAGGGAAAAAAAATTTCTGGGTATAACCAATTGTTAGCATATACATTCTTAATAGCCTATATAACTGTATGCATGTTCATTGTCTAAATACATTGTGCTAGAAGGCATCCCTCCTTCATATAATGGTTTGTGTTGCTTTCTGAGATATTTGACAATCCAATACAAAGTTACTTGAAAATCTCCTTTCAGGTTATAAGATCTACCTGTCTGCTGGCCATCTTTCCACAACTTCCTGGATTCCCTGCATGCTTTGCAGCTTCTCCTCTGCCATTTCCATTTTTAAGGACTACATCTCATGGCACCTCGCTGCCTGCAAGCGGATTCCTGTACTGACTCCACCTCCTGAAACTCCTCCTCTCAGCACCTCTGTAGCTCAGAAGTCAGGCCCTGAGAAATGTGTGACACAGCGGCGCCTACTCACAGGGAATAGTGAATAAGTGTCATCAAATTCAAAGTAGTAAGTGTAGAGATTCTTCAAAAAGATTACAAATTTCAAGATCATGCAAATAAAGGTCTCATATCAATGAATACACCTATGCGAAGGCCGTCTTTGCCCGCATGGGATGCACAGTTGTTCCACACATCCACATGCAGGCAGACCCATTCATGTAAACTGGGATGCAGCGGCTGCACTGACACAGCAACTGGTCCCAATTTGACATTGCACGGTGTTCATTCGGGGGCACACCTGCACCAACATGGAGGTCAAACTGGGAGTTGGGTGTCCATGCAGCCACTGCATCCCAATTGACATGAACGGGACTACCTGTACATGGCTGCACGGAACAGCTGTGCATCCTATGCAGGCAAAACATGGCCTCACACATGGATACACATTAATAAGGCTTTAATGCCTATTAGGAGCAGGCTAGAAATAATTGCATTCTATGCATTCAAAAAAAAGCCTTCCGTGTGCAGCAGCCCCACTTAGCCCCCCTAATACTTACCTGAGCCCCATCTCTGTCCAGTGATGTGCACAAGTGCCTCAGCCATCCGGGATGCTTTATCCTGATTGGCTGAGACACAGCAGCAACGCCATTGGCTCCTGCTGCTGTCAGCAAATCAGGAGAGAGAGGGGGTGTCGGTGTCGGAATGGAGGGAGAGGCAAGGAGCACCGAAGAGGGACCTGAGAAGAGGAAGATCTGGGCTGCTCTGTGCAAATCAACTCCACAGACGTGGTAAGTATACAGGCAGTCCCCGAGTTACGAACACAATAGGGACTATAGGTTTGTTCGTAAGTCGAAGTTGTTCGTAAGTCACAACACTGCATTTGTCTGCATTCATAAGTGTAACTGCTGCCTGTGCATGGATGTGGGATGTTTCGGGTGCTTGTTATGTTATCTGGGGCGTAGTACGGCAGTGTGGGATGTGTTCGGAAGTGCTCGAAAGGTGCTCAAAAAGGTATCCAGGCCAGCGTTTGAGGCCGTTCGTAAGTAGGAGTTGTTCGTAACTCGGGGACTGCCTGTAATAGGTTTGTTATTTTAATATAAAAAAAAAAAACACTTTACAATCACTTTAATATTATTTTACATTTTTACCATAGATACACTTTCAATGTGGAAGATGCCAGTGAAGCAAAACCAATTAAAACTATAGCTTTAGTAAGTATAAAGAATTCTGTTCTGCCAAAAAGCAATTCAGCGTAGTAATTTCAAATACATCTACAAACATGATCCAATTTCTAGATATGAAGTGACTATGTCGTACAGAAGTAATTAAAAAAAATATCAAATCTCAACAATAGTAAGCAGACGCTAACTTTAACATTAAAGAGCCGAGAACAAATAAGAGGTAAGTCAAGTTCTGCTGAAGTCCCTATAACAGAATATTGGCAGTGTTGATTTATTACGCACAGAGTCTAAAGTACCAAAATGTCCTGTTCTGCGCCCATCTCAGGACAAGAGACATTGTGATTACTACAGAATGGAATGTATGGGAAACAAAACAGTCTAGTCTACACATGCATGTGCCCCTAATCTGGGCCAACTTGGCATATCTATAATCACTAATGCATGCCCATAGTTTCCAAACACAGTACTAACATATCACAAGATCTGACCAAAACACCATTCAAATATATTGGACATTTACTTGAACAATAGCAACTCTGTCTACAATAACAAATAAGATGCAGTGACTGTGACTGATAATTTTCCACTCAGATCAGTCGATTTTTCAGTCGACTTTTGTTGAGCCAAGTGGCACTTGCAGGACCACCCACATCTCCAAAATTATCAGATTCGGCAGGATTATTGTCAGCTGAAATTTGAGGCACTATGGGCAGTCAGGGTGGGAGTGTTATTGCAATATTAGCCAAGTATACTGGTAAATTTCCAAGTTATTCTTTTTTATCTCCCCCCTTGTAGTCATGGCAAATGGGCCTGGGTGTCTTTTCTTTTTGCCCCCTATTTAAAGTTTGTTGGCTCCAGGCAGGTGAATTAGCATTATTCAAAATCTCAACTTGGTCAATAACCGATAATACCAAAAATGTGTGATGGACCTCAAATTATTGCTCATGATAGTAGGGACATTAAAATGGATATACAAGTCAACTCATGATCCTTCTATCAGTTGAAATAGATCAGTGATTAAAAGTAGTGTTACATAGTTTGAGAAATTATGCTATGGTTAAGTCACATGACATCTACCGCAGTGCAACTACCGCAAATTATTAGCAGAAAAAAAAAAAAAAAAAATAGCACAGATCTACTTTTTATGTTGCATTTTTGTGAGTCCAGGTGCCAGTAAATTCTCTTGGATGCAGAGTGCCAGTTACTAGACAATTGCTTTACAAGATAATTTATCCATGAAATATATTATAAATTCCAAAAATGTGGATTCTGGTTTCACAATTTGGGCATCCAGGGATTCAGACCACTACCTTAAAGAACAAAGATTAATTTATTTACAACGAAAGATTGATTAAATGATAAAAAGTAGCATGATATATGCCTCCTACCGGTTTTAAATAAAAAAAGCCTGTATAAAGTGATGAAAAAGTAGAACTGTACATCATATGGTTTTTTTATACTCGCATAAGATTTGTTTTTCGCTTTTACAATGCACAGGTTGGTTCAGTCAAACATACACATTGAGAGGGATGGCAATGTATACCCATAATCTAAACAAAACTGAAAATAAGAGCTGAGCTAATTAAACAATATTGACAGAAGAGTGGCAATTTAATATGAGTTTTTCAAATGTTTTATCTTATTAATGGCCTTCAGGGTTTTTATCTTTGCTCTGTGTGAGAATCACAAAACAATCCCACCCACAGACAAAAACCTGCCTTATTATCAGTTTAAAGACTTAAGAATTTGGTTTTGCCCTATAATTTTTATTTCAGACAGAATGAGAGAGTGTCTAAAATCACACTTTAAAAATGCGCTCCGGCAAAAAACAAAATGTCTTTATTGTAGAAAATCAATACAATGCAGCAGGAGAGGCAAGACCACCTTAACGTGTTTCACGCCATCAAGCGCTTACCCAGAGTATACACGATAGCATAAAATGTGTTAGGATGGTATACTCAATACAGCTCGATAGTGCGAAACACGTTACATTGATTCTCAGCAGCATTTGCACCCACACCACTCCATTCAGTACAGGGAACTAAAGGAAATCCCTGGTAATTCTGGATATGGAGAACATGAGACTCGCTCAAACTCAGACCAATTAGCCCTATCATAGAAGAGTTCACAGCCCTGTATAAAGCCTGGTACACACACACCACTAGTTTTTTTTTTTTCAACCCAAACTGACAGTTCCGGTCGGAGCCGCTGTACTAACGATCCCGTTAGTACAGCAATCTCCCCTACTGTCCTTTTGTGTTCTGCGTGCTGATTGGGAGTCAGTCGGCTGCTGCTTTTCCAGCATGCTCATCTGACAGAAGCCTGCCAAATAGCTGCCATCTGTTGGACCAGCTGCCATACACACAGGCCAAATGTCAGCCGGTTTTTATTGAACCGGCCAATGTCACCTGGCATTCAGCCCGTGTGTACGGGGCTTAAGCTTTGACGTTTGCATAGAACTTTCTTTGCTCAGAGCAGATAAACACAGAGGGCGGAGGAGGTAGGGTTGGGGGCAAAGGGAAGGTAAGTATATTCAGCTTGGACAAATAAAGTAAAACTGTTACTTTGTCTTGCATATGTTCCATTTAAAGCATTCCAAGTCACTGACCTAAAACATGAATGTACAAGGAGATCAGCAATTGAAACTCATTTATTTTGTTGCAGGATTCTTTGTATCTATATGGCTTAGACTTGCACATATACAAAACCTTCCACAAAATAAGCACAAGAGAAAACACATTGATTATGATACATTTATATCTTTCACCGAATAACTATGATGCATTAGCATTATATGGAACATACAGTACCTTTCTATTCTATTTCTCATTTTCAAAAACTGTATGATCCAGCAATGCTTTTAACACAAAAAGGTATATGTACACATCCTCAATTCCAACATAAACCCCAAAAACAAGGACTGCAGTCTTTACTGATAGCTGTATGCAAGTTGGTGATATTGGCTCTATAAAATTATGGCTATATCTATACACCAGCCCTTCTCGATGCACTGATGGCTAAGAGGGGCAAAGAGAAATTAAAACTAAGACATGTTAATACCCAATGTTATAATACTGTGAAAAAAACAACAGGGAGAGAAGGGTGTCCTCAAACTGGCCAACAGTAATGAAGACCAAGAGGGTGGGGGGTATTAATAAAAAAAGGTGTCCAAGACAAGTTCTATCCTAATTGGTGCTGTTGCCCATAGCAAAAAAATCTGCTTCTATCTTTGACTTTCAGATTTTTCACAAATCTAAAAGCCATTCAGCTGCACTTCAGTTGAGCGAGACTTGGTCTCAGACACCTTTTATTAATGCCCCCCAGGAAATCAAGTGCAGAAATCTCACCAACAGAGTCTTCAAAATGTATAAGCAATAGCCAGGCAGAGTTATTCTCCAGCATCTACCAAAAGATACATTCATCTTGGGTGGATCAATGATTTAGGTTTTAGGGTCAAGTGCTAAATTTAAGGGAGGGGGTGAGGGTTACAAGTTAAATGAGGCGTGAAGAGTTATTAAATAATGAGGTAACCCAGAAAGTAAAATCAGTAAGTTAGTCAACGTCCTACAACAAAACTTTTAGCAATGGACACTCCAAGCCAAGCTTTAAACGAATATACAGAGCATCCAAGCTGATCTATGTACAGAGTATCAGACCTTAAGCCATAAAAAAAAAAAAAAACTTTGAGCTGTGTTTAGCTCTAGCACATGAAAACTGCTTCACTATATGACATCTTAATTTTAACAAAATCTCTCTCACACAGCTTTATTTTGCACACAAACTTATTTCATATACCGGTAACTCAAATAGAAAAAAAACAAATATCCTATATTAAAGCAGAGAGCATCTTGTAAAACTTCTATTTGGTTTCTCAAAAACAGAAAATGAAGGAGAACACAAATCCATACTGTACTGTGAGACAGGAAATGTGTTTTTCCCTCATTTACAGCACTCAGTAATTTATTTCTGCTCTCCCTGCTTGCCGAGTTTGCAGTCACTAGTGTTTCAGAAACCAGAAAGCCTCCCCAGGGCACCAGAACGCAGCCCGTATTTAATATTTGTAACCTAAGAAAACTTCTTCCTTTCTGTTGTGAACTCTGGCTGCTCAAACTTGTTCTCCAGTCAGCCTTACCGAAAGAAATGTATACTGCCAAGGACCACCAATGTTACATTACACTGCGCCAGGCCAAACCTTCAATGTATCTCCAAGTCTAAATTATGGTTTGCCAGGAAAACTTTTTGCTTTATAAAATAAAAGTACAAGGCTAACATGTTAGTAAATGAACAAGGCGGCAAGAGACTTTTTTCACATTTGCAATATTATAATAAATAAAACATGCATCTATACATCTTATGAATAAATCCACAGTTAAAGCCAGACTTTGCGCATTTTTTTTTTTTTTTTTTTTTTTTTTTTATGCATGGAGAAAGGTTAGAACTTCTGTAACTGCTTTTAAATGCTGTCCCCCCCCTATAGATAGATCTCCCTTCACTTCCTATTCTGCCTGAATAGTAAGATTTTTTTTCCTGAAAAAATACAGGCTATGCTAAATACCGTTCTAACCCCTCACTAATAAGAATTTTTATTGTGGTCTGCGTTTCCCACGGGGAAGACTTCCTCCAACGTCCTGTTCCTTGTGGCAGTCATCAAGTAGATATGGAGTAAGGGGAGATCAACCCAATAGGGACACAGCAATAAAAACGCAGAGGTTTTTACCCACCATCAAAAAAATAAAAAAATAAAAACCTGGCAGAAGCTGGATTTAACTTCTCATCTATAGTAACTTATAGACATGAGTATATGGTCTGTCTATGATGGTTTTGAAGATTTTCATCCATGCAACATATATACGGTATTCTGAACAGTGATGTTCCCTTCGCACAAATGCGCACTTAAAATAAACTAAAAAACCTTGAATGATACTCGAGCCTCCCGTTTCTTTATGCTGACCGTCTTCTCTCACTCGCACAATAACATCTGTTTTCAGTGTGATGCTGGTATGCAGACTATTGTCTATTGGACGTGTGTTGTGGTAATGTTTGCCAGGGTTAAAGACGAGGTCAATCTGATCAAGGAACTAAAATTAGCTTCTGTGTGTTATCCTAGAAAGTAAAGTCCTATAAATGTACTTCAATAAAGGGTCAATCTTGAATTAATGTTGTCATTTGTCTTTACACAGCAAGTTCTTTACTATAGCACAATAAATCCCAGTATCTGCCTACACATGCATAAAAGTGATAGGTGATGGAAAAAACAGCTGTGTAAACTGTAATATTGCAAATAGCAATAATATAAACAATAGGAATAAACAGGGCAGCCATTGATGGACCTAATTAGGAAGACATGAGTTTGGATCATCTTACTCATTCCTAAACCAATACTTGCTACCACCTTGAGTGGATACAATCACCACATCTATTAGCTCCACTCAACCCCCCTGCACCCTAATATATACGTAGTCGATCTTTGCTCATGCACAGCTACAGCGGCTGATGAAATCTTCACTTTCCAGTGTGGTGGACACCAGCATTTCCCTGATTCTGACTGTGGCCCATTCCCTAGTCCCCACATCTCTTAAAGAGCTGCAAAGACAGACATACTAGTGATGCTGCAGCTGGGAGATGGAGGGGATCAATGAACAGGAAGAAGCTGGCATCTGACACACCTAGAAGCGTTGGAAGTTGAAGATTTCATCTCAAATTCAAAAAAATGCATGGCACATTGAGTAGGATTCACAGCTGCTATAGTTTTTACAGAGAGCAGCACTAACCTAACTGGAAAAAAAGAAATACGATAGTGTTAACACACCAATTCTAGAACATAAAAAAAGGTATAACCATAAATAACAATCCCCCCCCCCCCCAAAACCATAAGCAGCTAACCTTGTTATAGTTTACCTTTTTGTCCCCCATTTGCCCTGCCCCCCCACCTTGAGTCTCATCTAGACAAGAAATACGTGTTGGACTCCTCCAAATGACGTCACATATCCCAGGAGACAAACTTCCCCACAGCGTGGGGGGAAAATACATATGGCACCACATCAGGGGTTGACTGCAAGAACCGGAAAGATGATGAAGAAAAAAAAGGATGCAGCTGAAAAAGCGTCAGAGACAATGCAGGATTTGCAAGCGGCATGTGTGGAATAATTTTCAAGGGCATCAGGTAGGTCTGGTTTACATTCCAAAGACACATGCTAAGGGCCACCTGAAGAGGTGGAAGTGCTGCAGGCAGACCAGAAAAAAAACCTTTTAAATAACCGTTCTAAAAAAAAGGTTTCACAATAGATGTTAAAAAAACAAAAAAATGATTTAGTGCATTACAATGATCTGAATTACTAGCAAAATTAAAATATTTTACCTAGTATTTCTTTAATCAAAAGAAAGAGCATACTCTGAAGTATTTAACATAAGAAGCCCTTGACCCCTTTTTTGTGGTTGGTAATAGGATATTATATGACTAGACAGGATTTAGTGCGATATATTCCACTATTCCTTGTCCAGTTAGTCACAGAGAGAGACAGACAGGAAGAGAAAAGCTACAGCAGTACGAGACTCACACCACATTATTCCTGCCAAACTGCTTTTCTACTGTGTGGTAATAATTTGCTGCTGATTGTTTAACTTGCTCCAGTTACAATAACCTGGGACTATTTAAATACTGAATGACTTTAATAACGGCCTTTTAGTGCAGGTTAAAGCTGTAAAAGAGAAAGCAGGTTTGAAATTCTGCAAAAGAGGAGATAGAGATAGTCACATGCATATTAGTAGTTCATGTTAAAACTGCTCTGCCCGAGCACTGTGGCTTTATGGTTTGCACTGTGCTTGCAGTGATGGGAATTATCAGCTCAGAAGCTAGTTTTATAGAGTTGTATGTTGTCCATCTTTGGATTTTATCTGGGAGTTCCAGTATCCTCCAGACAACTATTACAGAAAACCCATCACAAGGCATAGAGATTGCCATTGCAGCTTTCCTTTTCTGAAAATGACTCTCTAAATTCTTTGCATTGCTTCCCAAAAGTATCCACGCTTACCCATTCAGAATGACTGGCATTCGGCCATTGGAAAGATTACCCAATTCCTCTCATTTGACAAGAGGCCAGGCGGGACAAAGTGCTGCAAAGTGATAGGTCAACCACTGTGTCCTCTGGACACAGCCCATCTGTACCATATGATTAGCTTTGGCCAATCATAGCTAATCAAAATAGTAAACCCTGAAACGATTTCATTTAATAAAAATGGTTGCTCATAACAGTGAAATTCACTGGTATAATCGATCATAAGCAAAAAACAAACCTGATTACTTCCCCAGAGTAGTACAGTTTTACTATAACACTATATTGCTCTGGTCGTAGTGTGTTAAAAAAAAAACAAAAAACAAAAAAAACACTTTACCTGCTGTCACTAGTCAGTGTCCCTGATTACTGTCCCACCAGTTATATGATGCTGCACTGCACTGGTGACAGCAAGTTAAAAAAAAAAAAAAAAAAAAAAACACAATTTGTATTCATTCATTTTCCCAAAAATTGTGACAAAAAAATTACAACTTCAAAAAACTCGCCATGCCTCTTTCTAAATATGTTGGACTGTCTACTTTGCAAAAAGGGGTCATTTGGGAGATATTTTACTGTCCTGGTATTTAGCGGGCCTCAAGAAACGATAAGCCGTCACTACATCAGGATTGATCACGTTTCAGATATAATGTATACCATAATTTGTGGACTGTATAACTTTCCTACAGACTAAACACAGATTTGGGTTATTTTCACCAAAGTAGTGTGGCCAAAACTTAGGAAAAAATAGTTTTTCAAAATTTTTGGTCTTCCGCTTATTAAGGAAAAAAAAACCCCCAAAACCCAGGGACGATTAAACTGTCACTAAATCCACAGCAGTAAAATCAGTGTGTATATGCAGTAAAGCATGCTTGTTATACTTCCTGTGCAACCTAAGGAGTTAATCCTCTGCATTGTGTTAAAAGGATGTTTGATCCTGTCTTCTCTGATCCTCCCCTTCCACAGTCCCCAAACCATCTCCCGATAGAACAGAGGCTAGGGGTCAAGCTGTGCATGCTAAGTTTGGTGTGTATTGCTAGAGTTTTTTTTTCTTGGGAGAGTGCATGTGATCAGCACAGGGCCAATCAGCACTGACAGAGGGTCAGGGGTCATGCAGCCTTATAGAACAGTCAGAGCAGAATGAAACCTCATCCTGCAAGCTTTAACCAGACACTGACAGAAGTCACAAAACTGCTCTAGCTGCTGATGAGAAAAGGTATTTAGCAGTTTATATTTTCTAAAACTATTCAATTTCCATGTTCTGTGTACTATGGGAGACCAAATATAGTGAATATAGGGTCCTGGGTTTAGTAACACTAACTACCACCAAAAGAAAGCCATTTGTGTGAAGAAAAAAAAAAAAAGTATAAAAAAGGTAATATGGGTACAGTGTTGCATGATTGTGCAATTATCAAAGTGACAACACTGAGCTGAAAATTGGCCTGGCCCGGTTTTGAAGTGGTTAATGAGAACTGCTACAAGCATGTGTAGGTGTCTATGCCTGTTAGAAGCTCTATTCTGTTTTAGGCAATAGTGTTCATTTAAAGTGCTGAGCAGTAGGACTATACTTTTTTTTTTTATTATTGCAGTCTCTACTTGTTTCTGTCTGTAGGCACCATTCTTATTACCAATACAAGCACTATATCATAAGCGGTTATCACATTAGCAGGAAAAATTGTGTTCTTGCTCTTTGTTCAATATTTTGATGTCTCTTATGTTATCCTGATTCAGGAACAAGGCACATAATTTACTGTACTTAATTTTGTCAAATGACAAAAGCAACAGCTTGCTAACTGCAGGATATGTGGGGGCCTCAAGAAAGTTAATGTGGGAAAATAGAAGGAAATATACAAAAATGCCTCAGTGCTGATATTACCATTGTTTTCACAGCAGACTGATTATCAGCTGCTTCAGAAGACAAGTAAAACTGCCAGTGCCTATATATTATAGGGCATGAATCCAAATGGATTGTGACCACACATACTAGATGGTAATCATTTAGTAGGCAGCACTCCAACAACTTTTTCTTCTTTTTAATTACCCAAGACAGGCTTAGCACAGCACGCAACCATATTTTTACATCAAGAAAGAATTATGGGAACGACTAGGTAATGTGCAGATCAGTTGACTGGGTATTCATCCTAAAATAGGGAGTCAAATTTAACAGCACATTTTGTTGCTTCCCCATACACACAGATGAATATCCTATGACCATCAAGCCCTGTCAATAATACAAAATAAAGGTGTTCTTTTGTATAACATCTGTATGACAAAATGGTCTGTCCCAACACATTAGAAAAATAAAAAAAAAAAGAATATCCAAAACACCACCAGCTCCCTGTAGTCACAGTTTATTAAGAGAAGCAATATTAAAAACAAGGGACCAGGTAAGCAAACACCCACCACCTGTGCAACACCTAACCATCAGCGCTGGGCTGCCAGACCGCTGATATGCAAAGGGAAGTAATTATAACCTTCCATAATGAGCATGATTAAATAGGATGCCAATGTTTAAAGGATAAGTTCTCTTTAACAAAAAACATAAATGCACATTTTTTTGCAGGTGAAGTAGTTAGGAGACCTGTAAATCATCACACCCTCGTACAGTAGATTGTGGGTGGAACGCCACGTTCCTGCAGACTGTGTGTGTAGCTGTGTGCCTGTACCTCTGATACAGCCAGGCAGTTACACGCCGACAGGAAGCTCAATGATTTACCTTGATCGATCAACAGCGCTCTAGTAGTTCATTGAAAACTACAATCCGACAACCACCAAGCCTGTCCGGACTTGTAGATTTCCCATTCACAGAACACTTTATGGATGACGTGGCCAGAGTCCTGCGAGGCCCTTTTGTTTTAAATTATTTTTTAAGATTGACACAGGGAGTTGGGAAGAAGATCCCCCCACTCGCTGTCAAAAGGGGGACCGGGGAGGTGATGTGGGGGCTGGTGCATTCGTAACATGTTACACCCTGAATATGGGTGTACCATGTAGCAGGTTACAAAAGGTGAAGTTACCCTTTAATACAAATGTGTCTAAAGAGTGCATATTTATGTAACCTCTTTCCAGGTCAAAAAACAAAAGCATAATCCAACCGTGGATTATAAATTTATCAAGGGACATGTCTATGTATAGCTGTAGAACATCTTTCCAGGTCACATACCTGAAATTGCCACCACTTCTAAAAATATAGTTTTATATAAATATGTCACATACAAGACATTTTGGCATTAAAACAAAACTTAACACTAAAACAAGATTTCATTTTGTCCTCCCTCCTCCCCCTGTTACACAAAGGTTAAAATACATTTTAAGTAACCAGCCTGAATATTTATCATGCTCCAGCCAATGGAGCGAGGAGAGGAGTGGCTGTCCAGAAGGGGGCTGTAAAGGTGATAAAGCTGAAGAACTGGAGAGCCAAGTTCCTTCTTCTCAGGAGGGTTCCTAAGCCTGCGGGGCTGCTGGAGCCTCTGGATTGTGCAGCTGTGTTAGAGGCCTCAGCGGTGTCAGGGCTGAGGGCCTGGATGGATCTGCTTAGAGGCAGATTGCAGGACCTCACCACAAAGGGATCTGAAGGACTGTCTCACTTACTGGATCATGTCCATAGGAAAGTGGCAGCTGTCCTGGGGATGTGTTAGTAAAGAAACTAAATTGATCTCTGACTGAGCAGTGTGTTCTGGAAATCACATTTGCCAGTAGTTGTGCATAGGTGCAAGCTAACCAGTTTCTAAAGAAACATGCCTCATGGTCCCTAGCTGTAAGATCCTGTCCTGTTCAGAAAGTTACCTCATGATTTTCAGCTGTGGGGGTTTAGACTGTCCAACTTTCACATTTACTTAAAAGAGAAGTTCACCTTTTATATAAAAATAAACGCACATATTTTTGCAGGTAAAAAACTGTGCATTATTTTATTTTACACTGGAGCCTGGTAAAGCATTGCACCCACAATCAGATCACGGATGCAATTCCAGGATCCTGCATACTCTCAGTACATTTTCTGCCCATAACTCCAGCGCCCTCGCAGTTCATTGAGAACTACAAGCCGTCGGCTGCGGTGGTTGAGGGCACTTGTAGTTAATTCATTCAAAGAACTGCATGCATGAATGCATAACGTGACCATGAGGGCAGGGCCCTACATAGCTGTCTTTAAATTGACAGCAGGTGGAGGGGGTATCAAGGGGAGAGGAGGCCTAAATACAGGTGAAATGTGTAACATGTTCCAAAGGTGAGCTTAGCTTTTAACCTCATGGTGCAGAACACATGCAGATATGTACCCTCTCGGCGGCAGGGGCCTTGGCACTGATCGGCCACATATTTGCATGCAATAGAGCCAACAGTGCTGTGCCAAGAGCACGCACATTGTTCCCGGCACAGTGATCGGCAGCTCACGGAAAGTTCCCAATCGCGGTTTGTGATCGGGACTTTTGCGATCATGTGACAGCCAATCACGCTGGTCACGTGGCCATAAGCCCTACCTCCTGGCATAGCAAATTCCGTAAACCCCAAGGGGTTAAGGTGAAGATTGTCATTTAATTGCTGCATGTTGAATATTATTAAGTATCCCATGCCCTAAGCCCTTTCTTGTAATTTCTTCAAGCAATAAATCAAAAAAAAGACATCCTTTAGACTGCATTACTGGAGTCGGTGTGAATGAATTGGTGCTTGCGGTAGTAGGCAGCCTCAGTACTTTTAGGGAAGAACCAGTTATTACCAGTGCACTTTCAGGAGTAGCGGTACACTTCTAAGGCCTCATGCACACGGCCGTAAAAATGGACTTTTCTGGGAGAAAAGCTCCTGCGTAATAATCATTAAAGTACTTGCGTATAGATGGGTTTAAATGCGTAAAGATACCAAGGTGGATAAAAATCAATGATTTAAAAAACAAAACTAATTTTCTCGATTTAAATTGAATTTTTTTGATTTTTATCAAATTTATTTTAAAATGCTTTTAGGGTAAAAATCTATAAAGATAGCTTTTTATTTAGGATAAAATAATTTAGTTTATTCAGCATGAAACTGAGCTTAGTTATGTAGCATGAGGCTATATATTCTTCAATGTTTACATTTTTGGTAAACTCATTCAATGAATCCAAAGCTCTGCAAGCTGAGATAACACGCACTGCATTGATGCATTCACACAAATTTCACAGTAACCATGAGATAAAACAAAGTTCAGGAATATGCCTTTATCCCATTGTTTTGCAAACCTATGTACTCTACAAACTATTTGATTAAATCGGTTTTGATAATCGCTGTTTTACTAACCTGACAGCTTATTCTAAATAGGAAACCTTCATTTTGTTTGCAAATATTAAAGATTCTACCTATCAGCAAGAATAAATCATTACAATTAAAGAGCACCTGTCATTTCTGATCCATCATGGCAGCGCCCGTTAGCGGGCATCCACTCACCTGCTGCCGCCACATCCCTCACCTTGTTGTGTCATTCCCGCATCACAAGACGTCCCATTAAAGTGAATGGGACTGTCGGTGAGTCAACAGAGGGTCAGAGGAGCCGCTGCAGGACAGATGACAGTTGCTCTATAAAAATTATGATTTAAAATGGAGTTTTTTTTTTAAATCATCCATTTAAGAGTGATTTAAATCATTATTTAAATTGATCAGATTTAGATCAAATCCACCCTGAACGATACGCAAGTGGAAATAACTTGTTTATGATAATTTATGCGCCTACATATGCTTTTACACAAGAGAAGCGTATAAAGCACATTAGATGCAGATTTTAGGATTTCTGGTTTATGGATCTGAAAGCAGCTCATGTTTACACACTTGTTTGAACGGTCCCATTGTAAACAATGTAGCTTCATATAGAGTTGTAATTAAAAAACTGTTGTATGTGCATTTTTTTTACAGCCGTGTGAATGTAACCCAATTGGTTTAAATAAATGCAAATAACCTGAATTATTAAAATCAAATCATAACTATGAAAGAACAAGAACAATCCATACAAATGTTAGATTGCCATCAGTTTGTTCCTAAGCTTTGACCCTAAATTTGTCTCCTTAAAGGTTATCTTTCTGCATCGTTGTGCATTTAAATGGAATCCCTACTCTAGGTGTAATTTCCTTAGAGCAGATGACTCTTTCTTGTAAGGTCAGAAAACAGGTATTCTCTGTCTTCTAGGCTTAACTAGCAGGAAACGCAATTTCAAGAGAAGCCAGGTATCTGATAAATGTGATCTGTTTGGAGGTGCACTATACTGGCACCAACACCACAGAACCAAAGTTTGTATTATGGGAACAAAATAGAAGATAAACATGATGCAATAAACAGATGTATGAACATTATTTATTCTTCTGCCCCTCGTGTCAGCTCAGAATTATTATTACTTTAGATTGAAAAATGTCTGTACTCTTCTGGAGACAGCACTGAATGTCTATAATCCATCACAAAAAAAACTATAACCAGAGAATTAGAACTGAAATATTCAAAGGAGGAAAAAATAATTATACTGAGAAATTTAAACATCTGTACTTCAACTAAGCCACAAGAAATATTTTCTAGTAACTGGATTCAACTTTCCCCCACTGAAATCCACAGACCTACCTGCCAATAAACTTTTTTTCTGGCCTCCTTGGGATGTTCACCATGGTCCTCTGCTCCCACAAAAGATTTTTCAACTCTACTTTCCCATTTTCTAAACATACCACTAATAAACATTATATTTTCCTGTCCACACACGGAAACACTCAATCTAGATCTCCACTCTCCCTCCCACATTTTGTACCTAATTCTTTTATTAACCTCAGATAGCCACCAATGACATCAAAAGTGTGACCATAGCCATGTACTCAGAAGCCCCACTGACTACTACCCATCCAAGCCACATCGACGTGCAACTCTGGGCCAAACCAAACATATTAATATATTAACAGGTGGCTGATCATCAATTAAAGACAAATCTGTAACAGAAATTTATTACATACAAACACGATCTGCGTAAGTTTAGTAAAGCTCAGTGCGTTAACCCAAACCTTGACCTTTTTTTTTTTTTTTTAAATAACAAACATCTTATACTTACCTGCTCTGTGCAGTGGTTTTGCAGAGCAGCCCCAAACCTTTTCTTCTCAGGTCCCCTGCCGGCTGTTCTGGCCCCTCCCTCCTGCCTAGTGTCCCCAGCGCAAGCAGCTTGCAATGGGGGCTCCCGAGCCATGGCTCTGTGTGTGTCCATTTAGACACCAAGCCATGGCTCGGCCCTGCCCTCTCTCCTCATTGGCTCACTGGCTGTGATTGACAATGAGGAAGGGAGAGCCGAGGCCCTCGTGCATGTCGCTGGCTCAAGATGGGGCTCAGGGGGGCTGCTGCACATAGGTGGTTTTTACCTTTAGTCAAAGAATGCACGAGGTGAAAAACCTTCAGCCTTTACAAACACTTTAAACATCAAAATAAACGACTTAAACAATTATTATGGAATGGGAAAACTCTCACTTCAGCAAGTCCTTTTCAATCTGGATAGTACCCCCAGGAATACCACCAAAACTGCCATTAATAAAGCCGTGAGTAATCAGACTTCAAAGTCAAAATACCCCTACTCCATTTTCATTCTTCTGAGCCTTTTCTATACTTTTGACAGTTTGCCAGTAGTTGTCACTGCCCCAGACCCTTTCCCTCTGGGTATAACAAGGTACATGCTATTGCATCTCTCCTCTTACCTCTACAAATTGATTTTTTTTTAGTTTTGGTCATTCCTACACTATGCCCTTCCCCCCTCCCTGCATGTATTTTGGTGTACTAGATTAACTGTTTTTGGACCCATCAATAGTTTTTGTACAGCTTATTTAGCGTTAATATATAGCGTTATATAGATGCTTAAATCTTCTCATGGATCCTGATCTCACTTCCCTACTGTCCCATTTTCCCTGCTTTCATGTCCTCTCTTCCTTGAAGTGTTTGTAAAGTCTCGTTTTTTTTTCCATATAAAAAATAAATATGTTATACTTACCTGCTTAGTTGCAGTGAATTTGCACAGAGCAGCCCAGGTCCTCTTCTCGGTCCCTCTTCTGTGCTCCTGGCCCCTTCCTCCTGTTCAGTGCCCCCACAGCAAGCAGCTTGCTATGGGGGCACCTAAGCCGAGTCACAGCTCCCTGTGTCCATTCAGACATGGGTCCAAGACCCGGTCCCCTCTCTCCCTCGACTGGCTAGCTGACTTTGATTGACAGCAGCCAATTGCACCGCTGTGTCTCAGCCAATCAGGGAGGAGAATCTCAGAAGGCTGAGACACTCATGGACATCGCTGGACAGAGAAGGACCTCAGGTAAGCATTGGGGGGCTGAGGGGAGCTGTTGCACAAAAGGCTTTTTATCTTAATGCATTAAGATAAAAAAACCTACTGCCTTTACAACCACTTTAAGCCCAACATGCAGATAATGTTATATAAAGATAATAAATGCCCACACATACCTAAACTTCATGGGGGTACCACCCTAGTCTAATCAAGTTTGAGTTAAAGATCTTCTTTAAAGGTTTACCAACTCCCACTTAACGTAACAAACAAATGGAGACAAAGCACCATACAAGAGGTATTAACCATAAAGAAATCTAAAACTTCAAAGATATTGAGAATGGATGGCTTTACAACACTGTACTAAAGAAAATTTGCAGACCAACTTGCCCCACAATTGCACTTAGGGAAAAAATTATTGTGCGCCTGATATAATGCTTAGTGGTAAAAAAAAAAAAATAGCAACATGAAGACAGTTTTAAAACATTCCCATAAGTATGTATAACGGGTTCTAACAGAACCAATTATTACTAAGCATAGTGACATGTACATAAATGACAAATATCAGCTAGATAAATATATTTTCCCACAGGCATAAAATGTAACTTGTAGAACTCTAATTAATACAAACAAGAAAGAGAAGATTCTAAAGAATGTTACACAGCAATACCGTATTGAACAAATCTATAGTGTAACATAAGTACTGAAAATACCTGCACCGTGTCTTAGAGATTACAGATATTTATAGTACCAGGAAGTTTTTTTATTTTTATTTTAACCACTTTAGCCCCGGAAGATTTTACCCCCTTCCTGACCAGAGCACTTTTTACAATTTGGCACCGCGTCGCTTTAACTGACAATTGTGCGGTCATGCATTGCTGTACTAAATTTGTGTCCTTTTTTTCCCCACAAATAGAGCTTTCTTTTGGTGGTATTTGAAGTGTGGCTTTTATTTTTTGTATAAACTATAAACAAAACAAAAAAAAATAAAAAAAATCGACAATTTTGAAAAAGATCCAAAAAACTATTTTTTCCTTTTTGCTATATTAAATATCCCCAAATTTAAAAAAAAAAAAAAAAAACTAAATTTCTTCATCAGTTTAGGCCGATATATTCTTCTACATATTTTTGGTAAAACAAAAAAAAATATATATTATTTTATTTATTTATTTTAAACACTTTAGCCCCAGAAGATTTTACCCCCTTTCTGACCAGGGCACTTTTTTTTTATTTTTTGCGCTATAAACAAAAAAAAAAAAAAAAGAAAAAAAAAAAAGACAATTTTGAAAAAAAACCCCCAAAACTATTTACTTTTTGCTATATTAAATATCCCCTCAATTTTTTTAAAAAAAATAACTAAATTTCTTCATTAGTTTAGGCCGATATACTCTTCTACATATTTTTGGTAAAACAAACAAAAAAAAAATTCGCAATAAGCGTATATTTATTGGTTTGGGCAAAAGTTATAGCGTCTACAAACTATGGGAAAGATTTATGGCATTTTTATTATTATTATTTTTTATTTACTAGTAATGGCGGTGATCTGCAATTTTTTGCGGTATTGCGACGGACAGATCGAACACTTGACACATTTTTGGGACCATTTACAATTATACAGCGATCAGTGCTATAAAAATGCATTGATTACTGTGTAAATTTCACTGGCAGGGAAGGGGTTAACACTAGGGGGCGATCAAGGGGTTAAATGTGTGTCCCCTCAGTGTGTTCTAACTGTATGGGGATAGGACTGAGTAGAAGAGGAGACATATTGCTGTTCCTAATTACTAGGAACAACCAACATGTCTCCTCTCCTCTGACAGCACAGGGATTTGTGTGTTTACACACACACACACACACACACACACACACACACACACACACACACAAATCCCCATGCTGGTGCTCGTGCAGGCGGCGTACCCTCTGGTGGCCAAAAAGGGGAAGGACGTACCCATACAGGATTTCACCTATTAGAGCCATTCTGCTGCAGTATATCTGCGTGAGCCAGTTGGGAACCATTTAAAGTATAATTTTATCAAAGTTGTAGCACAGATACAAAAATAGACAGTTTAAAATTTCATATCCAAAATAGAAAAAGCGAATCTTCCGATGGGAAAGGAAGACACCAGTGTATTAAAAAAAAAAAAAAAGAAAAATGAACAAAAATGCCAGAGAAGAGAAGGTACAAGCTTAAGTGGTCCCTTGACTAGCACCAATATTGGATTTAGTGTGAGGGTAAGAGCCCTTGCACACTGGGGCGGTTTGCAGGCGCTATTGTGCTAATAATAGCGCCTGCAAACCGCCCCGAAAGTGCCGCTACTTTCATTCCAGTGTGCAAGCCCCGAGGGCTTGCACACTGGAGCGATGCGCTGGCAGGACGGTAAAAAAAGTCCTGCCAGCAGCATCTTCGGAGCGGTGAAGGAGCGGTGTGTGTATCGCTCCTTTATTGCTCCTGCCCATTGAAATCAATGGGACGGCGCGGCTATACCGCCGGCAAAGCGCCTCTGCAGAGGCGCTTTGCGGTGGTATTTAACCCTTTCTCGGCCGCTAGCGGGGGGTAAAACCGCCCCGCTAGCGGCCGCATACCGACGGTAAAACGCCGCTAATAATAGCGGCGTTTTACCGCCGACGCCGCCCCCCGCCCCAGTGTGCAAGGGCTCTAAAGGGAAAGAGCTTGTCCCAATACCATCACAGGCTCTAAATGTACAGTGTGGGCCGTGCATCTCCACAATGATAGTTACATAGTTAGTCAGGTTGAAAAAAGACAAGTCTATCTAGTTCAACCAATAAAAAAAATAAAAATAATATCATACAATCCCATATACACAATCCTTCAACCACAGTTGATCCAGAGGAAGGCGAAAAACCCCAGCAAAGCATTATCCAATTTGCTACAACAGGGGAAAAAAAAAACAACCCCCCCCCCCCCCCCCCGAGAGGCTTTCGGATTTTCCCTGGATCAACTTTACACTTTACCTATAAAATGTCAGTACCCAGTTATATTATGCCAGAACCACCTCTGGGAGGGAGTCTTCCACATTTTCACAGCTCTTAGTGAAAAGAAACCTTTCCGTATTATGAGTTATCGTAAATATAGAATAGAATAGAATATAGAAGAAAGTCCTCAGCTATTCTCTCCACTACCTTCCTTTACCCTCCCCCTCTAGTTAGATTTGTCAGATTTCTGAATGTATACATGTAAATGTATAATAAAAAAACGAGAGCCCGGACTGACATTTGGCACAGGAGGCTTAAAAGGCATATTTTACCTTTACCAACTGCCTATGCAAAGACGTAACATCTGTAGATGATAAAAAAAAAGTGCAGCTTTGAGCAAAGTAGAATAATGCCCTTGATATAGGTGTAGACTATGTATCTCATGAAGTCTGACTGGAAAATTCCTAGGATGTTGCCAAGAGATGCCTAGCTGTTGCTGTTCATCACAGGAGCAAGCGCTTTCCCGGATTCAAACCCCCTCTCAGGAGCTTCCACGCGCCGATGCAACGGCTCTGAATTTAGTGTTTGAGAGCTCTTTCCTGTAAGGGTCCTTTCACACTGGGGCGGTTTGCAGGCGCTATTGCGCTAATAATAGCGCCTGCAAACCGAACCGAAACAGCCGCTGCTTTAATTCTAGTGTGAAAGCCCCGAGGGCTTTCACACTGGAGCGATGCGCTGCCAGGACGGTAAAAAAAGTCCTGCCAGCAGCATCTTCGGAGCGGTGAAGGAGCGGAGTGTATACCGCTCCTTCACCGCTCCTGCCCATTGAAATCAATGGGACGGCGCGGCTATACCGCCGGCAAAGCGCCTCTGCAGAGGCGCTTTGCGGTGGTTTTAACCCTTTCTCAGCCGCTAGCAGGGGGGTAAAACCGCCCCGCTAGCGAACGCATACCGATGGTAAAGCGCAGCTTACAATAGCGGCGCTTTACCGCCGACAACGCCCCCGCCCCAGTGTGAAAGGACTCTAATGGTAAAGGTGAGCAGTAACAGCTAGGCATCTCTTCACAACATCCTGGGAGTATTTCAGTACTCCCAGGATGTTGGAGTAAACATTATGTTCCCCAGTATGAGGCACACAAATTGCCTACACCTAAAGCAAGAGCATTATTCAACTTTAGTCAAAGCTGCACAGTTTTTATCTACAGACACCCTAATTATCTGTGGAGGAAGTTTTTTGGTAAAGGTGAGCTAACCCTTTAAATTACAACTAAATGCTCTTGTATGACAGTCAAAGCAACTACCAAATTCAGTTACAATGTGATATAAAAGCCTCAAAAGTAAACAAAAAGGTATCTTCCCTGACCAAGCTGAATCCTCCTTCATGTGTCTCTTTCACGCTCCTCTGAGGAACGGTTTCCAGTGGGAGGGTTTCAACAAGAGAGTCAGTGCGGTCAATGCAGAAAGCAGAGGGCAAGACTAGGTGTAACCAGGTGCTGACTGATAAGCTACAGGCCAGAATCAGGAGTGGCAATACTGATAGCCATGCCCCCTGCAGCGATTTTTTCCCCCATTGTAGTCAAGGTGGTATAGCCTACATGAGCGCCACAACTCTGCTCTCAACTTAGGAGCAGTGCAGTATTGTTTCCTTCCCATTACAGAAAGCTGCACGAGGTGGTACAGTCATTTGTGGGAACTTGCAAGGTGAGAGAAACTTGTAGGTGCAAATGTACTTTCCATTTTTTAATAGGAGGTTATAGTACCACTTTAGGCCTCATGCACACTGTATGCTCTTGACTTTCTCTCTCCTACAGGAGTTTAGCAGCAGCCGTGTTTTGCATGGTAGTTAATGCGTGCTAATGTGCGTTCCAGTGTCTGGCATTAACACATTCTATTGGCCAGAATTGTACCCATTCAAATGCATGAATGTGCCTAGTGCTACGGAGTGTGAAGGAGCGTTTTTTCTTTTTAGCTCCTCTCCAAAATGCACAAGTGATGTTTTTTTCTTCTGCTTGTAAGCTTCACTGTTACTAAACTACTGAAACCGCCTATAGTGTGGACACAGGCTAACATGGAAGAGAGTTAGCAGGCAGAGAAGAAAAAAAAAAAAAGCGCAAAGGCTCAAAGCAGCAGCTTCTTTGAGCTGCAGTGAGTGTTTAGCCTTATGCCTCGTACACACGTTCCGAATATCGTACGACCGTTCTCGCTTAATAGTCGCAAGTAGAAATTGAATAGCTAAATAAAGTCACGAAAATTCTCGTACGACAGACAAAAAAAAAAAATCGGAAGTGATGTCATGTATTGTAATGTATTTGTATTGTATTTTCGGATGACAACTGACTAAATCTGAATCGAGCTTAAAAAATGAACTGATCCCCCAAATAGTACTAGCTTCTAAATGCACTTTTGAGATTTGAGTAAAATAAATCTAGAACATGAAAGATTCCCTCTCCTCCAGTGTCACCCATAAAACTTGACAGAAGACCTTACATTCCATGCTGTATTGAAACCTAAAAAAAAAAAAAAAAAAAAAAAATTGTGTTTTTGAACAGAAATACTGTACGATCTGGAATCATACGAGGAAAATTTTCGTGATGAACGGTCGTGATCGGCTGTCGAAAGTAGTGTACACACGATCCCAAAATCTTACAATCCTTCCTCGGACGACTGTTTTTGTACGATATTTGGATCGTGTGTACGGGCCATTACAGTATTTCTGTTCAAAAACACTATTTTTTTTTTTTTTTTAGGTTTCAAATACAGCATGAATGTAAGGTCTTCTGTCAAGTTTTATGGGTGACACTGGAGGAGAGTGAATCTTTCATGTTCTAGATTTATTTTACTCAAATCTCAAAAGTGCATTTAGAAGCTAGTACTATTTGGGGGATCAGTTCATTTTTTAAGCTCGATTCAGATTTACCAATGAGATCTCTTCTAGCGTGTCCGGCCCTGAAGCTATTTAGAACATATTTTATTGGCAGGTTTTCACAAATGTTCATGCACTACAATTTTAAACAAGCAACTGAAACTAGAACAAAGTATAAGCAATCACCAAGATTACACCATAAATCTTTAAAATACATTTAGAAAAAGTTGCTAGGTAATTAAAAAATAAATAAAAAAAAACATCTGTTCAAGCAAGGCAAATTGGCAAACACGGTCTGAGAAGTGTGTGTGCACATGAAACATCACCTTTTCCTGGCACACACACACTGCTGTTCTTAGATGACATCTATAATAGTTTACACAAGGTTCGTAATTCAGTTCCACTTTCTACTAACTATTGTGTTGTGTTCTTTATCACGATGCGGTCCTATTTTCAGAGGAAGCGATGGTTTAAGTATGTTCAAAGTAACTGATAACATGATTAGCTCATTTAACAAAAAAACAAATATACCAACAACACATCTTAAACAAAAGCGAAGCTGCAAACTGAATAGCAAAGACACGGTTAACAAAAGAAATAACACATTCTTGCTCCTATCTGAGTTGCTGGCATCACAATTACACATTTATGGAGTGCTAAGGCCTCACTAGGAAGGAAGTCTTCAACTGCTCTCGATGACATAGCTGCAGCCAGTGAAGCTGCTGGCAGTTCCTGTGCACCAGTCCCTGGATACTTACACAAAGGACAAAAAATTGATGGCGCCAGTGGGCCTCTTCCTAGATCATCCCACAGCTGAATATATGAAATGATATGCCATGATAAGGAAGCAAGGGCTGGAAGAAGATCTAGGAGGGTACGAGCCCTCAGATACATTAATCACTAGGCAAGGGGCCCTATGTAATCTCACACTAAAATTCATGGTCAAGGCTGCAAGAGAGCGAACTCTGAATGAGGGGGAGGAACCAGAACATTTTAGTAGCATTGAATGTCCTCCCTTCGGTATGGAAATCTCATCAAGGAGGTGTCAGAAGGATGAAACACAAGATCTGCAGTTTTACTCCCAGACACAGAGTGATTCACAGGTTTACTGTCCAAGAAGCTGCAGCTACAAGAGACCTAAACCTACACCCTTACAAGTTGCCACAATTAATTCTGTGCATATGTATGATCCCGACTTCACTTTTTTTTTTTTAAGGAAGTTCTTGACACCTTGAATGCAGATGGAGCTCTAAGGAAATTCCTCTGTTAAGCAGGTATTTTGGGGGATTTTTCACCATATCAGCACAGTAACTAAAAGAAATACACACAAACTTAAATATAGAAAAATGTTGCCACTACTTTAGAACCCATTTACACAGACTTTGTGCACTTGAGGCAGACAAATGCATCCTTTAAAGTATATATTTATATGAAATAGATGTACATTTAATATACATTCAAGATGCCTCCAACATGATTTGTTTGTGCAACTTTAAACAAAAACTTACACTTGTGTGATTTTAGCATGCCAAGTTTTAACCAGCTTAAAATTGTCATAAGAATGAAGCGTATATGTAGCTTGATGCACAAATTCCCTGGTGTGGCTGTACACAGCAACAAACCATTCCAAAAGCTGCTTATGCAGGCCATACATGGGTCGAATTCCAAACAAATTTTCAAAAAAAATCAGAAATTTTGTGTGTTTTGTGATCTGATGGTGCAACCATTGATTTTCGACCAATCAAGCCTTCAATTTCACCTCCTGTCGCTACAGAAAAGAATTTGTGGCCGAGGATCTTTTTTTCCTGGGAATTTTCTTTTCTTGCACTCATGCTCATTTTCTTTTTTAATTATATTTCTTGCACGATTCTACCATCATTGATTAGAAAATCGTTTGGTTTTTAAAAACATTTCCAGCAGTAGTGTAACAGTGCTGCGCCTTTTCAGGTTTTGCAGTATTCTTCAGGACTGACAACTCCTGGATTGGATCCACATTTTACAGGTGTGCACAGCCTCTATTTTTTTTTTTTTTAACCAAAAACGTACAGCCTTTTAGTATAAGGGCTTTCTTAGGGCCAGGTCACACCAGAATGTGCATTCCCCTGCAGTGAAAAGCTGCAAATTGCACCAGAATACACAAATAGCGCATGCACTACTTTTGAAAAACCTGCTACATCAATTTGCACGGTACTGCTGTAACATACGATCTGGTGCACTGCATTTGCGATCTGTATTTGGGGTGCCTGTAAAAGTAAAAGCACGCCTTTCCTGCACTGCATTCTGGTGTGAACTGGCACTTACGCTAAAGGCAAGCTGCTGCACAAATCGTGTGTGTGAGGAGACACTGGGATGGCATGTATTCTGACTGCAAGGAGAGGTGATCTGACCAGACAGGAGCCTGTGCAGCCCAAGTTGGGCAATTTGTTACAAAGCTGGATGTAATAACATGTTGAGTGGAAACCGGTTCAGGCTTGGTTCACAGCTATGTGCATGGCTGCGGGCATCGCAGTGATTCCCGCACCCGCAATGAAAACGTGATGCTGTGAGAAAACCCGCGGGGCTGTCATTCATTCTGAATGGCACCCCCACACATGTGAAATGGCAGCGCGGGTGCGGGTGTAGTAACCATAAGGAAATTGCATTGTCAAAATGACCATGTTATTTCCCTGTGGGCCGCATTTTGAAAAAGGTGCATGCACCTTTTTTGCGGGAAAAGCAGACACAGCAGCCTGTTCAAATGAATGGGCTGCCATGCCAACGTGGCCTGCAGATACGCATAGATGTGTACCTAGGATCAGGAACTATGGAATCCATAGCCAGGAGGGTAGAAAATGTATTTTTATTTTGGGCGTTAAAAAAAAATAAAAAATAAAAAAAACACGCGCAGGGGTTTTCAACTCTGTTCTTTCAATAAAAGTGGGCTGAAAAGCCCTGACATGTACTTCACTGGCGCGACTGAAGTTTATGAAAATGTGCTACACTTGAGTAAATTTCCCTCCCCCCCACCCAACCACAGATTCTCCCACATACTCTGATACTGTTTAAAGTGTTACTAAACCCACAACAGTAAAATCAGTCTGTATATGCAGTAAAGAATGCTTGTTATCATCCACATTGTGTAAAAAGGTTGTTTGATCAGGTCTTACCTGATCCTCCCGTTCTTCCACAGTCCCCAATCCATCTGTTGATAGTACAGAGCCTTGGAGGCACTCTGCACATTCTAAGTTTGGTATGTATTGCTAAAGTGTTTTTTTTGGGGAGGGCGCATGTGATCAGCACAGGGCCAAACAGCACTGTCCAGACAGAGGGTCAAAAGTCATGCAGCCTCATAGGACAGTCAGAGAATGAAAACTCCTCCTACAAGCTTTAACCAGTGCTCGGCCAGACACTCAGAAGTCACATAGTGTCGTTTATATTTACTAAAAATAATTGCATTTCTGTGGGAGCTCAGATATAGCGAGTGCAGGGTCCTGGGTTTAGTAACACTAATTTCACAATTAAGAGATATCTATAGTGGCGATATATATATCTATATATCTCTATCTACAGAGATATATAGATCTATCTATCTATAATATCTCAATCACACGTGCAACTATCACTTGAATATGCCTACACACTTTTTGCACTATTTGCAACTGGATATTAAAAAAATCTTCATAATATAAAGTCCAATAACCATATTTTTTTTTTTTTTTTTTTACTTTCTTAGAACCAGATCCATTGCAAAAGTGTAAAAGTAAAACTAAACATTCTAGTTTTCAATGAGCTGCAAGGGCACTAGGGAGCTTCCTTAGTTTGTTGATATTCCTGCTCTCAGGTAACTGCCTGACTATACGAGGTATGAGCAGACAGCTATCCCGAGAGTCTGCAGGAGCCTGGACACTGCACCGGTGATTTGGTGATTGTGAGTGCAATGCTCTGCAGGCTCCTTAAAAAAATTAAAACTGCACATTTTTTTACCTGCAAAAAAAAAAAAAAAAAATTGCGTTTATTATTATTTTTTTTTTTAAAAAAAAGGTGAACTTATCCTTTAACTACATTTATTGCTTTACCACTAGTAAATGTTTAGCAAAAGTCACATTACTGCTTTATATTTATGCACCTAGTGTACAACATAGACTGATCAGTCACAACATTATGACAACTCACATAATATTGATTAGGTCACCCTTTTGCCACCAAAACAGCCTTGACCCATGGAGGCATAGAAGCCACTAGACCTTTGAAGGTATTCTGTGGTATCTGGCACCAAGCCTTCATGGAACTTTTTTCTAGCACATACAACATGTGCTCAATTGGATTGAGCTCTGGAGAACTTGGGGGGCCACGCCAACACCTTAAACTCTTTGCTGTATTTCTCATATCATTCTTGAACCATTTTTGCACTGTGGAAGGGTGCATTGAACTGCTGGGAGAGGCCACTGCCATCAGGGAATAGCATTTCCATGAAGGGCTGTACATAGTCAGCATGTTTAGGTAGGTTGTACATGTCATCATGTAATGTTTTGGGCAATGTCCTGCTAGGAAACATTGGGTCGTGTTATTCATTGCCTCCACTGGCTTGCCTTCCAATAATGCATTCTGGTGCCATCTCATCCCCAGGTGTGTGTGGCGCACCCCCCCCCCCCCCAGCCATCCATATGATGTAATAGAAAAATCAGATTTATCAGATCACGCCACTTTCTTCCATTGATTTGTAGACCAGTTCTGATGCTCATGTGCCCACTTGTAGGTGCTTTTGGGTGTCGACACAGGTCAGCATGAGCAACCCACCCTATTGGTCTGTGGCTACACAGCCCCATACACAACAAACTGCAATGCCCATGGTTTCTGCTTCAATACATCAACCTTAGGAACAACTTGCTGCCTAATATATCCCACCCACTTTCAGGTACCATTGCAAGATTATCAAGATAATCCATGCCATTCATTTTGTCAGTGGTCATAATGTTATGGCTGATCAGTGTGTATCACATACCACTGAACACAGCAAAACATGAATACTATGAATATACATTCTTCTACAGCCAATAATGAACAAACCCGTAATATTAACATTCACGGGCTTCAGCCAGCAATGAGTCTTGGAGTGAAAGTAAGGCGCTGTGTACATCTGCATTCCCATCCAAGCTCCTATAATTCCGTGTCGCACTGTGCAGTTCAGAAGTCAGTGCAGTTTATTTATGCTCTGGCCTGGGTCCCTCTATTCAGAGTTGCATGCCCTGACCAAGTTACTCTGCCGCTCCAGACTCCAGCCACTTAGACCGAGCGTCACATCGCTGCACGTCTTTAACCACAAACCAGCTGTCTGGTACATTTTTCAGATAAAATTCATTGTTTCAATTTATGGAGATTTAGACTATGGTAATAATGAAAGATGAGTCACTGATTTCATTCTCAAAGCACAGGGCAATTTAAAAGAAATGCATCATTTTGGGGTTAAAGACATGTTCTGTCCGGGCTCTGGATAAAGTTCTGATTTTCGGATTTCTACAGATGTTAATGTGTGTCATGGCCTAGCTTTCCTAGGCTGTGTGGGACACGACTTAGATAAATCTGAACACAAAGTAACATTTTTTGTGTGAAGTAAAAGCTGTCATGAACAACCTAATGAAGAGGAATGGTTTGGACAGAAAGCTGTAATGATATCCAGCTGCTGGTATATGTTACTAGCTGATAAGAGCATGTTTCAACTTTACAATGGGGAAAGTTTTGGGAAAGGTTAAAATTCTGAATGCAGGAAGTCCAGCTTTTTTTTTACTTCATCTGCTAGACTTCCTCTGAACTTGCATTGATTTTCTTGCATAAGTAGTTTTTCAGTAAAACATACCCTTTATGTGGTCATTAATAAGAAAGTTGTGAGACATAAAACTGGCTGTGATCCAAAATAAATAAAAGGTATATATGATCCTTGCTGTCCTGGTGGCAGACAGTGCCACCCCGTGCTGTCAGTTCTGTGTTCTCAGCCAGGAGCCACAGCTAATGACCTCAATGTAGCTAGAGCAAAACATCACAAGGGGCCACACAGAAAACACCACATTAGAAAGAACTCATCTGGTTGAGACCAGTGGAAGGATCTGCAGTACAGTAATATAGATATATTACCGCATGAAAAATATTTTCCTAACAGTAGGAAGAATCCCATGGGTAAGATAGCTGCAGCATTTGAAGCCTTCCTAGATGCTCCCTCGATCTGGGGTACATTCTAAAAGGTTACATTGATGATGAAAATGGTTATTTTTTCAAAGGCAACCATTGATCTTTTTTGTCATTTGCTAGAAAACCTGACCAATAAAGCAGTCTCTGCATGCCAAACACTATTTTCTGAACTAATAATGAATAGGACTTGTACAGTGAACACTGTACTCGGGGTAGCACAAATACAAGTGGATAGTCCAATCGTTGCACATTTTATTTAGATATCAATCTATTTAGAAAATGTGCTGTATACCTTGTCTGTCGCAAACCAGCCCCCCCCCCCCAAAAAAAAAACCCACAAAACTTTAAAGTTGCTATGAACGCATTTACAAAAAATAAAACGAGGGCATGCTGACAGGCAGCGTATGTATAACAGAAGAGACCCTAGTGGTCTCTTCAGTCAAATATCCTGCACTGCCTGTCCGCAGAAATGTGATCTGAGTTGTAAATGCACAGCTCAGACCACAGTTAAAGCACCTGCTGTGCGTCACAGTGATGAGACTCCCATGCACAGGAGTAATGTCATCGTGGCTTGGCCATTCAAGTGGCTGAAGAAGCAGAACCTGGCTGACCGGGTAAAGATGGAAGCGCCCAAAACCTGTAGGAGCGATGACAGCACAACGCTGGAGAGCTCTTTATGACAGGTAATTCTGTCATAATGTCCTAATATGCAGGCCATACTTAGCATATTATGGCTTAAACCTGCAGTGGAGCCATTAAAAAAAAAAAGTTTACAATCGGTCATCCAAAAGCAAACTTTTGTCCCAGACAACACAAAATGCCTGGTATTAACCTTAAGGCTCGGTTTCCACTATTGCGACCCCAAAATCACACGATTTACAGTGCAACTTTGCAATGCAATTTTTGATGCAATGTCATGCGACTGTTGAGAACCATGGGAGAACAAGTTGCACTGAAGTCAGAACAAAGTAGTACAAAAACCTTTTTTGGAGTCGCTGCGACTTGTTTCACCAATTAGAATGGGGACCATTGAAATACATGGATTTTGACTTTTCATGCAACTTCACATGTGTCAAGTCACACAACTTGCATTAGTGGAAACAGAGCCTTACTAGCCAGAAAAGTCTTCTTTGTGTGCTCCTCAGAAACTAGTTTTACAAGTTACCTAAATTAAAGTGGATGTAAACCCTCTCCTATACCCAGTGAAGTGAAAAGCCTCGAATGATACAGAGTGTAAACAAATCTCCCTACATATGTTTTACATGTGTATCTGCTGCCTTTCCCTTTCAACACTCTTTAGAAAGTGCACAAGTAAAAAAATCTTTATTCCCCTTCCAGCAGTGGGTGTGTAGTCTGGGCTTACACTGTGAGAGCTGATTTGAGGAAAGGCGCACACACCTCCCTTCCACATAGGCAGAGAAACAAAAACTTGCACAGCTGCAGTCTGAATAGCAAGCTTTCTGCTTATCTCCAAGTCCCCCCCCCGACACAAAATTTCCAGCTTTTATCTCGGATTGGAGAATTTGTCAGAAGTGACTCTGCTGATAACAGAGCAGCAGAAAGGCACGGCACTCAGAGCTTTGGAGAGAGATAAGTAAACACTAACACTAAAAGGATATACAATGCTGTGAAAAAGTATTTGCCCCCTTTCTGATTTTTCTGCATATTTGTCACACTTAAATGACTCAGATTATCAACAAATTTTATTATTACACAAGGATAACCTGGGTAAATACAAAATGCAGTTTTTAAATGGTTTCACTTAAGGAAGAAAAGCTGTCCAAACCTGCCTGGCTTTATGTGAAAAAGTAATTGTCCCCTAAACCTAATAACTGGTTGTGCCACCCTTGGCGGCAACAACTGTAATCAAGCGTTTGCGATAACTGGCACACTGCTGTGGAGCAATTTTGGCCCACTCTTTGCAGAATTGTTTTAATTCAACAACATTGGAGGGTTTTCCAGCATGAACGGCCTGTGTAAAGTCATGATACAGCATCTCAATTGTATTTAAGTCCTGGCTTTGACTAGGCCACTCAAACAAATTTTGCTTTGTTTGAGCCATTTGTAGGTGGACTTGCTGTTGTGTTTTGGATCATTGTCCGGCCGCATAACCCAAGTGCACTTGAGCTTGAGGTCACGGACTGATGGTCGGACATTCTCCTTTAGGATTTTCTGGTAGAGCTCAGAATTCATGGTTCCATCACCTATGTCAAGTCATCCAGGTCCTGAAACTGCAAAGTAGCCCCAGACCATCATGCTAAAACCACCATGTCTGACTGTTGGTATGATGTTCTTGTTATGAAATGCTGTATTCATTTTATGCCAGATGTAACAGGACCCACACCTTCCAAAAAGTTACTTTTGTCTCATCAGTCCACAGAATATTTGCCTAAAAGTCTTGGAGATAATCAAGATGTTTTTTGGTAAATGTGAGATGAGCCTTTGTTTTTTGGTCAGCAGTGGCTTTGGCCTTGGAACTTTCCCATGGATGCCATTTTTGCCCAGTTTCTTTCTTATTGTTGAATCATGAACACTGATCTTACCTGAGGCAAGTGAGGCCTGCAGTTCTTTAGATGTTATTCTGGGTTCTTTTATGACCTCCTAGATGAGTTGTCGTTGTGCTCTTTTTGGTCATTTTGGTTGGCTGGCCACTCCTGGTAAGGTTCATCACTGTTCCAAGCCTTAGAAATGGCTTTGTAACCCTTTCCAGACTGATACACGTCAATTACTTTGTTTTTCATCTGTTCTTGAATTTCTTTAGATCACTGCATTGTGTGTTGATGTTTGAGATCTTTTAGCGTGCTTCACCTTGTCAGACAGCTTCTATTCAAGTTATTTTTTGATTCAACAGGTCTGGCAGTAATCAGGCCTGAGTGTGGCAAAAGAAATTTAACTCAGCTTTCCAAAAAATTGTGGTTAATCACAGTTCATTCATGATTCGGCATGTGAGGGGGCAATTACTTTTTCACATAGGGCCAAGCAAGTTTGAACAGCTTTTTTTCCTTAACACATGAAATAATTAAAAAACTTCATCTTGGATTACCTCGGGTTACCTTTGTGAAATATTAAAATTTGTTTGAGTATCTGAATCATTTGAGTGTGAGAAATATACAAAAAATAAATAAAAATCAGGAAGTGTCAATACTTTTTCACAGCACTGTATATGTGCCCAGGTCAGATTTCATGAATGGGGTTTACAATCACTGACTCAAAAGACAAAACCCCAATAACTGTTAATCTCCTATATACAATAAACATACCTTAGTAAATATAGGACACAGAGCAAACATGTGAGCAAATTCAGGCCCGTAGCAACAAAGTAAAACTAATTTCAGGCTCCACGCACACTAGCTTTTTTTATGCTCCTAGAAGCTAAATAATTGGAGTTATCCTGTGTGTCAATACACACTGTTATGCTAGAAGAATTTTGCAAGCTTCAGTGTTTAGGAGCAGAAGAAAAAAAAAAAAGTTTTTGGGAGAGTCCCCCTCCCCCCCCCCCCCCCCCAACAGAAAAAAAACACTAAATGCTTCTAAAATCTTCTAAGCGCTACTAAAACGCTTTTTTTCCTTCAGAAAAACGCTAATGAAAGGCTAACACTCCTAAAAACTATAAAAATGCTACTACAAGCTGGAACAAAAACGCTATTATCAGTGTTTTTCATCCAGATTTTTTTTTTTTTGGAGCTTATAAAAACATTAGTGTGCATGGAGCCTGGGGGGGGTGTTATACATAGAAGAGGTTTCGCTGCAATAAAGGAAATCGTCATCTTGTGGAATCTGCTTTTAAGTAGAGTTTATACCCCTAAATGTTAAAATGGCTGACAGGTTCACTTTAAAGAGAGATTGTGTTATTTTCACATTTGATTAGATGCAATTTAACTTCACTTAATGCAGAATGAATGTCTATCTAATTCTATTGTGTTACATGCTGCCTCTGGTATGTGGTTTGTCACTATTTCACTACTAATCATAGCCTGCATTGGCAATTATTACTGTCTAGAGAGAAGGTCACTCTCAGCAAACAAAGATGCTCTGAGTGCACCTTAGACAGTCGTAGCCTCTAAATTAGGGGTGTTTAGTATACAGTTGTGCTCATACGTTTACATACCCTGGCAGAAATTATGATTTCCTGGCCGCTTTTCAGAGAATATGAATGATAAACTTTTTTCACTCATGGTTAGTGTTTGGCTGAAGCCATTTATTATCAACTGTGTTTACTCTTTTTAAATCATAAAAGGCAACAAACTATCCAAATGATCTGATCAAAAGTTTACATACCCAAGTTCTTAACACCGTGTATTGTCCCCTTTAACATCAATGACAGCTTGAAGTCTTTTGTGGTATTTGTGGATGAGGCTCTTTATCTTCTCAGATGGTTAAGCTGCCCATTCCTCTTGGAAAAAAGCCTCCAGTTTCTGTAAATTCTTGGGCTGTCTTGCATGAACTGCACATTTGAAATCTCCCCAGAGTGGCTCAATGATATTGAGGTCAGGAGACAGATAGCCACTCCAGAACCTTCACTTTATTCTGCTGTAGCCAATGACAGGTCGACTTGGCCTTGTGTTTTGGATCATTGTCATGTTGGAATGTCCAAGTACGTCCCAAGCACAACTTCGTGGCTGATGAATGCAAATGTTCCTCCAGTATTTTTTTGAGAACATACTGCATTCATCTTGCCAACAATTTTGACCAAATTTCCTGCGTCTTTGTAGCTCACACATCCCCAAAACATCAGCGATCCACCTCCATACCTTTCATCATAGGCCTCATTGACTCCTCTCCAAATGTAGCATTTATGGTTGTGGCCAAAAAGCTCAATTTTGGTCTCATCACTCAAAATGACTTTGTGCCAGAAGGTTTGAGGCTTGTCTCTGTGCTGTTTGGCGTATTGTAAGCGGGATACTTTGTGGCATTTGCGTAGTAATGGCTTTCTTCTGGTAACTCAACCATGCAGCCCATCTTTCTTCAAGTGCCTCCTTATTGTGCATCTTGACACAGCCACACAACATGTTTTCAGAGAGTCCTGTATTTCACCTGAAGTTATTTCAGGGTTTTTCTTTGCATCCCGAACAATTTTCCTGGCAGTTGCGGCTGAAATTTTAGTTGGTCTACCTGACCATAGTTTGGTTTCAACAGAACCCCTCATTTTCCACTTCCTTGGATATCTTTTTTTATCCCTTTCCCGTTTTATACAGTTCAACTACCTTTTCCCACATATCCTTTGGCAATCCTTTTGCTTTCCCCATGACTCAGAATCCAGAAACGTCAGTGCAGCACTGGATGAAAGATGCAAGGGGTTTGTCAGGAGTCCAGAAACTCACTGACCTTTTATACACACACAAGCAAACAGATCACAGGTGAGGATGGTTACCATTAATAGCTATTCAAACCCCATTGTGTAAACTTGTGTGTATGTTAGCAGGCCAAAATCACCAGGGTATGTAAACTTTTGATCAGGGTCATTTGGGTAGTTTCCGTTGCCATTATGATTTAAAAAGGAGTAAACACAGTTGATTGATAATAAATGGCTTCAGCCAAACACTAACCACAGGTGAAAAATGTTTTTGTGTTTTCATTCCCTGAAAAATGGCCACTAAATCAAATTCTGCCTGAGTATGTATACTTATGAGCACAACTGTACATAATGGTACAAATTTGTACTGGTAGTTGCAGCTACCACAGACATGAATAAAATGTGTGAGTGAAAGTTCCATCCATGTGTCAACATGCATTAAAGGGCCTACCATAGACCATGGCAGTGCATTACCTGTGCGTAATCTAGCCTTGGTAACACACGTGAGCACCTGAAAACGCACATGGAAAGGTAGGAATGCAGTCCTAGGGCTGCCACACAAGGTTAGCACTTGTTATTTATGCTATTTTCAAAAACACTGCCTTTCCATGCATGACAGGATACTGGGGCTGAAACTGGTAGTTAGGCATCTTGAAATCTTTTGAATGATTCTTTTTTTTTCTATTGGTTTTATACATGTCAGCTACTATATATTAGTCCCCAACAGGCAGTAACATGGGAATTGCACTACACGCACAGATTGCACGTGCATGTGATTGCACATGCCACAAGATAAAAAGCTTATGCAATGATTTAAATGTATACCACCTAGCTGAGAATAACCTTCTTGATACCCTTCAGTCTAGATTTCACCCTTAACACTCCACAGAAATTGCTCTCAAACTCAAACTATTTAAAGGGGTTGTAAACCCTCATGTTTTTTCACCTTGATGCATCCTATGCATTAAGGTGAAAAAACTTGTCACTGACCGCAACCCCATCCTCCCCCCCCCCCCCGTGTTACTCACCTGAGTCCTGTATTCCCCCCCCCGCTGGAGACGCGCTCTTCCTCTCTGCCTATTGTCTCGGCTCTTGATTGGATAGATTGATAGCAGCGCAGCCATTGGCTCCCGCGGCTGTCAATCAAATCCAATGACACGGGTGCCGGGGGCCGAGTCTGGCATTCTGCGTCTATGGACGCAAATGTTGGACTTGGGAGCACGCCCACAAGGTAACCCCCCAGGAGAGCGCTTCCCCATGGAGGTTAAACGATGCCGGGAGGAGCTACCAGCGCCGCCAGGGGACCCCAGAAGTTGAGGAAAGGGGCCACTCTGTGCAAAGTGGAGGTAAGTATGACATGTTTGTTATTGAAAAAAAAAATTAAAAAATAAAAAAAAAACTAAAAAAAAAAAAACTAAAAAACAAACAAAAACGAAGCCTTACAATCACTTTAACGGCTACATTCAAATGGACACTATTCTGCACGCTGACTTCTGGACCTCTCTGCTGCCTTTGACACAGTGAACCACCCCCTTCTCTTGAAACTCCACACATTTGGTCTCCATGACTGTATACTCTTTGCTGGTTGTCACCCTACTTCTCTAACTGCACCTTTAGCGTTACTTACAATTCTACTTCCTCCTCTCCTGTACCTTTCTCTGTCATTGTTCCCCAAGGTTCGGTTCTTAGACCTCCCCTATTCTACACCACCTCCCTGGGTCAGCTGACAGCCAAATCTATCTCTCCACCCCTAAGCCCACGCCTTCAGTCTCCTCACGCATCACTGATTTCTAACAGACATATCAGCCTGGATGTCATACTACTTTCCCAGACTCAATCTATCGAAAACAGGGCTCATAATATTGCCGCCTCAACCTATGCAACATCTCCAAAATATGTGCGTCTTCCTAACCAATGACACCACTAAGCTTCTAATTCAAACCCTGGTTATCCCTCAACTGGACTACTGCAACTCCTTCCTCATTGGATTACCTTTACATAGGCTATCCCCTTCTCAGTACATCATGAATGCTGCTGCCAGGCCCATCTACCTTACCTAGCTTTTAGTGTCTGCTACTGCTCTCTGCCAATCTTTCCACTGGCTTCCGCTCAAACAATTACATTCAAAATACCAATTACAAAGCCATCCACAACTTGACCCCCGGGTACATCACTTTCCTAGGCTAACCAACTCCTTCTCTTCGTTCCTCCCAAGACATCCTGCTCTCTAGCTCCCTCATCACCTCCTCCCATCCTAGCCTTCAGATTTTAACTGAGCCTCTCCCACCCTATGGAACTCCGTACCCCATTCTGTCCAATTATCTCCGGTTTGCTTTTAGACGATCCCCGAAAACCCTCCTCTTCAGAGAAGCCTCTCTCGTCCCCACCTACAGTGGATATAAAAAGTCTACACACACACACCTGTTAAAATGTCAGATTTCTGTGATATAAAAAAATGAAAAAGATAAATCATTTCAGAACTTTTTCCAGCTTTAATGTGACCTATAAACTGTACAACTCAATTGAAAAACAAAACTGAAATCTTTTAGGTGGATGGAAGTAAAAATAAAAAAATAAAATAGGGTTGCATAAGTGTGCACACCCTTAAACTAATACTTTGTTGAAGCACCTTTTGATTTTATTACAGCACTCAGTCTTTTTGGGTTTGAGTCCAACAGCATGGCACATCTTGACTTGCCAATATTTGCCCAAAATTCTTTGCAAAAACACTCCAAATCTGTCAGATTGCAAGGGCATCTCCTATGCACAGCTCTTCAGATCACCCCACAGATTTTCAATGGGATTCAGATCTGGGCTCTGGCTGGGCCATTCCAAAAACTTGAATCTTCTTCTGGTGAAGCCATTCCTTTGTTGATTTGGATGTATGCTTTGGGTCGGTGTCGTGCTGAAAGATGAAGTTCCTCCTGAAGGTTTTGTGCCAATATTGACTGGTATTTGGAACTGTTCATAAATTCCCTCTACCTTGACTAAGGCCCCTGTTCCAGCTGAAGAAAAATAGCCCAAAGCATGATGCTGTCACCACCATGCTTCACAGTGGGTATGTGTGCTTTTGGTGATGTGCAGTGTTTTTATGCCCAAATGTACCTTTTGGAATTATGGCCAAGAAGTTAAACATTGGTTTCATCAGACCATAACACATTCACATGCTTTTGGGAGACTTTAGATGTGTTTTTGCAAAATTTAGCTGGGCTTGGATGTTTTTCTTCGTCGTTCTTCTTGCCACTCTACCCCATAGCCCAGACATATGAAGAATATGGGGGAATGTTGTCACATGTACCACACAGCCAGTACTTGCCAAATATTCCTACAGCTCCTTTAATGTTGCTGTAGGCCTCTTGACAGCCTCCCTGACCAGTTTTCTTCTCTTCATCAATTTTGGAGGGACGTCCAGTTCTTGGTAATGTCACTGTTGTGCTATATTTTCTCCACTTGATGACTGTCTTCACTGTGTTCTTCAATGTATGCATATCTAATGCCTCGGAATGTTTTTTGTACCCTTTTCCTGACCGATACCTTTTAAGAATGAGATCCCTCTGATTCTTTGGAAGCTCTCTGCGGAACATGGGTTTTGCTGAGCATGCGACTAAGAAAATGTCAGGAAAGACCTACTAGAACAGCTAAACTTTTGGGGTTAATCAGAGGCACTTTAATTGATGGCAGGTGTGTACTGACTTCTATTTAACATGAGTTTGCATGTTGCCTAATTCTGAACACAGCTACAACCCCAGTTATAAAAGGGTGTGCACATCAGTTTGTTTTTTAACTGAGTTGTACAGTTTATAGGTCACATTAAAGGTGGAAAAAGTTCTGAAATGATTTATCTTCGTCACTTTTTTACATCACAGAAACCTGACATTTTAACAGGGGTGTGTAGACTTTTTATATCCACTGTAACTACTGTACTTTTACTTTCTCCATCAGCTCATTCCCCACAGCTCTTACCTTTTGTTCCTTTTGACCCTCCCCCTTAGACTGTAAGCTCTAACGACCAGTGCCCTCTGACTCCAGCTGTATTGAATTGTATTGTAACTATTTTCTGTCCTCATGTTGTAAAGCGCTGCACAAACTGTTGGTGCTATATAAATATTGTATTATATTGCAGTTCCAGATTTATAGTCCATAAATGGTTCAATGCACGCTATTTTCTAGTAGAAGACCATTTCCACACGGATATGGACCAAATGTAAATGAAATACGTAATGCACCAGATTATGGTGGTAAAGTGGTGTTTATTTTACCAGTCTATACTATACCTATTTATATAACAAATACATTATCAAGCTTAAACAGTTAAAAGTGACAGCAGAATTTCTGAATACACAGTTAAACCAAGACATTTTCGTGGGTGTCAGACCTTGTCTGTTCCGATGTTTTCAAGCTATAATGTACAGAACCATCCCTATCCCTCCTACTAGTCATGATCTGCATGCATTGCATAGGGAATCACATAGACCCAGTGACTGGCCCTGGATTAGGGTTTCCAAAAAATAAATAAAATAAAAAAGAGAAAGATTTTATTTAAAAATGCTATCAACATGTTGATCAGGAGGAAAGGAAGAACCTGTGTAGGCAAAATAGAAGCAGATTAAACTTCAGCTTTAACTTCCTGTCTCTCCTTTACTGCGAATGTCATCCTGATAGTAGTTTTTTCATTCAGTAAATGTCTGCTCTATAAGTATAAAATGAATTCTATAAAAGGTCAAAAGCAGTGAGGCTTGTGTGAAAATCAGCTCTGTGGTGAAAGCATGCATGGGAACATACCAGTGACACCAAAATGTGCGACAGATAAGTTATTGTTCTACGGAGAACTAATGGCTTGGAAACCTAAAAGTTATATTGCAAGAAACTATGTGTTGCAGTCTGCTCAAACCTTCCTGTTGGGAGTTCCTTTCAGATTCAGTGGGAAGCATACAGTATTAATAGCTGTACTTTCCCACAGGTCTGGACAGGATCTCCACATCAGTTTTTTGACTTCTCAGAAAAGAGAGTGACCCAAACACACACAAGACATTAGGGGCCTAGGGGCAAGGACGAAGATCGGGGACATGGGAGAACAGACCTAAACACTGGTCAGTTTACAAATAGCTGCAATTAGTGCTACAGCATACATTTAAAAATGGACACATTTCATGTAAAAGGATCTAGATGTATGCCACTAATGAAATGATATGCAAGTGTTTTGTTAATAAAGAAGTTGCTCAGCATTAATATGTATACTATAGAAATCTATTTACTGTAAAATGGTAAATTTAACTTGCTTTGTGCTCCCAATTTAGCACAAAATTTCACCGGCAGCTATTTGAAGTGTCGCTATTAAAAAAAGTTTTTATTTCAAATAATAAAAGTGCAAAAGCTGGAAAAATACCACTTTAGTCAGCAATATTAGGGAATGCTTTGGAATCATTAAATTTATAGTGTACAGTATTTTTGTTGCAATTTATCAACCCTAAACTACTAAACCTTATAACCACAATAAAATAACATTGTTATAAAAAGCATGCTTAGTTAAGCTGTAAAGTGCTGGAGAAGAGGGAGATCTAATCTGTCTCATTTCAAACAGGAATTCAATTTCGTTTCCCAAATCACTAGTCTGTCCCTTCATCTCCCTCATATTTAGCAGTCTTGAGCTATGACAAGGATGTGATACATAAGGTAAAAAATGTGCATATTTGGACTTCCCATTCGTGACCAACACAGTAATCCTTTGCTGTAGATATACAGCCTGTGGAGCTCCTTCCCTTCTAATTTGTTATGCATGCTGTGCGGAGGTAACTTAGGACAATAGTACAGGGACATCCTCCATCCTGTGACAGTTCCTGTCTAGTCAGGAAGGGACATCCTCTTTGTCTTTACTATGCCATATATTACCTTCAGATATGAAAGAACATATATGAAAATACACCTGATTTTACTAGATACTAGTATTACCACATTTCCAAATGGGAGGCCCCATCTTCCAAAAAGATCAGGATTTACCAAGTTATAACTTTTTAAACATGCCCCAACCATTTTTTTTGGCCATACAAACTAAAAGATGGAGAGAGAGAGAGAGAGTTCTCAAACCGACTGATGCCTGCTCAATTTATCTACCATTGTTGTATTATAGAACCATTGTAGGCTACTCTGCAGACATCATCCAGTCTGTAGATATCTCCGTGGCCTTCGTCCAGTCACGTAGATGTATATCAATCACAAAGCTCAAGTCTTATTTGAAGTTATTTACAAAAAGTGATAGTGCATACTTGATAGCTGTAGAATTAAACCAAACCACATGAGAAATGAACATATGCAATATTTTTGTGGGGAAAAAGTAACACAAATTTACACTTGCAGGCATTTTATATGAATGGTTATTATGCAATTCTGTGTATAGACTGGCAATTGTGAAACTAGTTACTATTTTAGTGTCCATGGTTAAGCAATCACTGAAGCACATACTGCTATGTTAACAACTGTAAACCACCTACAATTACTAGCATGATCCCTAACCTCTGAGAGGTGGTAATCCTGTATTGGTTGTAAGCTGTCAAATTTATTTCCCTTTGGTGAAATATCCCCTGGATTTAATTACAAGTCATTCTTGATACTTTATGGAGTTGAGCCCAAGTGCTGTGGCTTTGACATTTAACCCTCTGACCCTTAAATATTTACCAGCTTTCAAACTAGTTGTGCACAATTATCCCTTCAAGAACTGCAGAAATCCATCATTCTGGCCAAGTATTACCATGCTGTTCTTTAGAGGGCATGTTATAGTTGGTCATAAGGAATAACATACACCCAAAAAGCTATAAAGGCAGAATACACGCTGCCCAGCCAAAAAAAAAAAAAATTTCCAAAATGTGCACACCTAAATTCTGCCATAGAGTATTGCTCAATGTGCTTTGTAGTTCAGATTCAACATTTTTTTCCCCACTGCAGGAAAACAATGGCTTATACTGGCAACAGACTTCTCTCCCCTTTCAGTTCTTGCAAGTGTGCTGCCATTGTGGAATGTATATAAAACTGTGCACAATAAAATGCCTTTATATGCTAAATTGGGATTTACAAAATCTTAGAGGTCTCTTTATAAAGCCGAGAAAATTACTTTCACAAGCATTCTCTGGTAGAGAACCATACAGGTTCATGCATTTTAAATGACTGTGGTTGATTCTTCACCAGTGAAAGTTTGTGAAAGTCACATTTACTGTTTTATAATTAGACTAGACCATAGAGTGTTTAAAGTGGAACTGCATGCCCTCAAAGAACATGGACTATTTTGAATTCTTATGCTGCTAGCATTAGTAAAAATACATAGGAAGGTATATTATACTTTTTTTTTTTTTACATTTAAAAGTGTACTTCCTGGTTTCTGGCCTAGGCAAATTACATACATTCCTGGAGTTTTCAGGAAGGCTGAAGGTTTATCTTCTGTGTGCTGCTCCCCCCACAGCCCCTCTGATACTCACCTGAGTCCCCTCCCCATCCAGCGATGTGCATGGGGGCCTCAGTTGTCTCGGGTCTCTGTCTTCATTGGCTCCCACTGCTGTCAATCACAGCCAGTGAGCCAATGAGGAGAGAGTGGGGGTGGGGCCAAGCCACGATTGTCTTATGGATGTAAAAGCAGGGCTCTGGAGCGAGAAAGCACCACTGCTTTATCCCAAATGGCTTACTATTGGGGGCACTGGTTAAGGGAGAGGAGCCAAGAGCACCGGGGGAAACCGAGAAAAGGAGGCACGGGGCTGCTTTGTGCAAAACTATTGCAGAGCAGGTAAGTATGACAAGTTTGTTTGTTATTTAAAAAACCAAACCTTTAGAGTCACTTTAATGGCTCATTAATCTAGAACAGCCTATCTAAGACAAGATAGGCAAGAGTTCTTGACGAAAATAATTGTTGCAGATCAAATTATCAAAACAGTTGATCAGCATGGTAGTAGGAATGAGGTATAGAAAGGACTGGGAAAGCTTTGGCACTATCAAGAAGTGCTGAAGATCAGTGGTGGCTGGTGCTATATCCGCTTAGCAGTCAGACCACCCCCCCAGGTCGGTCAGATCAGCCACCACCCCCTCCGGTCGAATTTCCCGCATTCACCCCATCTAGGTCTCAGTCAGCACTTACTCCAGGGGGTGGAGATGCGGCTTCACCCTGCATCTCCACCTCCTCGGTTTCCCGGCGACATCCCCTGCGTCTCCTCGGCGGCCAATAGGATCGCTTCCCCTCTCATCCTAACCGGGTCTCAGGACCTGCTTCCTAATTGGCCAGTAGGAGAATCAGGAAGACAATTCGCTATTGTCCAACAGCTAGGTGGGCTCATGGCGCAGTGCTCCAAGCCCCCCCCCCCTTTTTTTGAAGCCAATTAGAGCCTCAGGCTCTAAAGCACATGCTTCTAACAAAAAAAAACAAAAAACATTGGAATCCATGCGTCTGGTGCCCTGCATGTAGATTAGGGGCTGGGCACAATTATTGGGGGGGGCGGCCCCCATATGGACGGGTTCCCACTGCTGAAGATTTGGCACTATCGGCCTGAGAATAGGGTGACAGAAGGTTTTGGAGCTGTAGAGTCTCTTTAGGCGACTAGTAGCATGGGGATCACTGCAAAGGGGAGTATCAGTGGATCACGCAAAATAAAAAGATTTTTAAAGCAGTTTTCCAGTTAGCAATAAAAAAATGGTATGCAGTGTCCCACATGAGCAAGAGTTACATTTTCATTTAGTCTATAAATATATAAGAAATGCCTTTTTACCTGGTCTGGTAGGCATTTTCCCAATGTACAACTGGTCCTAAAAAGTACCTTTGTATAGTTGCAGCCTTTCAGATGTCATCACATACAGTGCAGGACCATCAGTCTTGTATTGTATACGAGGATGCTGAGGGCCCACCTACATTTTGGGAAAGAGCGCTAGCTGCTGAGGAAAATGAAAAACAAGGCAAGTATTTCTGCCCATTCCTTGTTCCCCAGACTAGAATTGAACCCTTGATGTGCTGGAGGAACACTACATTCATTCTTCGTGCCGACTGAAGTTCAGCCTTAAAACCCAACACCAGACAAAAAAATAAATACTCCATTGCAGTGGGGCTACACCGGCATTGCTAGGGTTAACGGCTTGTTTTAGGGTAGAGGAGAAACCGTTTTACTTACCAGATCCTCTGCTCCTCCAGCAAGCAGTGCTCCTCCATGATCCAGCGGTGGATGGAGGAGCAGCGCAAGTACATCTCCTTTCATTTTTTCCCAAGGAATAAACAAGCAATTAAAGCTTGCAGTGTGGGCACAGCCCCACTGCAAGGGCTAGATTTTTATTTACTTGGAGTTGAGCTTTAGGGTTCCTAATAACAATGAATATCATTGTGGTTGTAACTTCACTGAACACAAGGTGGCATTAAAACAAGTTGAATAACATTATGTTGCTTGTTGGTTAGAGGTTTGACTGGACCCGTTTGGTTGTGTAGAAGTTGAATATACAGCTTTGAAGTTTTATCCCCAAATACCATCATCGCAGAACATTACATTGATAATGCTAGCATGGGCGTTACTTCTTATATTTCTCCATGCTTTTGGATATTTGTAAGCACAGTGTTAAATAGTTAATAGTTAAAATATCAGTATATACAACATTACATAAACAAAGCAAAATGTCATTCTGGCTGCAACAAAAGGGGACATTAACAAAAACATAACTGACTGCAAAGAATCAACAGGAATATGCGTGCTAAAAGGATTAATCAGCTTTACCAGAGTTCTATAGTGGTGCAGGATTAGTCTCACCTGTACTGTGATCTGATGACAGCATGCATAGAGTGCTTGTACAAACACGTGTAACATGCAACAGTCAGGTAATTCTGACTGCAAAGGTCATGTCAGGTTCCTTGGAGATGGATTACAACAGTGACATGAATGCAACATGACCATCAGTTTAAAGAGAAAAAAAAAAAAGCTTGGTGATGTACAAATTCAAGTTGTACCTTAGTGGAGGTATTTCTGTTCCAGGGAATAAACACAAGAATAATGGGAGGGAAGTGAAAAAACACACACAAACTCACATATGCTACATGCATTTGGGGTCTCCATTTATTTGAGCTCACACTAAAATTTCAAAAAGTTTAAGATTGCACACCATTTTCTGAATAGCTGGGGCACCTAATGCACTGAAAGCCTAATTCAGACAAAAAGGAGACAACGCAGGCAGGTATTTTTTTCTACTTCCTTTGTGCTTTACTCAGGAGTTTACAAGTGCATTTGAGCCCATGGCTAGTGGGTAACATCCATCTATTCCTTGGCAGCCTGCCTGTCAAGGGCAAACCCCCTAAAACCCAGGATATTGTCATGACATCAGAGACATTACATTGAATGCCCACAGTCAGCATGCCTACTATGTCAAGAAACTCCTAAGAGCCACATGCTTTTAGGAGTTTACAGACCATGTGGACAGGGCTGACCGCGGGCATGTGGGTTGACCGCTTCACGTAGCAATGACTGTTGTGGCCTGGCAGGGTGCACCATCAGCAGGAACAAACCCTTGGGACACGAAGGCTAATAATTTCACCAGCATCTGGAAGCAGTGTATCTGATCAGGCCCTGCTATGAAATCAGGGTCTAATAAATGCATACAACAGTGCCGCAAGGTAACTAAAATGTAAATGCTGGTCAAGGACAATGAATGAGGTATAGGGTGATTATTTTCTATTTCTAGAGTTGAGCTTTAAAGTCAAAGATTATTCTACTTACATTTTGCATTACCTTGTTGCCTCATCAACATTGTAAAGAAATTAAAATCTGAAATCTTTTCTGTATACCTTATTTTAGGCCCAGTGACATCACTAGGTCTCTATGCCTTTCTATGCAATACAGACAGGTCATGGCTGGGGGAGGGTCCGGTATGGTGCTGTACGTGGTGAAAACCGAAAAGCTCTCGTAATGGCCACATGTAAGGCTGAGCTGAGATTGTTGTAGAAGTGTTTTGAACTTGGGTATCTTTAACACTGTCCTGATTACAAGATACCTGAAAGTGTTAAACTGCTTCAGTTCTCAACATTTGCCATTTAAAGGCTCAAAGATCATTTACCAGTTGGCTTGCTTCACGAAAAAAAAAAAAAAAAAGGAAAAACGTTGATAATCATTTAAATGTTGCCCATAACTAGCAAATCAGGTTTAAGCTTTCAAATGAGCAGCAAGTGTGATTAACTGACGACTGCTTTACCGCTGCCCCATGTAATTTGTTCCCTTTTTTGAAAACTGCCCTCAACAAAGGCAAGGCTTAACCATGCTAAATAAAAATTAAAGTTTTTCCTTCACTTAATCCCCTCATATTTTTGTGAATTTTTTTCCCGTATGACTATGAAACTTGTGTGGAATAGTTTACAACAGACTAAGCCAAAAACCTATACATACTATTTTATGGAGATTTAGTTACTTCCATCCAAACTAGAATACTTCAGAACATGAAAAGCATGGTCCAAGTCCAGCTGACTACACATTTCGGTTTTATAAGTTATGATAAATGGGTTTATGTGTGTTCTCCCTTCAGTAATAAAAATATTACCAACAGCCACTGGCATTCATGCCAACTATAAAAGAGTATTCCCATCAATAAATAAAGAACTCCTCTATTGCAGTTCTCCACTGAAAAGGAAGACACATTACAGATTCTCCCACCTGATGAAGCAAATATGAGAGTCACCAAAACCCTTCACATGGAACTGTTTCCAATTGTTATCCTGGTCCGTTTTCAATTACTCAACAATGATGTTTTGTTTACAGGGGCTGGAAGATAGCCAGGCCTTCAGTGGATTGGATGAACACTGCTCATAGGAATTCTTGATGCACCTGTTAATTTTGCCTCTGGGTAAACAGCTAAGGATTCCACCATTTCCTTTAACTGTGTTGGAGGCGAAGCAACATGCAATAATAATTATAGAAACAGCATAGATTAGGAAACCTGAGAAGTGAAAGTTTAGGAAAGCATCATGGTTGAACATGTAGTACTAGAAAGCAAGGTGTACGTAGACAAACACACATGAAAAAAAAAAAAAAAGTGCTTTGCAGGGTAAGAGTTCAATTATTTTATCCAAATGATCTTTTCCAGACGTAGCAAATGATACATTATTGGATCCAGACCAGCAACTGCTTTCTAAGACCAATCTCACTTAAGTGTCATTACTTTACCCTTTAACTAAAAATTGCTGTTACCCTAACCTGTCTACAAGAAAGCTCAGTGGAGATCCATTCACATTCTGCTCTTTGGCCCCTCTCAATTTCCAAGTGTGCTGTGGGAATTTACTATGCAAAGCTCTATGCGGGTCTCAGAACACCCAAGTAGATTCTGTAAGTGACCATTTCTCATACTCTAACAATCCCAGCTCTAACACAAAACAAGCAAGCTATTCAAAGGTCACTAAAGAATTATCATCACTTGGTAGTAGAAAGCATTTTGTGTTTTTTTGCATAATTAATAAGAACAAACTTTGAATAAAGTCAATTTCCATTTGATTAAAAAAGCCCATTTCCCCTTAAAGCTAGCATGTTTATAGTACTGCACCCTACATTTTATTTTGCCCATCACAAACTTACATCAGCAGCCATTCAAGGTCTACCACCATGGAAAAACATTTCACTACATTTTTTTATCTGTAATACCAGAGAGCCAAACCAGAAGCAATACTCCAAGCAACCAGCAAAACTAAACAGGACTGGACAAGGAATCATAATCCTCTCTCTATCCTTTTGGCAGGTAGGTGAATAGTGATTTTCTCACCTACCCTCTATGGAAGACAATACAAATCCACTTGGAAAGCAAAATGGCAAATACTGTATATATTTTTCAACTATATCAGTTTGCCTGGCAGTCAACCTATAATATAGAAATTACTTTTTGCTCTCAAAGTACCACAATGTATCATAAAGGCATGTCTACATTTGGATGTTAAAATATAATCACTGTAGCGTCAGTGTTGCCCATGACGGTCTGTTTCTAGTGGGCACAATCATCATATAACCTCAGCAACCAAGACCAATGGCACACGATGGATGGATTTAGACCTTTCATTTTGATTCAGGCTTCAAATTTTAAAATTGTTGCTGGAGGGGGAAAGTTTACCTGATAAATCACAAATGCCTATTAGAGAACTAGTGGAAAAATAATACCTGTAAAAGGGAAAAGGGCAGCTTAAAGCATATCTAGAGCAAAAATGTTATATTTTGCTGCTTACCAATCCTTGATTGTAGTGGCTGCATTCATTCAGTTTTTTGCCCACTTTGTCACCTGGCGATCTGACCAGTAACATACTTCCTATCTTAAGGTGTAATGAGGGACTCCCTAGGACAGTAGCAACGTCTTGAGAAGGCAATGTTTGAATGTCCAATAGATTTAGATAAACGTTACATAAAAAAATTAAAGCCAAACTCCAGCTAAAACTTTAAGCAGCTACTGTTTTAGTTTCCCCTTTGCTGTAAAGATTTTACCCAAGTTTATAAAAGCTGACCATTGTAGGCACCTCTGTCAGTGTTAAATGGTTTGTGTCCATCTACTACTTCCGCTTTTGCTGCACAGCTTGGTCTGTTTGCGGAAGTAGAAAAATAACAGAATAAATTACAGGAAAACAAAAAAGCTAAGTTATAGGGAGGGATCGGAAAACAAAAAATTATTTGAAGTGATTTTGCCTTGAGTAGCACTTTAAGGCTGGGTTCACACATGTGCGGTGCAAATTGAAGCTCAGCTTTCACAGCCCACGTCAGTTTTTGATCAGGATCAGGTCAGGATTGCATCAGTATCAGGTCAGGTTTACATCAGGATCAGGTCAGGATTTTATCCTGTTCACAACGGAATGCATCTGCGAATCAGATGCGTTCCCATAGAAGATAATGTGCTTGCAATTCGCACCGCAATGACCAGAAAACGCACATGTTTTTTGGACAATGCAGAGTGCGAATGCAACGCACATATGTGAACCAGCCTCATTCAAATGAACGTATTTTAAAATGTCCTGTGAATTGGATGCGGTGTAAGCCACATCCAATTCGCATAGGTGTGAACTGGGCCTAAGACAGACAATATACCAATTACAGGACATCTAAAACATTCCTCAGTTTTATTATAAAAAAAATTTAAAGATTGATGCTGTATCTCTGCCCGAGACCAACTATTCCAAATCCCTACACAGTATATACCCGACTCCTGATAAATTGGCTAAGATCTTTGGAAATAGTTCCTCACCCATGTTGGCATTATTCTGTCACTGGGGCACATTTCATGTACATTATTTGACTGCTCAGCTATCCAGGTGTATTGGGCCGAGGTCTTAGAGTGCTACCATACCCCTAACGCCCCATAGTGAGGCATTGTCTCAAAGTGGTTGTAAAGCCTCAGCCCCGGTTCACACAGGGGCGGCACGACTTGCAGGTCGCCTTACCGAGGCGACCTGCACACGACTGCCACGGCGACTTGCAAAACGACTTCTGTATAGAAGTCTATGCAAGTCGCCCCAAGTCGCCCCCAAAGTAGTACAGGAACCTTTTTCTAAGTCGGAGCGACTTGCGTCTCTCCTATTAGAACGGTTCCATTGTACAGAACGGGAGGCGACTTGTCAGGCGGCTAGGTCGCCTGACAAGTCGCCCCTGTGTGAACCGGCACTCAAGGTTTTTTCACCTTAAAGCATTCTATGCATTAAGGTGAAAAACCTTCTGTACTTCAGCTCCCCCCCTACCCCCCCTTTTCTTACCTGAGCCTGATCCAATCCAGTGATGTGCACAAGCGCAGCGGCTGCAGCCACTTGCCTTGTTAGATAGATTGATAGCAGCAAGAGCCATTGGCTTCCACTGCTGTCAATCAAATCCAGTGACATGGGAGCGGGGCCGAGTCCCACTGTGTCTTAATGGACGCAGAAACAGTACTCGGGAGTGAGCCCGCACGGGTGCTCCCAGGAAAAGCAACTTTCCCTGGGGACACCGAATGAAGAGGGGCCTGGAGCGCTGGGAGGCACCCCAGAATAAGAGGATCAGGGCTGCTCTGTGCAAAACAATTGTACAGAGCAGGTACGTATAGGCATGTTTTTCTTTTGTTTTTTTTATTAAAATAACAGGGTTTACAACCCCTTTAAGGTTAGTGGATGATTTGGGCCATGGCTAAAGCTATTTGCACTCTGCATACTTGTTTTTTTTTATGCCTGGAAACCTTATATTTTCTTGGAAGAAAGCTGCATCCCCCCAAAAAAATTATTTTATATATATTTATATTATATACACACATACATACACTTTTTTTTAATACAACTGCATGTCTTTGTTCTGATGAATGAATATATGCAGTCACTGTTTTGTATTTTGTACTTTCTTGCAAAAATAAAGAATTTTCAAAAAAGATTCATGCTAAAGCACACAATTAAATCTTACTCTGGAGCCCTTTCCATCCAACATTCAAATCTACTGGGAAATAGATGGGGGGCAAGCTTTGAGTGTATGTGACTTTCAGAATGGATAATCAATATGTCCGTTTATTTGGGACTTTTTTCTAATGCAAGTATGTATAAAACCTATATGAATACAAGTTGTAAAATAAATACAAATCTGTGTTCTATTTGGCCAGATTACAACTGCATGGCTGAAAAAAGATACCACCACGATGGAGCCCCTTAATGCTCAGATTGACTTACTAGACTAGAAAAGGTATTATGTTTTTCAAAAAGCTTTTAACATGCATGTTTTGAGGTCTAACGTTCCAGGACTCATTTTCTGAAGTCTTGGCTGGAAGGTTAGCACATTAAGCAATTGGTCATAAACAGTTGCCATAACTTGCATTAATATTGTAAACACATGATGATTTTTTTTAATTAAATCCTTATATTCCAGAAATGATAAAATGTAAAGATCTACTTATTGTCACTTAAAATTCTAGACTAAATTGTCTATAGTTAAAGAAAAACAAACAGCACTGCAGACATTATTTAAACTTTGCAAAAATGCAAGCATAAATAAATGTTAAATGTAATAATGGTGTTTGAGGTTCAACCAACCATTTCTTGCTATATTAAAACAAAATGAAAAAAACTGATTAGGTCATTTTCACCATTTCTTAAAGGAAGCACTACTTTCACAGAGTAACAAAACAAAAGCGTACCCATAAACATTTTATGCATATAGCTCTTAGTTCAATGTTTTAGTGCAAGGCCCAAGCACTTAATTGTTTTCCTGCCAATGCATCCACTTTTGTATTTCAGAACATAATACCTAGTGATGCTTAGAGATAGAAGTGCCCATCTTATTGCAAAAGAATGAAAAAGTCATCAAAGTCCACAAATGATATTCTTCCTCTGCTGCTGTATAGTAAACAGCGGCAGAGGAAGTGATGTCATCTCTCCTCAGCTCGGTATTTTCCATTAGGGCGCCGAGGAGAGAAGACATTGATGTGAGTGCACAACACAACACATCACAGTAGAATACACCAGGCATACAGTTCACCCCCCATCACAGTGACATCAAGCAGTTTTTTTTTTTTCTGATTACTGCATTGGTGTCAGTTTGTGACAGTTAGTGTGGTAGGGCAGTTAGGGTTAGCCCCCTTTAGGTCTAGGATACCCCCCTAACCCCCCCCAATAAAGTTTTATCCCCTTGATCACCCCCCGTCGCCAGTGTCACTAAGCGATCATTTTTCTGATCGCTGTATTAGTGTCACTGGTGACGCTAGCTAGGGAGATAAGTATTTAGGTTCGCCGTCAGCGTTTTATAGCGTCAGGGACCCCCATATACTACCTAATAAAGGTTTTAACCCCCTGATTGCCCCCTAGTTAACCCTTTCACCAGTGATCACCGTATAACTGTTACGGGTGACGCTGGTTAGTTCGTTTATGTTTTATAGTGTCAGGGCACCCGCCGTTTATTACCGAATAAAGGTTTAGCCCCCTGATCGCCCGACGGTGATATAAGTTAGGTTTTAGGGTCTGAGTCGCCCCAGGCAGGGTCAGGTTAGTGCCAGTACCGCTAACACCCACGCACGCAGCATACACCTCCATTAGTGGTATAGTATCTGAACGGATCAATATTTGATCCGATTAGATCTATACTAGCGTCCCCAGCAGTTTAGGGTTCCCAAAAACGCAGCGTTAGCGGGATCAGCCCAGATACCTGCTAGCACCTGCGTTTTGCCCCTCCGCCCGGCCCAGCCCAGCCCACCCAAGTGCAGTATCGATCGATCACTGTCACTTACAAAACACTAAACGCATAACTGCAGCAGTCGCAGAGTCAGGCCAGTTTTTTTGGTAGCGTTTTGGTGAACTGGCAAGCACCAGCGGCCTAGTACACCCCGGTCATAGTCAAACCAGCACTGCAGTAACACTTGGTGATGTGGCGAGTCCCATAAGTGCAGTTCAAGCTGGTGAGGTGGCAAGCACAAGTAGTGTCCCACTGCCACCAAGAAGAAGACAAACACAGGCCCGTCCTGCCCGTGTCTGCAGCAAGTGCGGCTATAGATGTGACACCCGCTATTATTGTCCCTTCTGTCCTGACAATCCTGGTCTTTGCATTGGTGAATGTTTTGAACGCTACCATTCACTAGTTGAGTATTAGTGTAGGGTACAGCATTGCACAGACTAGGCACACTTTCACAGGGTCTCCCAAGATGCCATCGCATTTTGAGAGACCCGAACCTGGAACCGGTTACAGTTACAAAAAAAAAAGTGTATATAAAAAAAAACCCTCCAAAAAAATATAAAATAAAAAAAAATAGTTGTTGTTTTACTGTTCTCTCTCTCTATTGTTCTGCTCTTTTTTACTGTATTCTATTCTGCAATGTTTTGTTGTTATGTTTTATCATGTTTGCTTTTCACGTATGCAATTTTTTATACTTTACTGTTTACTGTGTTTTATTGTTAACCATTTTTTTGTTTTCAGGTACGCCATTCAGCTGCAGCGCTGATTTATTTATTTTGACAGCAACAGCGTTTGCTCCCACAATATATAAAGCCGTGACTCCAGCGGAGGTGATATATGCCGAAGCATGGGGGCAGCAGGGGCGGAGGAGCGATTTGCTCCTAACTTTTGGGGCAGATGCCCCCATGCTTCGGCATATATAAATGGTGCATGTATGCCCATCATTAGAAGTGGGTGGATGAAGGGAGGTATTCTAATGCTGGGCATACCCACCGATCAATCTCTTTTTTTGTTCAGCCCACAGGCTGCATGAAAAAAAAAAAAATTACAATATATGCCCAACAAGGACCAGCAATGTACTGGTATGTTGCTGGACTTTGAGTGGTTATACCAGAATGATGCCTGCAGGTTTAGGTATCATCTTGGTATCATTCTTTTCAGCCAGCGGTCGGCTTTCATGTAAAAGCAATCCTAGTGGCAAATTAGCTTCTAGACTGCTTTTACAAGCAGTGGGAGGGAATGTCCACCCCTCCCACCGTCTTCCATGTTTTTCTCTGGCTCTCCTGTCCCAACAGGGAACCTGAGAATGCAGCCGGTGATTCCGCCAGCGGACCATAGAGCTGATCAGAGACCAGAATGGCTCCAATCATCTCTATGGCCTAAGAAACCGGAAGCTACGAGCATTTCATGACTTAGATTTTGCCGGATGGAAACAGCGCCATTGGGAAATTGGGAAAGCATTTTATCACACCGATCTTGGTGTGGTCAGATGCTTTGAGGGCAGAGGAGAGATCTAGGGTCTAATAGACCCCATTTTTTTTCAAAAAAGAGTACCTGTCACTACCTATTGCTATCATAGGGGATATTTACATTCCCTGACATAACAATAAAAATGATAAAAAAAAGAAAAAGAAAGGAACAGTTTAAAAGTAAGATAAAAAAAAAAAAAAAAAAGCAAAAAATAAGAAAAAAAAAAAAAAAAAAAAAAAAAGAGCACTCCTGTCCCGGTCTGCTCTCGCGCAAAGGCGAATGCAAGCGTTAGTCTGGCGTCAAATGTAAACAGCAATTCCACCATGCATGTGAGGTATCACCGCGAAGGTCAGATCGAGGGCAGTAATTTTAGCAGTAGACCTCCTCTGTAAATCTAAAGTGGTAACCTGTAAAGGCATTTAAAGGCTTGTAAAAATGTATGTAGTTTGTCGCCACTGCACGTTTGTGCGCAATTTTAAAGTATGTCATGTTTGATATCCATGTACTCGGCTTAAGATCATCTTTTATTTCATCAAACATTTGGGCAATATAGTGTGTTTTAGTGCATTAAAATTAAAAAAAGTGTGTTTTTTTCCCCCAAAAAATGCGTTTGAAAAATCGCTGTGCAAACACTGTGTGAAAAAAAAATGAAAACACCCACCATTTTAATCCGTAGGGCCTTTGCTTTAAAAAATATATAATGTTTGGGGGTTCAAAGTAATTTTCTTGAAAAAAAAAAAAATTTTTCTTCATGTAAACAAATAGTGTCAGAAATGGCTTTGTCTTCAAGTGGTTAGAAGAGTGGGTGATGTGTGACATAAGCTTCTAAATGTTGTGCATAAAATGCCAGGACAGTTCAAACCCCCCCAAATGACCCCATTTTAGAAAGTAGAAACCCCAAGCTATTTGCTGAGAGGCATGTTGAATTCATGGAATATTTTATATTGTGACACAAGTTGCAGGAAAAAGACAATTTTTTTTTTTTTTTTTTTCACAAAGTTGTCACTAAATGATATATTGCTCAAACATGCCATGGGAATATGTGAAATTACACCACAAAATACATTCTGTTGCTTCTCCTGAGTATGGGGATACCACGTGTGAGACTTTTTGGGAGCCTAGCCGCATACAGGACCCCAAAAACCAAGCACCGCCTTCAGGGTTTCTAAGGGTGTAAGTTTTTGATTTCACTCCTCACTGCCTATCACAGTTTCGGAGGCCATGGAATGCCCAGATGGCACAAATCCCCCCAAATGACCCCATTTTGGAAAGTAGACACCCCAAGCTATTTGCTGAGAGGTATGGTATTTTGCAGACCTCGCTTTTTGTCACAAAGTTTTAAAAATTGAAAAAAAAAAAAAAAACATTTTTCTTTACTTTCTTCATTTTCAAAAACAAATGAGAGCTGCAAAATACTCACCATGCCTCTTAACAAATAGCTTGGGGTGTCTACTTTCCAAAATGGGGTCATTTGGGGGGGTTTGTGCCATCTTGGCATTTTATGGCCTTGGAAACTGTGATAGGTAGTGAGGAGTGAAATCAAAAATTTACGCCCTTAGAAATCCTGAAGGCGGTGATTGGTTTTCGGGGCCCCGTATGCAGCTAGGCTCCCAAAAAGTCCCACACATGTGGTATCCCCATACTCAGGAGAAGCAGCAGAATGTATTTTGGGGTGTAATTCCACATATGCCCATGGCCTGTGTGAGCAATATATCATTTAGTGACAACTTTTTGTAAATTTTTATTTTTTTTTGTCATTATTCAATCACTTGGGACAAAAAAATGAATATTCAATGGGCTCAACATGCCTCTCAGCAATTTCCTTGGGGTGTCTACTTTCCAAAATGGGGTCATTTGGGGGGGGTTGTACTGCCCTGCCATTTTAGCACCTCAAGAAATGAGATAGGCAGTCAAACTAAAAGCTGTGTAAATTCCAGAAAATGTACCCTAGTTTGTAGACACTATAACTTTTGCGCAAACCAATAAATATACGCTTATTGACATTTTTTTTTTACCAAAGACATGTGGGCTGAATACATTTTGGACTAAATGTATGACTAAAATTGAGTTTATTGTATTTTTTTTTTATAACAAAAAGTAGACAATATCGTGTTTTTTCAAAATTTCCGGTCTTTTTCCGTTTATAGCGAAAAAAATAAAAACCACAGGGGTGATCAAATAGCATCAAAAGAAAGCTCTATTTGTGGGAACAAAAGGACGCAAATTTTGTTTGAGTACAGCATTGCATGACCGCGCAATTAGCAGTTAAAGTGACGCAGTGCCAAATTGTAAAAAGTACTCTGGTCAGGAAGGGGGTAAATCCTTCCGGGGCTGAAGTGGTTAAGAACAATTTAAATCCTGGGCAGTCCAACAACATGGCCATTGCCAGTTCTCAGCTCTGCTTCTACCCACTTAAAAACACATTTTAATAAGGGTGTTCCTTGGATTTCCATTCCTCTTTTTGCACTCTTAAACATCTTAAACTGAATAAAATGATTAAAAGATCCAATAGGAAGAATGAGTTTCATCAAATGTGGTGGTGGTAGTTCAGAAAATTCTCCAGGGTTTACCAAAAACAAACCCTTATGGGTGGACAGACCCTTTTTTATTACAGATACTCATATCTAATTTATTAATATTCATTACAGTAAAGCTGGTCCAAATCAGACAAATTGTGTATTTCAATTGAATTTGAACAAGTGTAAACAAACTTATTATATATGTAAAAAGAAAGTTTTCCATTGCTTGATATTCTGATCTTTCCTGCATTTTTGAGGCATCCTTATAATATCCTGTTGGAATGAAACTATATTCACTTTTACAAGTTTGAAACCCACTCCCCCAAAAAAATAATAAAATCAGTGGTGAGGGAGAATTAGGACAATCGCTACACTGAAATGAATGAACTGTATTGGGTTGACCCAGATACTATTCAGAGCAGAAAGATTTGCATATCCACAAATCGGGTGTGGGACAGATTTTGCTTTTAAATCAGATTATCTCTTAATACATACATTTTAATAGGAATAGATAAGCATGTTGACCTCAACAGCCAGGTTTGACTTGATCGAAGAGGTTCAAAGGTTTACAATTCATGGTATAGGGACACACGCCCCCCCACTAAAAACAATTGTACAATTAAATCTAAAAGGTAAATATTTTATGGCCATGAATATTTTTTTTAGATTAGAGATTTTAAATATTATTTGCATCTATACATTTCCAAATACACTATTTTGTCCCCTAAACCTAAGATGGGGGAATAAAAATGAGGATTAGCGTACATCAGACCTTATTCTGTAGAGTATTGCTTATGTTGAAGTAAGCAAAGTACTTGGGTTATTTATCTGATCGGCAACAGGCTGATGCATGAAACTGTTAAACCGGTCATAAATAAGCTTTGAAAGGAAACTTAAGCATGCACAGTATATTTCACCAACACATTCTGACTGCAATGCAGACTGATTTATTCCAAGGTCAGAAACTCAAAATTTTCTGCTAGCTGGTCAAACATACTTTGTCAGGGTTTTTTAAAAAGCAATGAGACCTCTATGCTGCACCTTAGCCTATTAGGAGAGAGAGACACACTGTTCTCATGCACATTGCTGGATTGAGATTGGAGTCAGGTAAGTATTTAGGAGGGGTTTGGGGGCAGCTGCACTCAGGTTTTTTTACCTTAAGCCCCGGCTTACACATAGGCGATGTTGGAACCAACACGGTTCCAGTGCCGGATCCCGCATGGCATCTCCCTTGCAGGCAGTTCACACTGCCCTTTGCGAACCGCTGCGGGCGTCACCCCATATTAGTTCACAGATATCAGTGGGAACTGTGAATTCGGACAGGAATCAGATCACATGGGTGTGAACACCCATGCGATCCAATTCTAGTGCGGGTAAAAAAAGGTTCCTGCATTATTTTCGTCCAAATACAATGCGAGTTCAGCCATACAACTGTATGGCTGAACTCGCATTGCACAGACATCGAATATGATCGGCACACCAATGCGGTGCAAATCACATGCAATGTCTGATATTGCATATGTGTGAACCCAGGCTAATGCAGAGAATGCAAAAAAACTTCAGCTATAAGAACCATTTAAATCTGGGCACTCCAACAACATGGCCATTGCCAGTAAGTATTGGAACCAGGCAGCTATTATATACTTCTGCTCATTCGCATGCCCGTTGGCCTTAGCACGCACAAACTTATTAGTGTGTGCACAAAATGGAATGTGCATGTATACGTGCAGGCCCAGCACTAGCGCCAAATGCCCGATTTAAGCAGGACAGATTGCAGAGTGGTCTTCAGCTAGTTCCTGTTTTATCTGCACCTTGACCTTCTATACATGCCTACCTGTGTAAGACCCGGCTAACCCTTGACCAGTCTCTGGATTCCTGCCTGCTGAGACCTCAGCTTGTAGTCTGACTTTGCTCCTGTACCTCACTGCCTGGCCGTGTATTGACCCCAGCCTGTATCCTGACTCTGTCTCATGCTCCTTCATCCGTTGATGACCTTTTGTGTGCTGGCTACACACACCTGCCTGCTGATCACGTGTCACCAGTTCCTGCCTGGTGATCTATAGTCACCTAAGCTAGCGCTGTCTGTTACACTGTTCTTACACCTTCTGTCATGACTACCAGGGGTGCTGGACAAGAGGTGCAAGAAAAGCCCCCTCTTCAGCTCAGTCTCCACCAGGTATGTGACAGTCTTTTTACAAGCGCTATTTGTGTGGATTGTTACAAGGGTTCCTGTGATACACTTAAGCTGGGTACACAAGTTTGTTTTATTTTCGTTCAACCAGTAGGCTTAACGATAAAAAAAAAAAAAAAAAAACACCTGATTCCTGCATCTATAAAAGTCATGTGGGTTCAGGAATCTCTGCCGCTTTATTGTACTCTGACAGCGGAGACTCCTTACCCTGTCAGAATACAATGATTACTGCTGCAGCCATTGGCTGTAGACTGCTGATTGAATGCTGGTTTTCCAGCAGGACCATTCGACAGAAGCTGGTGTGACATTTGGGTTCTGTTGAACAGAGGGCTACACACAGATTGAAATTCAGCTGGTTCCTGTTAAACCGGCAGAATTTCAATACGTGTGTATCCAGTTTTATTTAGCCTTTCAGAACGTATCGTTTCCACAAAGATAATGTTTAAAATCACAATTTTTTTTTCCTAACGTATGGCTGAATTCATGATGTAAAGTGCCGATCACCTCTTATATAAAAGTCTGGGCTTCAATTGTCCAGTGCTTAGATATTAAAACTGCATTCACCCCATTTACCAAAAGAACATCAAGTTCAACTACAAACATGCTGCATCACTATAAGCTTCAAGTGAGCCCTAAGGTGAGCTGACAGGTATGACTGGGACACATTCGCCTTCATGTGCCCATCATTTACATTTACTACATGTTATAGGTCAGACAGAAAATTAGCAGAGCAAGATAAACAAAGAGGAGGATATTTTAGACAAAGTGGAATTATATTTCACAAGCCTTGCCTGAAGTTATATAGAGTGAAAAAATGGGGTGGTTGGCGCTACCTAAAAAAACCTAAATACTGCTGTATAATAGGAAAAAAAACCCCAGAGGGTATTTTAATGCAATAGACTGTTACACACCAGTACCCATACCATCTAAAAGATGTGTGAGATTATTTACCAATGGTTTAGGTGGGATACATGTAAACACCTCTATGTCCCTAAATCAAGGTTTAGGGTGTAGAATGGTATATGGTAAAAAAAATTGTTAGGTATGTGTGTTAACTAAATCAGTACAGTGTGTAGACAAAAGAACCTCAGCATACATATACCAATATATGCTGTCACATCTACTTAAAAATATGGATCAGACATGAGCAATCAGTCAAACGGGCACACTACACATCAAGCAGTGGGGCTTAAAACCAAAAATGTGTTATAATGTGCAGATCAAATAGATATGTAATAGTCCCATAAGTATTTAGCTGCATCAAGCTGAAACAACATCAAGGTGACTTCAGTGCTCAAAGATGTTTCCAGGTGACTTCTGTGCTCCCCCTTCAGATTTCCCACTCACCGGAACCAGGCACCCCTACAGGGGTAGTAGGCATGAAGTGCTTTATATGGAGATCACTGCTCCCTGGAGTCTGCGGTAGATATCCCGGATGTGTCCTCATTGGTTATAGGTGCTGTTATGCCATCATACACCAAAAAAATGAAGAGAGAGCTCCCATAGTGTAGTAAGATCAAAAAACGTCCGTTTATTTAATTAAAAACAGATACAGGGAACAAACTTCCAAATACCGTGTGTTCCGAGCCAGTTATACAGATGGGAAAGGATAACACCAGTTCCCAACAGGTAAAAACAGAAGAAAAATCAATAAAAGCAAAGAACGTGTACCGAGGTAGGGGATACCGGCAGCTGTGCGCTCCAACTGCGTTCCACCCACTCGTAAACACGGAAGTGACGTAGTGTGCGTGGCTCCGTCGTACGCGCTTCGTCACTGACGTCTTTAGGGACGGTGCCACGGTGGTACACACTACGTCTTATGTAGGGGGAGCATCCATGCCTGTCCCGCTCGCTTGAAGATAGGCGGCCAATGGGAGTAATGACATGCAGATTCCCTTAGTAGTCGGAAAAACATATACCCCATCCGAGAGTATTCCTTGGAGTGAATGACAAATATTAGAGTCTAATTACCATAGTCAGTAAATTTATTATAATGGACGCCATGGCAACCCTCTCCCCCATAACAGTATCATAATATATACATACAGATGTTGGTTAAAGAAAAGAAACTCCCCCTACTGGTAAAGTGATGTTATTGTATACACCAAGATCAGAAGAGTGTTATCAGATATTACCATGTAAAACTAGAACATGAATACTGTTGGTATGTTAGCCACAGCTGTGTATGTGTTATTGCCCACGCAGCAAGAGTGTGGTAGCTAGCTAACAAACAAGGTAAAGATGGTACATGTATCAAATTAATATATATATCAAACATAGTAGTGTAAGAATAAAAGAATATGTGTAGAACTTACAGCAGCGTCCCGTTTGCCTATAATATAAACCAATAGGCAGCCTGAACACTACTATGCTTATATGCAAGCACCCCTAGAACTGTGTAGACCTAGGGAGACCTATTATAAGCGGGATAAATTCAGTATTTTCAAGGTTGGGTGAATATTTGGACAAGTTTCTAAAACCACTGGTATGCAAAGGGAAATCCTATCTGCGTGACAGTTCGCAGCTTCTACAAGACCTACGGGAAATAAGTGGAGTCCAGAATTACATACTCGCCACAATTGATGTCAATTCTCTCTACACTAGTATTGTGCAAAAAGATGGGCTACTAGGTGTAGAGAAAGCCCTACATCAGGGATATGCAATTAGTGGACCTCCAGCTGTTGCAAAACTACAAGTCCCAGAATGCCTCTGCCTCTGAGTTTAATGCTTGTGGCTGTCAGAGTCTTGCTATGCCTCATGGGGACTTGTAGTTCTGCAACAGCTGGAGGTCCGCTAATTGCATATCCCTGCCCTACATGAACACACCACTATGAGACAATCACAGATTAATTACATATTGGAAGGCCTAGAGCTCGCTATGGGATGCAACTACTTTTGGCACAATCATAGCTACTATGTTCAACAAAAGGGAGTTGCAATGGGGGCACGCTATGCACCGAGTGTAGCGAGCCTCCTCATGAACATGTGGGAGGAGGAGTACTTATATGCAAAGAACATCCCCCATTTGAAATTTTATCGTAGATACATTGACGATCTTATAATCTGGGGAGGTACATCTGAGGAGTTCGAGCAATTTCTAAAAAACCTGAATACCAACAAATATGGTATTACCTTTACGGGTAAATGGAGTCATCAGAAGATCGACTATTTAGACCTTGAGATTTTCAAAAATGGAGACAGGATATATACAAAAACTTTCTTTAAGGCAACAGATAAAAACGGGTACATACCTATGACCAGCTGCCACCATCCCCAATGGAAAGGGAACATTCCAAAGGGACAGCTATTGAGATTACGCAGAAACTGTGACACCTTGGAGGACTTCCTAATGCAAGCAGATACTTTAATTGAGCAATTTTATGAGAAAAGCTACAATATGGATAATCTGGTAAAAGTAAAAGCTGACATAGCGAGTATGGATAGAAACAGCTTGTTCAAAAAAACGTAAAAAAAGAAAAATCAATGGACTTGGCATTTATAACAGGGTTCAATACCCAATATAAAGACCTTGAGCATATTCTTAAGAAATACTGGCCCATCCTCAAGGAAGATAGAGTGCTGGCTAAGATACTGCCCAACAAACCAAACTTCATCTATAGGAAGGCCCCTAACCTCCGTGATCACCTGGTTCACAATGTCATCAATCCTCCCAAGCAAATAAAGATCTTTCCAGATATGAAGGGCTTTTATAAGTGCCAAAAATGCTTACCTTGCAGGATTGGTAAAAAACAGCCCCGTAAAAAGGAAACGTTTAAATCTAGGACTGATCACAAGGAGTACATGATTAGGAACTTGATTACATGCCACAGCACCCATGTGACATACGTCATAGAATGCCCCTGTCACCTCCAGTATGTGGGGAGAACCACTCGGCCCCTGTTTGTAAGGATACGTGAACATATTAAGAACATTAAAAAGGGATTTCCAAAACATAATCTCTCACGTCATTTTGATCAGGTACATAACCGAGATCCGTCTGGTTTAATCTTCTATGGCATAGATTGTATTAAAGATCATTGGAGGGGCGGTAACAAAACCACTCTTGTCTCTCAAAATGAGACAGCTTGGATATATAGGTTGGGATCCCTGGCTCCCAGGGGCCTCAACCTAGACATAGATCTCAACTGTTTCATAGCCAACCCATGATGGAACCCTGCATGGCTCTACCCTCTACTGTGGGCACACTACATCCCAACGTGAGGCCTCAAGAGACCCCATACATTTAGCAACTATACTCAGTTTGACATAACCTTTGGCACCTCCCATTATCTTCCTTTCTTGTATTGGTTAGGGTGGGGTTAACCTACACTGTAGTATACTTGCCTAATTTGATTTAAATTCTGGTACTCCTACCTACTTCTCTGGGTGGGGTGCTCCATGGTACATCACATTTTTTCCCGTACTATGGATCACCTTGCCCCCCACTCTCACTACATATCCAGGTTCCATATAGGACCAGGGATCAGGTAACCATGAGAGGCTTACTCTATCTTACTATTTATATTGCACATTTCACACATATGCATCTATGTATATGGATGATCTACAATCTCCAATATAAATGATTGGAAATATCTTATATCCCACAAGGTGCAAAAATGGTGGGGGCACTATACACATTTTTACACTACATAAATAATAGGGACTGCTGTCCTCCTTATCTCCACATATCCTGATCCACATAGGAACAGGGATTGTGTGGTCATTAGAGGCTGTCTTTTTACCTCACATTATGCACCTCATTCACCTATACACTTTCTGATGTATGGGGGATATTCCCCCACTATTTTATTTAATTTTAGTTACCTTTTTGTTTTTTCTACACGGTTTAAACTTCGTTTTAGCTGTTTAGCACGGTGATATGAACGTTATAACATGTTAGACCCATATCCAGGAGTAACATGTAACCTCTTCATGGATGCATCAGTATCACCATACTGATGAGCTTCTCCCCACATCCGCTGTCACAATTTAAAGAAAAAAAATTGCAGCCACCTGGCCACATCAGTCAGAGTTCTGTGAATGAGAACTACAACTATATGGATAGAAAAAATACTGTACAGGTGGCAAAAAAAAAAAAAAAAACATGCCAAAAAATGACAAAAAAATATTGTTGAACAAATTGTGCAACAATATATAAAATCTGGATTGACGCACTAGTTGAGCAAAAAAAGAAAAAAATTGTAAAAAACACATAAAATATCAAACAGTCCATGACGTTTTCATGTGAGAATGAACATTACTAGCAATGTTTGGAAATCAAGCCTTTAATAATGAGTGCACGAAGAAACGAATGATCAATTACCGAGTGCACCTTCACTGTAATTGATAAAAATGTGCGCATACCAGAACTCTAGACTACACATTATAAGAGTCTAGACAAGCATGGGATCACAAATCATGACAAATGTATCCATTTGAAAGAAGTGGAGACAATGTCATGGCAGACCTTGCTGGTTCTGTCATGATCTTTTACATTAGCTTCACTGCAGGGCTGCCCTGTCCTCTTCCTGCTGCTGCACTTTCAGTACTGTGGGGGTTAACAGCTTCTGGTCTCTGGTCTTCGCAGCCTAGTGCCTGTGTGACAGGGTGACTGCACTCTTGCCCATCCCAAGGGGATTGCTCTCGCATTGGAAAAATATCCTCTCACTGTTGAGTTCTCAATGAACTACCAGGGCACTGATGAGCGCTCTAGGTAGTTTATTAATCCTTCCTGTCATTCAGTAACTGCCTGCCCATAAGATGTATGAGAAGACAGGTATACTGACAGTTTGCAGGAGCCTTGCATTGCACCCATGATCACAGGTGCAATGTTTTACAATCTCCTAATAAAAAATAATAAATGCACATTTTTTACCTGCAAAAAGATGTACATTAATTTTGTTGCCCGCTAACCGTACATTTACAGCTAGCGGGTGACACAGCCAGGCACCGCAACATACTGGTATGTTGTGGTGTACTTCCTGGTTTTCGGATGGACTGATCTGTGTGGTTATTGGACACAGCATGAATTTGTCAGCAGTTTACAGCCAATGCTTTTGGCTGTATACCCGCTAATCTGCTGTGGTCAATCACAGCACAGATTTCAGTGTTTAAAAAACACACAGAACAAATACAGAACAGCGTACGTGCCGTTGCTTCAGTTAGCCTGTGCCGTTACCGGTGGAGTCATCGCAGCTCTGGCCAATCACAGCGTCCGAGCGCGCGATACCCGGAAGTAACTCCGGGAGCGATGTTGGCTGCTGGAGCGGTAATTCATAATGAGCTAGTATGCTATGCATACTAGCTCATTATGCCTTTGTCTTGCAGTTTACACTAAAATGTATATTGCTTTTGTCATGTGAAGGAAGACTTTCTATTCTTATTATTCTATTACTCAACTTTGTAACTTTCTTATTTAATTTGGATGCTTTTATTTGCTCAAATAAAAAGATAAAAAAACAAGTCAAGATCATAAAACAGCAGTAGACTTTCATTTAAAAAAAAAAAAAAAATCAAGCATTCTGAGGAACCTTTTTGACCAGACCCACACTCAGAGGATGTTCGTTTACAATTTTATGTGACAAGAGTACAAACGAAGCCAGTACACATGTACTCAAAGCTCTCTGTAGCTAAATTCACCCATAGTCGACTACTGATGCATTTTAAACCCAACAGCAGAAGGACTCCATCAGAGTTGGGAACAGTCCTCCCCACTAGCTGTCCAAACAGTGGATGAAAGACACAAGTCACAGCAACAAATTGGGAGACAACCAAGGAAAAAAAGTCTGCCAGCTTAGGATCACTTACATTGCTCAGCCACAGCTGCCAAATTTTATAGAATATTTGGAAACATGCCCTGCTATTCTATATAATTTTAAGTGTAGGTACACTGCAGATATAAGGGATACCTTAAACTGGTACACAGTTTGTGAATATATACACCAGCAACCAACGGCCTATGATGGTGCTTATGTACAAATGGTGATACTGCAAAGGAGGTGCAATAAAATGATTGTTTTGTTCAAATTTGCAAAGCTTTTGCGGTTTCTACTTCCTGTAATTTCACTAATTAGTTCTACTTCCTCAGTCAAAACGCTGATACATACAGTATACAACATGAACACACTAGTACCATATTTCAAAAAGTAAACTAGTTTCTGTGTTTGAACACATAAAACTAGAAACTGAAAATGGTTCAGAATAGGAAAAGGCACCCTCTAGTGTAAGTTCATGAAGAAACTAGAACTAACTAGCAAAATGTGTCCTCAAATACTGACCAACACTTCAACGTTAAGCAGTGAGCAAAATAACAAAATTATTCCTGATCAATAATGAAGTGATGATCTGACCGCCCTACAACTTATAAAAAATATAGCTGAGAGAAGGTATGGTTTGTCACAGGGAAATCGAACAGCAACTACTACTAGCCGTAATGTGGCAGAAGTATTGCAAACTGGTAGGCAGCTGGTAAGGAATTAGTACCATGAATATCATGATAATTGTATGCAAATTGAACTTCAATGCATTCCCTGTTAATGCAGCTTAAGCCTTGTACACTTGATAAGAATATCAGACAATTTTTTTTTTTTTTTCATGCTAGTCTCATATCGAAAGCGAATAGGTTACTAGTTATGAAAATTCTCCTAAGACCGAATACAACTTCCCGTGATGATGTAATGTATCATACGGCAATGTATTCTTTGGTTTCCAAACACGCGTGGTTTTGGCGATTCAATTTTTTTTTTTAACGAACACTGTACTGATTAAAACGAAAATAGTTTGTTCTATTCTCGTACAAGAAAAAACATTCGTGCTTGTCCCTTTTGGATAATTTTGCATAAACTGTTCTGATCAGCTCCTGAAAGCTGTGTACTAATGGTCAGATTATCGGACGATCATTCAGAAAGCGGTATTTTTTGTCTGATTTTCCCATCACTTGTACTAGGCATTAGCTTTTGCTGCTTGTCAAGAAACTAAATTTGAGAGAGTTTTCACCACAAATGTCTAGATCTTAGTACAGGCTGTGATTATTCAGACTGAAAATTGAATTGTAACCTTACCCTAAGAGGTTATGACTTGTACCCAAAAAAAAAGAAAGTTAAGAAATTTAGATTTTGTTACTAAAGTAACAGCTTCTGCTTCTTATCAGTCTGTCTAGATAACCTCTGTTTTCCCTTACCACTTTGGTCTCGGGAACCTGGGAAATGGATTGTAGATGTCAGTTAGCTCTGTAAGTCACTGAATGATCGATGACATTTTTTTTTTTTGTTTATTCCATCCTTCACAAGAAATGCTGCCTAAAGAAATGTAGAGCCTGCATGCTTAACTTTGACTGGTAAAACTAAATAGTTCAGACACTTCAGAGGAGCCACTTACAGACTGGTTTTAAAGATGGGGCTCATTTAGTCTACAAGTCTGACACACACTCATACATTAACTAAATATTTGAGAAGAACTTCGAAATGTAGAAAGTTTATTCTTAAGTGAGTAATCATACTCAGGACATTAGGAGAAATCAGGATGCAGTAATATCAGAACGTCATTTTGCAAGACAACAATTTATATATATTTAGATCTGATACCCATTTACTCCGGTGCTTAATGTTTAAAAAAAAAAACATTGCTAGATTTATTATAATAAAGAGGGAAGCCTTGTACTATAAAGTTGAGCCATAATAAAACATTAATTTAATTCGGTCATAAAAAGGAATGATACTCTATTTCCATTTTAAAAAAGGTAAATAGCTAAAATAACCACTGCTAAATGCAATGGACAAAATTTTATTTTTTTTATATATATATATATATATACATATACACACACACACATACACATACACACACCCCATTAACAAAAGTATTGGAACGCCTGCCTTCAAAGACCCGAATGTTAATGGCATCCCAGTCTTAGTCCATAGGGTTCAGTATTGTTGGCCCACCCTTGGCAGGTAATAACAACTTCAACTATTCTGCGATGGCTGTCCACAAGGTTTGGGAGTGAGACTATAGGAATGTTTGACCATTCAGCCAGAAGCGCATTTGTGAGGTCAGGCTAATGTTGGATGAGAAGACTTGGCTCACAGTCGCCACTCTAATGCATCCCAAAGGTGGTCTATCGAGTTGAGATCAGGACTCTGCAGGCCAATCAAGTTCCTCCACTCCAAACTCGCTCGTCCATGTCTTTATGGACCTTGCTTTGTGCACTGGTGCGCAGTCATGTTGGAACAGGAAGGGGCCATCCCCAAACTGTTCCCACAAAGTCGGATGCATGAAATTGTCCAAAATATCTTGGTTTGCTGACACCTTGAGAGTTCACTTCACTGGAACCAAGTAGCCAAGTGCAACCCCTAAAAAACAACCCCACACCATAATCTAAAAAATGTACATATATCACCCAGAGGGGAATGTTTTTTTTTTCTCAACAAAAGTGGAATTACTCTTTAAGGATTATGTCAGAGCAAGCTACCCTACAGAATAGCATAATGGTCAAATTAGTTATCAAAACTGTACTGCACTTACAAAAGGGTGTAGAACACAAAAAACACTGGTTACAAGGATCACCTGAAATAATCTGAAGAGAACATACTGTAACTCCAGGCCACTTGCTCTGTGTTCTGATGCAGGTACTCTTCTTCCCAGTCTGTGGTTTACATTACCAGAAATGAAAACTGAACTGCGCACCTCAGATCCTTATTGGTTTATTGTGGAAAACTCTTTACTCGACTCAGAAGCAGTCAAAATACAAATGTTTCAGCAACACATTTACAGGCATAGGGATCCTTGGTATGTGTTTCTCTTTGCTTTTATTCCTAGACTGGCTGCAGAGTTGTTTCTCTTAAGGCTCGGTTCACACTGGGGCGACTTGGGATCCGACTTGTACGCCCTCAAGTCGCCCTAAGTCGCCCCAGAAATAGTTTCAATGGGAGTGAACGCTAGCGTCTTAATAGACGCTACTGAAGTCGCTCCGACTTCAGAGCGTACTCCCTGTACTACTTTGATCCGACTTGGTAGGCGACCTGTACCATAGAAATCAATGGAAGTCGCCTCCAAGTCGGATCTCTCTGTAAAGTCAAGCGACTTTGCAGGGAAAACCCCTCCCTCCCCCCCTCCCTCCCAGAGAGCTGATTGGCCACAGGCGAAGTCGCCTGTCATGGAGGCGACTTCAAGTCGCCTTGTAATTTGCTGAAGTCGCGCTGAAGCCGCGTTGAAGTCGCGGTACAAAGTCGCGCTGAAGTCGTGTTGCCCCAGTGTGAACCGACCCTAAGTCTGGCTATTACCAATTTGCATTTGGGGATGCTGGACATCTGTGTAAATGTACATCAGGTGAAAAATCAATCGGATAGAAGATTGCCAGTCCATATAAATAGCGAAATCTTACATCGCTTTGCAAAGAGATATCAGATAGAAGTGTTGGTGGAAGCAGATAGGACACGGAAACATAACATTCAATGCGTACTTGTAAGGTACATGCAAAATTTGTGCCCTTAGGATATAGCACTATTTTGCAGAAATAGCTAAATGAGTCTGCTTAGGATTGCTCTCTGGTACAAAGGGCAATATAAAAAAAAAAAAAAAAAAAACACACACACAACCTTTATTTGATTACAGCAACATTTTCTACAGTAAGTAACAAAATCATGTCCTGCTTCTGTAAAACAAAGGGGCTTCACATGGGTTAAGCCTTAAAAAAAAAGCTGAGGTTAAGGAAACAAAAATAGAGCAAAATGAATTCACTTGAAGGCCAAGAGCTTTAAAGCTAAGTTTCAGTAGGCATTCCACCCAACGAGGTCGGCCTGCAGTAATGCGGTTCCTACTAACAGAGCCTTCATTGTTTTTTTCATAGCAGTTAGAAAATGCTGCTTTATGTCGCCTCACACCACAATTCCAGCGCAGGGCCTATGAGAAAACCAAGGCCGAGGTTGCACGGTGCATTGAATAACCTACTTTCTACAGTAAACTGTCCAATGTCCCAACTTATACTCTCAAAACTTTAGCAGAAGGATGTTGTTTTTTACATAATTTATAACCGGCAAATTTTCTTTTATGTGGGATTTGGTCATTTGTCTGTCCTCTCTCCTCCAAAGTCATTGGACTTAGCGAGGTGAAACCCTTCAAACAGTAAAGCCGACACATACACCCAGTAAGTAGATAAACATTGCATATTTGGAAGTGTAGTTATTCCACACCTGTTTTACATGTTTATACAGTAATTAAAGATTAATGCCTGTTCCAGACCAGATAAATATATGCACGGTGCAGGGAACAAAGCGCTCACTGTTCGTAGCTAGTTTTGAACCATACGGAGTTTAACATTATGCGGGGAGGTTGAAAAAGGTGAAGTCATTTCACAAACCAGCCTAAAATTCGGCATAATGCAATGTGTGCATTAGCGTTTCTAATGATTATAAATACATACACATTAAAATTATGTTCTTATATAGTGAACGTTTCCCTTTCTTTCTATTATCTGCAGAGCTTAAAACAACATACAGCTATGGAGCTAAACAGAAGTGTTTGACTTGTAAAAATATCACAGGTGGGAACTCTAAAGATGTATTAGCCAGGTAAGACAAAGATTAGTGATCTAGCTATTAAAAGGACACCTGCCGTGAGAGAACTCTGAAGGCTGCTACTGCTGATCTGAAACTTCCGGCTTCCAAAATCGGAATCACTGACCCACAACAGGTGTCAGCAATTGAGTTCACAACTGAACTTCATATATTTGGCAAGTAGTCAAGTAGGAGGACCACTAAATTAGCATTTTCAGATAGGCAGAGAGCCTCCATATTTCCCAATGCGAAGTATTCATACAGAGACCCTGCTGTCAAATCTATTTTTTTTAACAATAATATTAACATACAATTATATCTACATTTAACGTTTTGGGCATGTTATTCTCCCGCAAAAGCCTCCCTAGTCTAGAGATCCATAAATCCTGAGACTGCTTTTGGACCTCGCCATCTTGAATGTGATGTCAGCAACTGCAGCAGGCTCAAAACTGTCAATAAAAGAGGAGGGAGAGTCTCCTTTTCAAACGCATTGACAGGAGGACTTTTTTTTTTTAAAGAAAAGACTGTAGGTCTCTTCTGTCAGATATTTCACCTGCCAGCTTTTTTTTGTTTTTCTTTTCCATTTGTGTAGCCATGTCATTGCATGCGCAGCTTAGTGTACAGTCTCGACATGATTCTGTGCCGAGATGAGGTAGCACTTGTGCTTATGTGAGAGTGTTACATCATCTGTTCCTGGCCAATCAAGTGGCCAGAGAGTCCTAATTCTGAACAAATACGGGTGACAGATGGGACCGCAGACATTACAGCACTGGAGGGGGATCACCTTTGTCAGTTAGGCTGCCATTATGTGCTAATATATTATGCATATAACTCATAATTCATTCCACCTTAAGTAGTCAAATTACCTAGCAAGTTCAGAGGCACATTGCAAGTCAAAAATAAATTTATGGAAAGTTAAAAAAAAAAAAAAAATAAAAATAAAAAAAAAATGGTTGCAAGTAAGCATTTAAAATTCTGGGGGCAGATGTTTTAACCAGTCAGTATGCCATCAGAAAGCAACAGAACTTCAGTGAGAAGTAGGCATGCCTTTAATGCACTGGAAAAAATATACCTCAAAATAAAACAAAGCAATTGTTTTACATTAGTTTTAAGTTGTCTACATTTTAAGCACACATGAAAAATCGTTTTTTGGGGTTTTTTTGTCTTGCAAAAGGAAAAGCACAAATCCAGTGTTACCAACAGTTCATTAGTACTCAGTCATTGGTACGCAGATTTTGTTATTCATCAAGTGATAACTCACCCACAGATTTATTTAATTTTTCTTTCAAAAACCTAAGGGTGCAACTTCTGCTTCTAGTGTAAAATTGCAACTTTCTAAAAAAAGGATCAAAAGTTAAAATGTATATAACCTAGAAGAACTTTAAATATATGCTTTGTGCACTTGAAAAACTCAGCAACGCATGAATATGAACCACCACATCCGTCAGGCCTACAGTGCACAATGTTCACTTCATAAAGTATAAAGAGTTAAAGATGAACAGCGTTAAACCACTCCAGATGGAAGCCGTTTGTAACATGTCTGCTTTACTGTTTTAAAGTTTCTGGCACTTTTATAGTGTGTTGTCCTAGTGATAACGTGTAAGCAAAAAGATATACACAGACATAACATAAAAAAAAAAAAAGAAAAACTACTTTCATTAATAGCTTATACACTTGAAGTGAAAACTTTAAAAATGGAGTGTACTATTCAGATGCTGCAATAAAATGACAGCAGTCTCCTTCCATCTATCTTTTTTTTACTTGCCTTTACTTCCTATATTATAAACAGAAAAAGGAAACAGACCAACAGGTCCAATGCTATTGCTCTATAAAACTAGTCTAATCAGTTTGCACATTTAGATGTCCATTGTTCATTTAATATTTCACGCTCATTTTTTTTTCTTGGACATATATATTAAACACAACAATTTTTAGGTATATTGCCAATTTGTGCACTGTAGTGTTAAAGGGTTTGTTAACTCATATATATAAAACTATGCCAGCCCCTCTATTAGAGGCTGACATAGCACACTGTCAGTAGTTTTACAAAACGAATGTTGTAAATACCTAATTTGAGCTGTCTTCAGGCTGGTGACATAATTCACGGCCGCTTTCCAGCTCCGACGGATGAGTTCTGAGGGAGGGGCGGTGATCTCCCTCTGACGTCAGTTGGGGAGATCACGTGGCCACTCATCTCCTCCGCAGAAGCCGTGTATCGGAGCTGGAAAGCGGTCATGAGTCATGTGACCGGCCTGAAGACAGCTCAAATTAGGTACAAGGTAACCAATGACAGTGTGCTATGCCAGTCTCTAATATAGAGGCTGGCAGTGAAAATATATGGATTTTATTTTACAAGCAATAGCGGCAGGGGTGGGGCAATAGCGGCAGGGGTGGGGCAATAGCGGCAGGGGTGGGGCCGGGGCAGAGACAGACACAGAGGCAGATGACAGGGAGGAAGGAGGGAGAGAGGGGAGAGCAGAGGGGACAGCGTATGACGGAGAGACCTACTTTAGATCACGATAACCAGGGCTGCTCTGCCCTGATCAGTGGCCATTTAGAGAGGGCATACAGGAAGTGCAATGTTCAGGGTTTTTTTTTTTTACAGTTTAGAGGGGGGCAGATTACACAGCACAAGGTTGGCAAACACTTTAATCTTAAAATAGCATTGATGCATAATCTCTAACACATTAGTATATTACAACAGATTTCAGATGTTGCCCTAGTTACCCTTTTAAAAAATTGAACCAGGAACTATTTTTTTGCATACTTACATTGGACCACCTTGGCTCAATATAAGTATCCATATCTGAAATCAGGAGAGGCTCTGGGGATGCTATAAATCACTGTACTAGCCAAGGCTACATACAGTGAGAGCCGTGATCGTCTGGGTTCTGTGCAAGCAGTTTCCCCTCTGCACATTGAATAAGGGTTGCTCGCTTGGCACCTCTGCCATTCACAGAACATCTTGTATTTTTTTTCAACACAAGACATTCTTTGATTCTACAAGATGAAGATCATGTAATCCTACTTTATCTCCACCTTGCCCAATCAGAGAATTTCTTGTATTTTTTGAAAAAAAAACACAAAAAAAAAAAACAAGGTGTTCAAAGAATGGTGGATGTGTGACGCAAACAAACCCTGTGGCCATTGTGTATAAGGTAAGCCCCTGGCATAGAACTCAGAATATCACCTCACTGTATGTAGAGCGGTCTACTAAAACAGTCATTTACAAAATCCGAACAGCCCCTCTGTATATCAGATATGCATACATGGATTGAAACAAGATGGCCCAATTAAAGGGAAATTTTCAAATATTAGTCCTCACTTGCCTACGTGGCCGAGACCTTTGTGCACTAAGCTGGGTTGGGGGGTGTATTATGCTAAAAAAACAAACAGGTTACGGCCAATTGGGGATACAAAATATTGCAGGGAAAGAGATTTTTATAATATATATATATATATATATATATATATATATATATATATATATATATATATATATATATATATATATATATATATATACACACATATACATACATACATACACACATACATCTGTGCTCATAAGTTTCCATATCCTGGCAGAATTTATGATTTCTTGGCCATTTTTCAGAGAATATGAATGATAACACAAACATTTTTCACTCATGGTTAGCGTTTGGCTGATGCCATTTATTATAAATCAACTGTGTTTACTCTCTAAATCATAATGACAACAGAAACTCCCCAAATAACCCTGATCAAAAGTTTACATACCCCAGTTCCTAATACTCACACATCCCCAAAACATCAGCGATCCACCTCAGTGTTTCACAGTAGGAATGGTGTACCTTTCATCATAGGCCTTGTTGACTCCTCTCCAAATGTAGAGTTTATAGTTATGGCCAAAAAGCTCAATTTAGGTTTCATCACTCCAAATGACTGCCAGAAGGTTTGTGGCTTGTGTCTGTGCTGTTTGGCATATTGTAAGTGGGATACTTTGTGGCATTTGTGTAGTAATGACTTTCTTCTGGCGACTCAACCATGCAGCCCATCTTTCTTCAAGTGCCTCCTTATTGTGAATCTTGAAGCAGCCACACCATGTTTTCAGAGAGCCCTGTATTTCACCTGAAGTTATTTGTGGGGTTTTCTTTGCATCCCGAACAATTTTCCTGGCAGTTGTGGCTGAAATTTTAGTTGGTCTACCTGACCGTGGTTTGGTTTCAAACAGAAGCCCTCATTTTCCACTTCTTCATAGAGTCTGAACACTGTTCATTGGTTTTCCCAATTCCTTGTATATCTTTTCATATCTGTTTCCTGTTTTATACAGTTCAACTACCTTTTCCCGAAGATCCTTTGACCATTCTTTTACTTTCCCCATGACTCAGAATCCAGAAATGTCAGTGCAGCACTGGATGAAAGATTCAAGGGTCTGTCAGGAGTCCAGAAATACTTTCATACACACACACACACACACACACACACACACTAATTACAAGCAAACAGATGACAGGTGAGGATGTTTACCTTTAATAGCCATTCAAACTCCTTTGTGTCAACCTGTGTGCATGTTATCAGGCCAAAATCACCAGGGTATGTAAACTTTTGATCAGGGTCATTTGGGTAGTTGCTGTTGCCATTATGATTTAAAAAGAGTAAACACAGTTGATTGATAATAAATGGCTTCAGCTAAACACCAATCATGAGTGAAAAATGTTTTTGTGTTATCATTCATATTCTCTGAAAAATGGCCACAAAATCATAAATTCTGCCAGGATATGTAAACTTATGAGCACAACTGTGTGTAATAAATAATTATATATTTTATATATATACACACATACTCATACATACATACACACACAGATTAGGGGGATAATAATATACCTGGAAGACAAGTGTAATCTCCTTCAAGGGATGGTATAAAGCTCAAGGAAACGTATGCTATTTTCTAAAATATGATTTTCACCAGCAGTGAAGAGGTGATAAAAAGTAAGTTCTCTGTGTATTTTATTTTTTTTACAAAAAAATAATAAAAATAGGAATTATCCACACCACTACAGCATTTGATGCACCTCCTCATCACCCTAACATCCCAAAAAACATACAATTAGGGGAAGTATTAAAGTTATGTTTGAAATGTCTAAATGTGTCTGCATGTCTAATCCCTACAAAATGGAGTATGAAGCCTAGTAAAGCCTGTTCAATCCCATCATGTCAAATGCCTGTAGCTGCTCTATTACTACTGGAAAGGTCTTAAATTTCAGACTGGCATAGCAATGATGGGTGAATCAGAAGAGTATATTAGTAAACAAATTCTGTGACAGGTAATTTAACTAAACAACTGCACATTTAGCCGTTTGGTTGGAGATGCGCTCTTATTCTCATTCTATAGTCCTACTGTGGCTTACTCAGCAAAGCAATGCTTCTGTTGTTCTTAGGACAAAATGTATCCTCGGTTATCCTCTTTCTTGCTCAAAAAGGTTTTATTGAGAGTTTAACAAATGGCACTTCAAAAAGGAGAGCAATGCCATAATGCATGCTTGCATAACCTCCACGCAGGGAGGACAGATGGATAGGGCAATGATAAAAAATGAGACACTGCAATACAACAGTGCTCACAGTACATAGGTCATACCCTACTAGACAATGGGGGAAGCATAGTGACACTGCAAATTAGCAGATACAGTGTATGAAGTATCGTGGAGAATGCAGAAACATGGCAAGAAAGGTCCCCTGTGCAGGGGCTCAGAATAAAAAGGAAGAGCTTGCAGGAAAGCAGGAAGAAAAAGAAAGATGGGGGAAGGGTGGGGGGCAGGAGGGATTTCTAGGGGCCATCTACGCCACAGCATCCAGGTCCAAAAGAAATATCACATGGATAGCCAACAAAGACTCAAGGTTTCAATAGAAATTCATCAAAGGTCGGGAGGAGAAAATGGTCCACCCACAGTTGCCAGATTTTTGTAGGACTACGGATCCTGTCCTGCAGGATTGCTTCGACATTCACATGCATTATTGCCTAAATTACCTCGTGTTTGGTTGCAAAAAGACAGAGCAGGTGTTTTACATACTCTAGTAATGGTTTGCTAAACAGACATGGTGAATTGAAGCAGAAGTTTAAATTAATCACTTCAGCCTGGGAAGGTTTTACCCCTTCATGACCAGGTCATATTTGCGATACGGCACTGCGTTACTTTAACTGACAATAGCACGGTCATGCGATGCTGTACCCAAAGATGGCATTTGATCACCTCTGCAGTTTTCTGCGCTGAAAACAAGACAAATTTTGGAAAAATGTTTTTTTTTTTTACTTTCTGCTACAAAACATACCCCAAAAAAATAAATAAATAAATTAATCGTATTTCATCAATTTAGGCCAATATATATTCTGCTACATATTCTTGGTAAAAGAAACGCCAATAAATATATAGATTGTAGACGCGATAACTTTTGCGCAAACCAAACTATGGGATGTTTGTAATGGCAGAGATCAGAGCCTTTTAGTGGGACTGCAACATTGCGGCGGACAAAGGGCAGGGAAAGGGTTAACACCAGGGGCGATCAAAGCATTAAGTGCGTCCCTAGGGGATGCTTTCTAACTGTGGGGGATGGACTCACTGGATGAACAGAGGGATTCGTGTTCCTGCTTAGCAGAAACACAAGATCACGCTGTTCATCCCTGACAGGACAGTGATCTAAAATATGCCATTGTAGCTCTGGCTGTATGTTTAGGGTCATTGTCCTGCTGGAAGGTGAACCTCCACCCCAGTCTCAAGTCTTTTGCATACTCTAACAGGTAAGATTGTCCTGTATTTGGCTCCATCCATCTTCCCATCAACTGACCAGCTTCACTATCCCTGCTGAAGAAAAGCATCACCACAACACGATGCTGTCACCACCATGTTTCACGGTGGGGATGAGGTGTTCAGGGTTTTTGCCACACATATCATTTTGCTTTTAGGCCAAAAAGTTCAATTTTGGTCTCATGACCAGAGCACCACCTTCCACATATTTGCTGTGTCCCCCACAAGGCTTCTCGCAAACTGCAAACAGGACTTATGATGGCTTTCTTTCAACAATGGCTTTCTTCCCACTCTTCCATAAAAGCCAGGATTTGTGGAGTGCATGACTAATAGTTGTCCTGTGGACAGATTCTCCCACCTGAGCTGTGGATCTCTGTAGCTCCTCCAGGGTTACCTGCTTTTCTGATTAATGGTCTCCTTGCCCGGCCTGTTAGTTTAGGTGGACGGCCATGTCTTGGTAGATTTGCAGTTGTGCCATACTCTTTCCATTTCCAGATGATGGATTGAACAGTGCTCCGTGAGATGTTCAAAGCTTGGGATATTTTTTCATAATCTAACCCTGCTTTAAACTTCTCCACAACTTTATCCCTGACACGTCTGGTGTGTTCCTTGGCCTTCATGATGCTGTGTTTGTTCATGAAGGTTCTCTAACAATCCTCTGAGGTCTTCACAGAACAGCTGTATTTATACTGAGATTACATTACACACAGGTAGACCATTTACTAATTAGGTGACTTCTGAAGGCAATTGGCTCCACTAGATTTTAGTTAGGGTAACCAGAGTAAGGGGGCTGAATGCAAATGCACGTCACACTGTTCAGATATTTGTAAAAAATTTGGAAAACCATTAATCATTTTCCTTCCACTTCATAATTATGTGCAACTTTGTGTTGGTCCATCACATAAAATCCCAATAAAATACATTTAAATTTTGGTTGTAATGTGACAAAATGTGGAAAATTTCAATGGGTATGAATACTTTTTCAAGGCACTGTATTAACTTGTTAAAATAATTCTAAAATTAAAGCTTTCTGCAATACTCTTGCCTTTTTTTGCAAATACACAGAAAAACCTAACATTTCCTAACTTTCGTATATCTAATCTTTATTAAGATTAATATTCTGTAGATAAAAAAAATAATCTATATTCACAGGAAGAGGAAAAAAGTATTTCTGTCTTTTGGTAATCAGTTAAATCATTTGTGAGCTGCAAATGACAACATTTAAAGGGGCTCCAATATATCATAGGAAGAACAGCTTGCAAACTGGCAAGTCACATTATTTATTATAAGCCACACATGTGACAAATTATTTAACTCACTGACTCCTAATAAGTCAAAGAACAAGCAATTAGCTAACTTGGTCTAAACGCTGTTTGTGGCAATTTATAGATGCTCTCAAGCTGTCACAGCACTTCAAAGTACCATTAGGGGGAAACCTTTTAATGACTCACTTGAGATGACAAGTATTACACAGCACACATGGCAGCAATGGACTTGGCCGAATAGCCAAATCTGTAAAGATTTTTTTTTTCACTTAACAGCTGTTTACATGTTTGCTGTTTGTACTCATCTAGCTGTAGCCGAGAACTTGTACAGAGGCAGCAGATAAGCACTTTGAGATAAACAATACTACTCATCATAATTTTTCCAGATTTCATTAACCTTCATTGAAAAGCTTGTGTACTACAGCATATATTCTCAATCTTTGCCATTTAAACCATAGGTGATGCTTGCGCAGCTCAGTGTACAATCCCAGAATCTCAGAGTGCTAGGAGAAATTAACTTCCATGTGCATGCATGGAAGTTAAAGAGGAGTTCCAGGCTGTTAAAAAAAAAAAAAAAGTCAGCAGCTACAAATACTATAGCTGCTAACTTTTAACCCTTTCATGAGCCTATTTTTGAAATTTGGTGTTTACAAGTTAAAATCCGTATTTTTTGCTAGAAAATTACTTAGAACCCCCAAACATTATATATATATATTTTTTTAGCAGAGAATCTAGAAAATAAAATGGCGATTGTTGCAATATTTTTTATCACACGGTATTTGTGCAGCGGTGTTTTAAACGCAAATTTTTGGAAAAGTGACACTTTCATGAATTTTAAAAAATCCAAACAGTAAAGTTACCCCAATTTTTTGGTATAATGTGAAAGATGATGTTACGCCGAGTAAATAGATACCAAACATGTCACCTTTTATAATTGCACGCACTCATGGAATGGCGACGAACTACGGTACCTATGAATTTCCATAGGCGACGCTTTAAAAATTTTTTACGGTTACCAAGTTTGAGCTACAGAGGAGGTCTAGGGCTAGAATTATTGCTCTCGCTCTGACGATCGCGGCGATACCTCACATGTGTGGTTTGAACACCGTTTACTTATGCAGGCGCGACTTCCGTATGTGTTTTCTTCGCTGCGCGAGCTCACGGGGACAGGGGTTTTTTAAAAATTAATTTTTTTTTTTTATTTATTTTTGTACTTTATAAATTGTGTTTAAAAATTTTTTTTTTTTTTTTTTTTTTTTTTAACTTTTATTGCTGTCACAAGCAATGTAAACATCCCTTGTGACAGTAATAGGTGGTGACAGGTACTCTTTATGGAGGGATCGGGGGTCTAAAAGACCCCCGATCCCTCCTTTACACTTCAAAGTATTCAGATCGCCATAAACAGCGATTCGGAATACTGTGTACTTTTTTAAATTCGGCGCCATTGGCAGCCGAGTAAACGGGAAGTGACGTCATGATGTCGCTTCCGCGTTTACAACGAGAAGGCTGGAACGAAGCCGCTCACAGCTTCGTTCCAGCCCGCCCCCAGCCGCCGAAGGCAGACGAATGGACACCGGGCCTCCCGATCGCACGGGAGGCCCGGTAACAGCGGCGGGAGGGGGGGGATGTCCCCTCCCGCTCCTCCGGTATAACAGCCGAGTGGCTTTTAGCCGCATCGGTTGTTATACACGGGTAGCCAATCGCCCGCTGTAAACAACGGTACCAGCATGATGCCTGCAGCTGCGGGCATCATCCCGATATAACCCCGGAAAGCCGAGTACGCATATCTGCGTACGGTCGGCGGGAAGGGGTTAATATAAGGACACTTACCTGTCCAGGCACCCCTAGCCGATTCATCACTTCAGGTGCAGGCGCCGGTGTCTGTAGTAAGGGAAAAAGGAAGTGAAGCCTTGCAGCTTCACAGCCTGTTTTTTACTGTGCATGCGCGAGTCGCACTGCGCTTTTTTGAATGGTCCTGCCGCCTTCTGGAACCTCTGTGTCCCAGAAGGCAGCGGGGGGGGCAGAAATGTTGTAGATCGGAGCATGGCGATCTTACCCGGGAGTGGGTACCTGTCAAAACCAGGTACCTGCTCCCGCTTTCCCCAAGTGTGGCACTGGAGGGGGGGGGAGGGTGCAAGCAAGCAGAGCTTCCCCTTTTGGGTGGAGCTCCGCTTTAAGTAACCCTGGTCTGGCCAATCAGGATGGCAGAAGATCCCAAACCCAGATCAATGGTGGCGATGGGAAACTGCTACAGAGATGAGATGTGATGTCCATGTGCTCAGAGTTATTGAGTGACATTTACACTACAGGAATGACAGTCACAAAAAGTGTCAGTCCAATTAAATTTGAACATTATAGTCAATAGTTTATAGTTAGGCTAAGCTAAAGGTTATTAACCTTCTGTTAACGATTTGTTTACTCAGTGTTATATATGAAAAGTACATAATGTGATGCACTTTACAATCTGACCTCTTGGCCTCTAATGATAGCTTGGCCTTAAAGGGATTTGTAGTCAGAGTGTTCACTTGGAAATGCGATAATCCCAACTACCAAGACCTGAGGTGTGCCTTGGCCTAGCTGGTCAGTATGTCTAAAAGAGGGCATACCCTGAATGAATATGTATGAAATTCTGAAAGTATGGGGGAACGGGTGGGTGGGAACCCAGAAACAAGCCAACAAGGATCTAATGGAGGAGGAGGCATATATAGCCCTCAAATTCCTCCTACAAATACAGGCTAGCCTGCGGCCAGCCTTCTAGCTTGTAGTCAGAGTCTTCACTTGGAAATGCGATAATCCTAACTACCAAGACCTGAGGTGTGTCTTGGCCTAGCTGGTCAGTATGCCAAAATGACGGCAAAAAAGCCCTTAGTAGGTGTGATGTGAAGCTACAATGAAGGGTTTAGCAACAACCATCAGTCCAGAAAATAGAGAATGCCCCGATGACTATAGAAAAGGGGGTTGCATATGTAACTGCAAAACAGGAGGAACTCCAGTGCCCCATGAACCTGATAAAAGAAGGGACCCCCTGTTCGGGACCTACAAAAGTTGCCACCAATCCTCACAAATATCTAGAAAGGGGCAGAGGATATGAGCCTGATTGGAAAGAAACCTGGACACGAGAACGAACTGTTTGTAGTGAGAGGACGCATGGGGAAAGGGAGAAAGAGCTGACCAGAGGAATATTGCAGAGAAGGACATGTACTTAAATCTGACACCGTTACTGTGGTACAGAAATAAGACCACCAACCCCTGGCTTGTCCATCTAATTATGGGGAAATTGTAAGCGTAGTAAAAGGGAACTGCCTAGAGCACTAAATGGGAACTGCGTCAAGGGTAGGAGACAGGAATCTGACACACCACGGAACCTGGCCGTTCACTGGTAGCCATGCCAAAGAGAACATCCCTGACTAACTCTGAATACGCCTTAACCTGGCTTAGAGAGGGTGAGCTGCAAAAATGGACAGACTGACAGGAGTTTGTGGGGGCCTGAAATGCTGGTCACCTGATAGATACTTGATATTGTTGGCAGATGAGGCCAAATTGCAGAGGCAATATGCAGCGAAAGCCAGAGACATGAACCTATGAAACCTTCCCACCCTTGGTAATAACCCACGGAATACTCTGGATGAAGAACCATTGGCCAAATCGATCACCTGTGACAAGGCTTGCCCCCAGTTCCACATGCCACTGTGAAGAAATTCCAACATCACCTGCCGGCGCCCTGAGGAGAGCAGGAGCTGGGGTCACAGCTGACACTTCCGTTCTAGCCGAGCTGGCTACGAACCCCTCCATCCTGTCTGACAATTGTAGCATGGATGTTGAGAGCGCAATAAGTACCGCATGAATCTGGGTTAAAGAATCATGCATTGAAACATATTCTGTGCTGGTGGATGGAATAGGTAGGGACGGAGTTGGGAACAACAATCTAAAAAGTACTGCCCCCCCCAGCAGAGGCCAGGAAAGGGGTACACCAGTGATAAACTCAGCTATGAGTTTGGCAAGGTCCCACCCCTTAATGATGGGGTGCTGCAATGCACCGAACCCCCATGTGGCGTTGGAGAGATGAATGCAAATTTGTCGCTTCCGAAACACGCGATATGCCCTGATCCAAGGAAACAAACTAGAGAAATGAGAACAGACAACTAACACCCCCCCACGTATCTGAGAAAATGAGGATGTAGGTGCAGAAATAACAAGACCAACCGCGCATGAATGTGAACCTAATGACACCACCCTAGAGTATGCAGTGAGTGAGCCCGAGCAACCTGCAGCACCAAGACAGGTAATTAAAAATGAACACTCAGGGCTGAGATACCCACAGACTGTGGTGGGTAGTAGTAAAGGTGTAATGGTGAACGTGCATGTATGACCTATGATATACGGGCGAGAAGATTGTGGGACGACAATCAATTAAAAACGAAACCTCAGCCCGTATGGATCCGTAGACGTGACAGATCCTGGATGTGAGTACTAGCTAACAGAAATGCTACGAACTAAATGCTACGACAGAAAAGCTACGAACGAAATGCTACGACAGGAATGCTACGAACTAAATGCTACGACAGAAAACAGGTAGTAAATTAAAACCCCCAGGGCTAGTGTAGCCACAGACCGTGGTGGGTAATCGTACAAGCGTAATGAAATGAACATGCATCATAAGATGAATGTTATATGAGCAAGGAGATTGTGGTCAACAATCATTAGAAAAACGAAACCTCAGCCCATACGGATCTGAAGACATGACAGATCCTGAGATATGAGCACTGCTAACTAAACCTAGGTGTACAAAGAACAATGAATGAAAAGGTATGATGACATGGAAACAAAGAAGATGAAACGGTTATTAGTGTATGCCGTGGCTGTATGGCACCGTCAAGCTACGACAGAACATGCTGGCTATGACAGAAAGGCTATGACAGAACTGCAGACCACGCTGACAAGAACTGCTATGACAGAACATGCTATGACAGAGCCACTGTGGCTGGACCCGTTGTGACTGGAACACGTTTCTGGAACACGAAGCAACCGCACTGGCTATGACAGAAAGCGCTGTGACTGGGACACTGTGACTGAACAGCTTAAGACAGTGCCTGCTGCGACAGTGTCAGCTGACTGTGATACGCTATGACCGTCCTCCTCCAACAAAACACGCTGTACAGGAACGCTATGGCTTGATACGCTGAGACCGACCACGCTAGGACAGCACCCATTGTGACAGAAAACGCTATGACTGAACACGTTGTGACAGCCCCGCTATGACAGGAATGCTATGACTGAAAACATGACAGCACCCGCTGAGACTGAAAACACTGTGCTAGAACTGCTATGACTGAACGCCATGGCTGACAGCTGTGACAGAACCTCTGTGACTGAAAAGGCTATGACCGAAACACTATGACTGAAAAACTGCTGTGACAGAACCTGCTAAGAGGAACCGTTGTGACAGGACCGCTGTGACAACCTGCTATTGCAGACCTGCGGACAGAACCGCTGCAACAGAACACGCTGTGACCGAACACACTGACGGGCAAGTTAACGGGAACCGACCATGGCAGTGGAGCTGAACCCACCAACCAGCCCCCCTCCCTAGTACTGCCCTGAACGACCCCCTTCAGCTTGCAGGAAGACATACCACAAACAGACCTCACAAAGAGCTGACCAGTGAATCTGCTGGCCAGCACCCCCTCCCCCCTGGATGATCATGGTAGCTACCAGAACCTGAGGATGTGTCCAAGAGCTGCAATTAGCAGCCTAGCACAGGCAGGGGGAGGACATATGCTACCAGATCGTCACCCCAGGAACTTACCAAAAGTTTGAAGGCGAAAATCAAACCTGTTTGATGAATCCCTGGAAAACTTCTACGGCAGTTAGCTGCAAATGCATCAGATCTCAATACCAAATAGTACATACCTATGGAATGGATTCAACGGCAAATATATTAGAGCACAGAGAGTTAAGCGAGCGCTCCCCCCCCCCGCTCAGGAGCACCGGGAGAAGCGTGCGGGTGGCCCCCTTGGGAAATCTGATCTGCACAGTGAGAGGTGAGCTGGTGAGCGATTCACCTAGTCATGTAGGTCTGAACACCTCCACCCCCTTCTGTACTGATGCTTGAAGGGCCCACATGGTCAATGTGGGCCCATCGGATGGTCAAAGAAGACAAAATAACAAGTAAAAGCAAGCAGTGTGTTATGTGGTTTGCGTCCTCCCTATGTCTTGCCAGCCTCCCAGGTATTGCCAACCCTGCTTTGCAATGAATGTGACCTTATAAGCTTCTGATTTGTCATCAACTAAAACCACAAACAATTCCCCAACATTCCTTCTACAAGTCTCGCCAGTCCCAACACCCCACATCTGGCCATTGCATGACTGCTGTGTGTCAGTCTAATTACCCTCTGTGACTGCACTGCAGCGATGCCAATATTTAGAGAGAGGAGCAGGCGGGCGGCCGCCCACCCCCCCCAGCATGAGCACTGGGAGAAGCGGGCGGCCCCCTCGTGGAGCCGGATTTGTATAGGGAGAGGAGCAGGCAGGCGATCACCCCCCTGGCATGAACACCAGGAGAAGCGGGTGGGCGGCTCCCTTGTGGAGCCGGATATACCCTGGGGTGAATAGAAGATGGGTGGGCGGGCGGTCTCCCCAGTGGTACCCGGCGTGAGCACCGAGAGAGGAACCGCCATCACTGTTGCAGCCGACCGTCACTCAGCAAGGGCCCGGAAGTGACGTGTGTCGGCCCCCAGGTGTACGAACAACCCAGAAAGGAGCCAACAAGGATCTAATAGAGGAGGGATATATAGCCCTCAGACTCCTCCTACAAATCATTGCCCGCTTAGGCTCTGAGGAAAGGGGCTCTCCCCTGAAACGCGTCAGTCATCGTTCGATCCACTTGACGTCAGGTCCTGGCTTGTCGGTATTCAGAACCGCGAACCTGCTACATTGTCAATGCCTGTTACCTATGCTCATTTGTGAGTATACAAGCTTTACCAGTGGTAATGCACTAGGTCGGTGTGCCTTCCTTTTTTCTTTTAGCCTATGAATACCCATTATTCTGAGGAGGGCTGCAAGACGGCAGGCACTACTGTATGAAGCTGGTTACACCACGTGCTGATGAACTATACACCTGAGCGCAGGAGAGATCTCTATTATGATAATCAGAGTCACAGCAGCACCATGTAAGGGAATGGGATCAATGTTTTTGTACAAACTTAAATCCAAACTGATAATTGGAATATTACAGCCTAACAACACCTTACTTTGTTCTAATCTGCGGTGTTCTTCGGAAAATGGGCAGATGCTAGATGAGCAAGCCCTGCCTTTACCACCTCACCCTTTCTTACAAAACAAGAACCAGAACTAATTAAAGTTACTTTATACCACACATGTACTTTATTAAAATTGTACAATCCTCTGATTGTGCTGGAAGTCTTTTCCAAACAGAGCCACCTTCACATTGCTGGAAAGCTATAATTAAAGACAGCTCAAGCACCAGCTACCTGTCCGTAGCATTAACTCATGCAATCCCAGAAGTATCATAAGAACCACTTTGACATTGTACAGAACATTGTACAGAACACTGACAGCAAACTAATTTTTCTTTATAAAGTCCTATTACAAAGTCAACTGATTAAAAGTCACATTTTATTCCCGAGGAAATTAATCTTCTATTAAACAAATCTCCATTTATGTAAAGATATATAGCTCAGTATCTTGCTTGTATTTTTATTTGTATTCTGGCAAAGAAACATACAGAACGCTCTGCCAGTCGCAAGCTTAAGATGATGTCTGTACAGAGTCTTATTGTGTACTGGTTATGCCTTGGGCTTTTTGCTTTAGGTCTGTTAAAAAAAAAAAAAAAAAAGCAATAATCCTCGGTGACCCATTTGTTACTATCTATAACACGTTGAAGTAATGTCTACTTTTACTTGTGTGTCCTTGCTAGAGAGTTGCTTGCAAATTAAACAGTTAAGATTTTAATTATAATCATTTATTTAAAACTTCCACCCCCCAGGTTAAACTTGACCCCAGGCAAAAATGTAAATTATATTTATTCTAAAGTTCAGACTGAGCCTGGTGCAAACTTGTGTGAGATGGAAAATGTATACCTCCCAGGAGGAGGTGTAAATGTTCCCAGCTTTGCAGCAATTGAGAAAAAGCATGTCTTGCCTCACACACATACATATATACATACACACACTGTATCCCACAAAAGTGAGTATACCCCTCACATTTTTGTAAATATTTTATTATATCTGTAAATTTGCTGTCCCCTCAAAATAACACACAGAAATGTCTAAACCGCTGGCAACAGAAGTGAGTACATCCTTAAGTGAAAATGTCCAAATTGGGCCCAAAGTGTCAATATTGTGTGGCCACCATTATTTTCCAGCAATGCCTTAACCCTCTTGGGCATGGAGTTCACCAGAGATTCACAGGTTGCCACTGGAAACCTGTTCCACTCCTCCATGACGACATCGCAGAGCTGGTGAATGTTAGAGACCTTGCGCTCCTCCACCTTCCATTTGAGGATGCCCCACAGATGCTCAATAGGGTTTAGGTCTTGAGATATGCTTGGTCAGTCCATCACCTTTACCCTCAGCTTCTTTAGCAAGGCAGTGGTCGTCTTGGAGGTGTGTTTGGGGTCGTTATGTTGGAATACTGCCCTACAGCCCAGTCTTTAAGGAGAGGGGATCTTGCTCTGCTTCAGTATGTCACAGTACATGTTGGCATTCATGGTTCCCTCAATGAACTATAGCTCCCCAGTGGCGGCAGCACTCATGCAGCCCCAGACCATGACACTCCCACCACCATGCTTGACTGTAGGCAAGACACACTGGTCTTTGTACTCCTCACCTGGTTTGCCGCCACACACGCTTGACACCATCTGAACCAAATAAGTTTATCTTGGTCTCATCAGACCACAGGACATGGTTCCAGTAATCCGTGTCCTTTGTCTGCTTGTCTTCAGCAAACTTTTTGCGGGCTTTCTTGTGCATCATCTTTAGAAAATGCTTCCTTCTGGGATGACAACCATGCAGACCAACTTGATGCAGTGTGCGGAGTATGGTCTGAGCACTGACAGGTTGACCCCCCCCCCCACCTCTGCAACCTCTGCATGGCAAGGCCTTTTCTATATAGAACCTGTCCTGTTAAACCGCTGTATAGTCTTGGCCACCATGCTGCAGCTCAGTTTCAGGGTCTTGGCAATCTTCTTATAGCCTGGGCCAGTGATTGCGAACCTTGGCAACCCAGATGTTTTGGAACTACATTTTCCCATGATGCTCAACTACACTGCAGAGTGCATGAGCATCAAGGGAAATTTAGTTCCAACACATTTGGGGTGCCATAGTTTGTCATCACTGGCCTAGGCCATCTTTATGTAGAGCAACAAATCTTTTTCAGATCATCAGAGTTTTGCCATGAGGAGCCATGTTGAACTTCTAGTGAGTAAGAGCGATAACACCAAATTTAACACACCTGCTCCCCATTCACACCTGAGACCTTGTAACACTAACGAGTCACATGACACCAGGGAGGGAAAATGGTTAATTGGGCCCAATTTGGACATGTTCACTTAGGGGTGTACTCATTTTTGTTGCCAGTGGTTTAGACATTAATGGCTGTGTGTTGAGTTATTTTGAGGGGGCAGCAAATTTACACCGCTACAATGTAAATTAGTGATCATACAACTTGTATAACAAAGTGTCATTTCTTCAGTGTTGTCACATTAAAAGATATAATAAAACATTTACAAAAATGTGAGGGGTGTACTAACTTTTATGAGATACTGTACATATACATATACCTTATGGATAAAAGCGGTCTGGGGGTTTTAGGATTATTCTGCTTGGGTAGAACGTAGGCATCTGTCTCCTTCCACTTTAACCAGAAAGTTAATTTACCATCTCTCTTTGGTGAAGAGGGAGAACCACATTCTCTGGATATTGGTCTAACTCTGATGGCCTGCTTGGCAGCTACCTTTTCATTCAGTAAAGCTGATATCTGTGCTTGGTTCCTCATGGCTTAAGGCAGGGATATGCCTAGTACACATGCACCAAATGTCAGAAGAAATTTGCCGACTCAATAAAAACCGTGCGACATTCGGCCCCTGTGTATGTCAGCCGGTCCAATAGAAGCCAGCCATTCGGCCAGCTTCTGTCAGACGAGCATGCTGGGAAATCAGCAGCTGACCAACTCCCAATCGGCACTCTCAGCCAGTGGCCGACTGGCGCTTTCAGTGTGTACCAGGCTTAAGTCAACACGTACAATCACCTCCTAGATTGTTAATACAATTAAAAGAGCCTACTCCTAATGCTTACCTGAGCCCCATTGCGCCACCCAAACAGCCACATTATTCATTCAGTTTCCTGTGGATGAATTACAAGTACCCAGGGCCATCTTTAATATTGATTGGACCCTGGGCAAACTTTTTTTGCTCTCCACCAGCTCGGAGACATACAATAACAGCTGGACTCAAAATCAGTTTACTGAATCAGATTAGGCAGTGATTGCAATTAGTTGTCAGAGGTTACAGTGCATCATATCCGCTCACTGACCAGCTGCTAGAGGTACAGCACACATTATGGCTCACTGATTATTTGTTAGAGGTTACAACACATGACTTCTGCTTGTTGGTTGCTAGAGATTGCTGTACATTAATACTGCTCACCAATTGGTTGCTAGAGGTTACTGGACATCCTTACCACTCACTAATTGTTTGCTAGAAGTTACTGCACATTATTACTGCTCACTGCTTGCTTCCTAGAGGTTACGGCATCTCCTCCCTGCCTGCACACCATGGAATAGGGAGGTGAGGGGATCAAAAGACAGAAAACTCCTAGGAATCCTGGGATCAGCAGCAATGCTGGGGGAGGGGTGTGTGATCAGTGGCAATGCTGGGGTGTTGATGGGATCAGTGGCAGTGGTGGGATTAGTTAGGAGGCAGTACACTGGCAAATTCAGAATCATGTAGCTGGAAATCTTTGGCAAGTATATAGTGGGGGATTCCACACTGACCACCAATGTAATGGGGAATTTACAATGACCACCAATGTCGGGGGGGGGGGGATTTTACACTGACCACCAATGTAAGGGGGAATTTATGCCACCCACAAATGTAAAGAGGAATTTCTACACTGACACCAATGTAATAGGAGCATTTACACCAACCACCAGTGTAAGGGGGAATATACAATGACCTCCATTGTCGAGGAGATTTGTAATTACCACCAATGTAAGGTGACACTTCTACACCGACCCCCAATGTTAGGCGGGGGAGATTTACAATGACCTCCAGTTTAAGGGCAGTTCTGCACTTACCAGCAATGCAAAGGGAAATGTACAATAATCACCAATGTAATGAAGAATTTACACTGACAGACATGTAATGGGGGATTTTACATTAACAACCATTAAAGGGGGATTTCTACACTGGCCACCAATGTAAGGGGGGCTTTACACTCACCACCAATTTAAAGGGGGCTGCTACATGGACCAACAATGTAAGGGAGGATTCGAAACTGACCACAAATGCAAGTTTGGATTTTTTTTTTACCGATTACCAATATAAAGAGGAGTTCCTACACTGGCAATGAGGATTTACACTGACCACCAATGTAATAGGAGCATTCACAATAACCACCAATGTAAGGAGGGATTTACATGACCACCAAGGTAAGAGGGACCTTCACACTGGGCACTAGTGTGAATTAAAGGATGGTACACCAAGCCCCAATGTAATGAGAAGATTTAAACGGACCACTAATGTAACAAAGATTTAGCCTGCGTTCACATTTGTGTGCATCGGGAAGACATGCAAAATGGCTTTCCTGACACCACAGAAACATGCTGCGCTTCAGCAGATATACAACAGTGCTATTAATTGTTAAGGACACCCTCATGCATCGGCTGATATGTGCGTATTCACATGAACCAAAATTCACGGTGCTGTGGTTCCATGTTATTTTGACAAAGGTTTCCACCTCCAATTTGCTTACCTTTGCAGAACAGGCTGATGTTAGGCTCAATGACCACATGACCCTTTACCTCCCCAGTGGGGAGCATTCAGCAGAAGCGATGGTGGATATGACCTCAGGGGGGCATGATATACATATGAATGCAGCCTCTATTTACATAATAATGTAGTCACTATTTACATATCAATGCATATAATTTACATGTAAACACAGGGTCTGCAGGTGTGTTCTCTGTACACGGTAATAGGGCAGAGCTCGGGAGCATTAGCAGAACTTCACACAAATATCGGGACACAGCACAGGACTAAAACTTGAAGGGACAAGGGAAATTAAACTGGGGTATTTGTCAAGTATGCGACAGCTGCTTTGGGCCCCACAACACTGATGGGGCCCAGGGCAGCTGCCTCTTTTGCTCTGCCTTAAAGACGACCCTACAAGTACCATTGGCAGCAGTGGCAGACAGCTTGCAGTTTTCAATGAACTAAGAGGGCACTGATGATTGCTTCTTTCAGCAGTTCAGAAACTGTCAGTTTGTACGGGAGGTATGGGCAGACAGCTGAGTCTGCAGAATCCTTGCATTGCACCTGCGATCTGATGATCGTGGATGCATTGCTTTACAGTGCAAAAAATAAATAAATAAATGCACATTTTTTTTACCTGCAAAAATGTGGATTAAAAAAAAAAAAAAAAAAATTTCTGAAGTTCTGGCACCAACATCACTCACCTAAGCCTGTAGTGTTGGACAAGGACCATCAATGACATGAAGCATTTTTTTCCAATGTTAAGTGGCCTCTGATCAACAACGGGCATGCACTACACTAACCACCAATATATGTGATAACTTTTCCACTGGCCACCAATGAATGGCATTGTCTTCAATGATCAAAGTGAAAAAAAAAAAATAAATAAATAAAAAGTAAATCAAGTTAAAATATTCCCTTGTGGAAGAAAGGAAGGTCATTAACTGAAGGAGTTTATGGAAGAGATCAACAGTTTGGTAAACCGTGTAACACAACCAGATCTAGGTGGTCACATATCCTTATTGAATGAAGACAAATAATGCCATGGAAAAAGAATATAATTTTAATGTAATCCTCAAAGTATATGTGAACCCTCACGATATGGCGAGTTAGTTCCCACTGTATGCTGCTATGGTGCACCAGGAAAATGGAAAATTGTATACTCTTCTTTCTGTAATTTTCCTTTCCTGGTAGCACACAGATTTCCACCCAAATGGTGAGAGTCCTAACACCACCATGAAATCTGACAAGACATAGGACCCATGCAGCAAACATATCTATTGACTAGCAAAACCTAAGGCAGCCCCTCCTCACTCCTCACATTTTCTGCCAATACAGGAAATACTTTCTCTTTCCTTATCTTTGGAACATTGTTAGGAGGCAAATCCACTATTTTCATCAGTATGATGGTTGTTTTCTTGGATATAATTTGTACTGATATTTGCACTTGAAGGATTGTTCTACTTGAATTGTTGCCTTTAGAACTGCTGAAAATGTAATTAAAATATCGGAATCTAAAAAAATATATAATTTTGTTTTATCCACCAGGCGTTCAACTTTAATACAGAGCTGCCCCCACCCTGCCATACGATTGGACAACTTTTGCACAATAGTGCACTAATGTGGTCATCTCTGCACCCTCTCCTTCTGAAAGAATGTTGAACGTTTTAGAACTGCAGCACTAGGCAATGAGCCAGACTGGCTGACACTGTTGACCTTTGGTCTCTAAGTAAGCTGTACAGGGGATAATGGGAATCTAATAGAGATTTGATCAAGAAATAAGCTGATAAAAGGAGAAAGAAATGTGACATGAGAGACATTAAGAGAATGAGTTTATCATTGTGCTGCTTTCCTTTTACTGTCCAGTGATATGATGGGGATGGAACCTTTAAGTGAAAGTTAAAACTGCAGCAAAGTTCAAGTCCCATACCTTGCTAGACAGGGTTGTGCGGTGGAAAAAAAAAACTGGACTAAAATGCAAACCATTTGGCAATAAAACTACTCCCATATATTATCTGTGCATTTAGCCACAGTCATAGGTTAAGATTGATGGGAAATCACCAAGGCACTGCATTCCACTTGATACAGCTTAATAGGTAGATACATCATATTACAGTGTCAGGATAAAAAAAAAAATGGATATTGTAGATGCTGTGTAGTTCAACACGTTTTACTATGAGCTCTCAGGAAGAAATACTACATAACCTAGATGTGTTGTATCTAAGGGTTCCTAAGAAACACCACTGGTCACAAACCCAGGGTCAGATGCCACTACTACCCAAAAGAAGCCCATTGGTGATTCACAGGGGGAGGAAATAGGATGACATACCAGCTCAATAATAAAGATTGTAAGATCAACCACCTGTTCAAAGGTTATATAAAAACAGAAGCTGGTAAGGTGACTCAACTAAGTATTAGCATATAGTGTTGAATAAGGACCCTGAAAGATTATTCAGGCACAACTAGAATGTTGCCTGCATATGCCTCTGCATCCTCACTAGTAGTGTGGTCTAGGTTAGGTAGTATTTCTTCCTGAGTTTTTTTAACCTGATGATGTAATATGATGTATCTACTGAATAAGCTGTACTACGTGGTAATTACCACTCAATTATTTCATTGTATTTAATCAATGTTAAAATAATTATTTTAATAAATCCTGGATTTTATTTTTGCCACCTTAAAAGTCCCAACCTGTACATCAGATTTTTCTGTGCATTAATCGTTTGCTTGGTAGTTCAGCTTTTTTTCATTATTATTGGCCCGCAGCTAGGCTTTAACCCTTTCACTGATGCATTCACTAAACCCATTGTAACAACAAGTTTGAATACAGGAGGATATTTGATACAGTGAGATATTTAGTACAAAGAAACTACAATAGTATTGCAATACCAAAAGAATATGAACATCACCCTTTGCACCAGTAATATCCCATTCCTCCAAAACTCACAGTATAATTCCTTTTTGAAATTCCTCCTAGCATTATATAAACATACAGTATGATAAGCATCATGGTTATAAAAAATTTTGAGAATGAGCTCCTGTATACTCTTGAGCTGTCCTTTAAATCTAAGAGCCAGCAGACTTTAAAGAAACAATGCGTTTAAGTGTCAGTAAAAATGGCTGTGGAATGAGGCTCAGTTTCAATATTTTTATAGCATTCCAGTGCTAGCCATACCCAGCCATACCTTGGTAAAGATTGGACTCGAAAGGTCAACAGCTTTTAGCAACTGAAGTATTGGCATCTACCTGATTGGATACGATTTGGATAGATTGCACACAGAGGCTCACGCATTACATAGTCATTGACAAACACTGACCTAGCAGAAAAATTCTGAAATATCTGGGTGTGGCCATTCTTAAAAGTTTATAAAGGATGCCATTTGATCCATTTATATGTCATTACCACCTTGTTAAAATACTGGTTGCTAGGCTCTCTTTGCATTCTGAATTTGAGACAACAAGAGTGCAACAGATTGATGATGTCTGAGCTTCTGCTATGTATATCCATTTCAGGTAGGCGACTAAAAAAGTAGGTCTCTGAAGGTTTTCATTCATCCAGGTATAGTTCGTTGTAGTAAGGCTCATGCCCTGTACACACAGTCGTACATTGATCGGACATCCCAACAACAAAATCCATTGATTTTTTCCAACGGATGTTGGCTCAAAACTTGTCTTGCATACACACGGTTGGACAAAGTTGTCGGAAAATCTGATCGTTCTGAACGTGGCGACGTAAAACACGTACGTTGGGACTATAAACGGGTCAGTAGCCAATAGCTTCCGTCTCTTAATTTATTCTGAGCATGCGTGGCACTTTGTGTGTCGGATTTGCGTACACACGATCGGAATTTCCAACAACGGATTTTGTTATTGGAAAATTTTATAGCCTGCTCTCAAACTTTGTGTGTCGGAAATTCCTATGGAAAATGTGTGATGGAGCCTACACACGGTCGGAATTTCCGACAACAAGGTCCTATCACACACTTTCCATCGGAAAATCCTATCGTGTGTACAGGGCATCATTCAGCTGGACTTTTTTTGCAATGTTGAAGACATCTAAACACGCAATGAGTGTCCTCAATTATCTAGCATTCTCAACGTGATTAAAAAAGTAGCAGCTAGACTAGTAGAACAACCAAACTGGCATTTTCAAAAGTAGAGAGACAGCAGTGGTAGCCTAAATATCTCCCTCAGCACTACTTTCCTTTATAAAACAAAAAATGTGAATGGGTAATTTTTTACATAGAAATGCTCCAAGTACTTACACTTGTTATTTTCCACCACATCACTCTAACCCATTTAGAACTCTATTGTCTTGCAACATACTGTCATTTTAATATTGGGCACACCCTTAAAGAGTACAGGAATCACCATATGACTGTATTGCTGGCTCTTGTCCAACCATACCCCCAAGACAAGTTTTTAATTAAACAGTTCGGCTTTTCTGCAGAGATGTCTTGGACTCGGCTGTGCTTTCCTGCATTAGTGCACAAATGGGATTAGCTGGACAGAATTACAAATCCTTTGCTAGTTTAAAGACAATTTACACAAATGTCTTTCAATTGTCAATTTCTAGTATTTCTAAAGCCCAAACTTTGGATAGTATAGGGGAGACATGGAATTAAGTGTCCCATTGGAAGATTTTCCCTCTATTCCTTTTCTGGTGGCAACCTAAATGTTTGGATTTACTCTCATTTTGATTCATGGCACCATTGGTGATCAAGGCAATTGGAGAATGTAAATCTTCATAAAAAGGGACATGGGCAGCAATACAAACCCGACAGTGGTTCAAATCCTTCACCACTCTATCCACAATGTAAAAAAAATGTTTTGCCTTTAGTAATATTTTTCTTACCCTATTCAAATATTTTTTTTGCCCAAGCCATCCCAATGTGCTTATCTTTCACTTACCTAGTATATAGCAGCCTTCAATCTGTACCCTCTGTTCAAGATTTAAAGAAAATCCATTCTGAGCCCTGACTTCCTGTAGCACCATGGGACCATCTAGGAAACTTCACATTCCATCATGCACTGCCTTACTGCATCACAGTATAGGGCATGTTTTACTTGTGGACCACACCTCACTCATTCCCTAACCACCTCTTATTTCCACCCACTTCTCTATTTCTTCCTTTAAAAAGTAACTCCACTTTTATGGATAAAAAAAAAACATTCCCGTCTGGGTGATCTATGTACATTGCAAGGATTTTACCAAACTTTGTAGCAGATTCCTACCTTTTATTTTGAAGATTTAGCGGTTTGCGTCCATGTGCTCAGTGAATCTGTATGGGCGTGGTTTTATAATAGTCAGCTCCCACATGGCAAGGTTTTCTCTGCTATTGTTAAAAGATTGAGCTTGCAATTTCTCCCAGCACCCCCTCTCTATTCTGAACCCATGTCGTCTCTGCTTCCTCTGATATTAGTAAAAGGCTGAGCCTGCAACAGCTGCCAGTTCCTTCTGAGGAGAGGACCACAGTATTAGCTAGTGTTTGTGTTGTGTGAATGTCAGAAGCTGGGGATCAGTGTTGTCATGCACAACAACTCAAGCTGCCAGCAGCTACGTTTGTGTTTTTGTGAATAACAGCGTTTACAGCCCCTGTCATTCACCCAACAGAAGTCACCAGCTATTGTAGTCCCCTCTCCCCGCTGCAGACTGAGTCTTTCAACAGTAGCAGAGGAAGCAGAGGAGGAACAGCTACAGAATGGAAAGGGGGTTGTAGGAGGTTAAAGGCTCTGTCTTGTCTGTACAAATGGAGCAGAGGAGGCACATGGCTGCAGGGCAAGGACAACTGCAGAACTGAAAAAGGGCTATGGCTTTAGTGCTGCCTGCACCTCCCTCATAGGAATGCCCATAATTGGGGTCTCTGCCTAGGGTGGAGCTACAGCCAGCACTGATAGGAATATACATGATCTTTTATTTACACATCATCGATTTTAACAGGCACAAGTGCTAAGACCTTTGAACTTCTGATGAGAGTTCTTCTGTAAGCGCTGATCTTCATAATACTCAGATACTGCCATACCTAAAGCTCATCTTCTATTAATAACAGTACATAATTTGCCTTGGAGTAGCATATGGATTGCAGGCACTAATAGGACTTTACTGTGACCTTTAAAACCGCTATCTGCTCAGTGAACCAAGCACGGATTATACATATCACAAAATCAAGCACATTTTTAAGCATAGATCGATCTGAAGTGTCACAGTGGCAAAATTATCCATCCATGGGTTACGATACGGATTACAAAGCAGAAAATGTAATAAAGTCATTAATGCAAAAGCAATAGCAACATGCCTAAAGGCTGGTACACATGGGCCGAATGTCAGGTGGTTTAACAGAAACCAGCCTACATTCATCCAGTGTGTACAGCAGCCTGTCTGGTTTGTTGAACAGGCATGCTAGAAAACCAGCAGCTGATTGCCATCCGATCAGCGCTTGAAGCCGATGCAGGGAGATCACTGTACTAACATTGCATAATTAGTGCAGGAAGCTCCTCGGGAGCGCCTCAGTTATGGACTTTCTAGGCACGACTACAAAAAGTATCTATAAAAAATTAGTTTTATTGAAAAATACAAAATGGACATCAATTAATTATATATATATATATATATATTATATATATATATATATATATATATATATATATATATATATATATATAGAAGCGATAGCTATACAACACCATCTAAATGCACAGTTCTTCGGACATGAGGAAAAATATTTCAAATAACAATCGGTCCGAGAGGATGGCTGGATAGCAGATCCGCAATCGATTAGTTCATGTCAGGTAGATATTCAATGCTCAACATGTTTCGCGTGTCTTCACGCTTCTTCAAGAACGGAAAGATAAATTGTGGCTATCAAATACATAATATAACATATAATTCATACATAAACCCTGAAACCCAGCACTTAAAACGATGCCATATACTCCATAATCACACAATTCCCTGCAGGCTGAACCAGTGCGGTATAGCGTAGAGACACAACCCCAAAAGGTGGTGAAAGGCTACCATGGGGGCGCACACAACATAGTACTGGATGGTAGCTGAAAAGTGTAACAATATAGAAAAGCTTCATACAAAAATAGTTGTAGATCCACCAATAGTAGGGAAAGGAAGGGGGAGGAATGGGGGAAAAGGGGACGGGGAAAGTGGGACGGATGAGGGGGGGAAAGAAAGGGGGGGGGGGAGAAAGGGGGGGGAAGAAAGGGGGGGGGTTAAGAAAGGGGGGGGGAAGAAAGGGGGGGGGGGAAGAAAGGGGGGGGGAAGGGAAAAAAAAAAAAAGAGAGAGGGGGGTTGGAATGGTCGGGAAAGGGTATGGCAGGAAGGGAAAGGGGGAAACCAAAAGGGAAAGACAAAAAGAGGATATATCTCTGAAAGTACTCACAACGTGTATATATTCTAAAATCATGAAAAATATGCCCGCAGATTAGGGAAGGGCCAGCAATGTGGTATAGCAGCACAAGTCGGGATGAATCTGGGCTGATGATCGGGATGAATCTGGGCTGATAAGCCCAGATTCATCCCGACGTGTGCTGCTATACCACATTGCTGGCTCTTCCCTAACCTGCGGGCATATTTTTCATGATTTTAGAATATATACACGTTGTGAGTACTTTCAGAGATATATCCTCTTTTTGTCTTTCCCCTTTTGGTTTCCCCCTTTCCCTTCCTGCCATACCCCTTTCCCATCCATTCCAACCCCCCCCTTTCTCTTTTTTTTCCCCCCTTTTCCCCTCCCTCCCCTTTCCCCCCATTCCTCCCCCTTCCTTTCCCTATTATTGGTGGATCTACAACTATTTTTGTATGAAGCTTTTCTACATTGTTACACTTTTCAGCTACCATCCAGTACTATGTTGTGTGTGCCTCCATGGTAGCCTTTCACCACCTTCTGGGATTGTGTCTCTACGCTATACCGCACTGGTTCAGCCTGCAGGGAATTGTGTGATTATGGAGTATATGGCATCGTTTTAGGTGCTGGGTTTCAGGGTTTTATGCATTATTTATATGTTATGTTATGTATTTTGATAGCCACAATTTATCTTTCCGCTCTTGAAGAAGCGTGAAGACACGCGAAACATGTTGAGCATTGAATATCTACCTGACATGAACTAATCGATTGTGGATCTGCTATCCAGCCATCCTCTCGGACCGATTGTTATTTGGGATATTTTTCCTCATGTCCGAAGAACTGTGCATTCAGATGGTGTTGTATAGCTATCGCTTCCTTATATATATATATATATGATTTGTGGTTTTAATTGATGTCCTTTTTGTATTTTTCAATAAAACTAAACTTTTTATAGATACTTTTTGTAGTCGTGCCTAGAAAGTCCAAAGTCCCTCCTCCTTGTGTTTTGAGTCTAAATAATAGTTGTAGGACGTGGCACAAGTATACCTCGCATGTATCCACAGTACCACTCTGTGTTGTGATACAATTTCAATTTTGTATTGAGCGCCTCAGTTATCTTCTTTTTTCATTTGGGTTGGGTTAAAACGAAAAAAAAAAAAAAAAACTAGCAAGACTTGAACAGGTCACTCATCTTATAACCACAGCTGCCAAAAAAAAAGCAATACATACAGAGTAAGTGAGTGCATTCTACAGTAATTCAGCGTGTAACATTAGCCTAACAAGATAGTTACCTCATCATTGGGCTCTATGCATGAGGGCTAACCACACACTCACATAAATAGGTTACATAATGCAATATTCAAGAAAATTGTGTAGTATATACAAGCTCAGAGCAAGTGTAAACCTCAGTATTTACATTTTTTTTTTTTAAATATTTTCACCAACACAGGCATTAAAATTTTGATTACCAAAAATTTAATTTTTCTAAAGGATTATTTTTTAAAATAAAAAAAAAATCCCCATCAAGTGCAAATGATGTTTAGCATAATTATATCCTAAACACTGCCCAACACCCTCAAAAGTCTCACACTTTCCTGTCCACATTCCATGGAGGTCTTTGCTGTGCATCCAATAGAAGGCCACACATCTCCACTGAAAAAGACTCCCAGCCAGGCTCCGCATGAAAGAATTTCAATTTACTCATGTGACGGCCTTCGCACAGCAAAGATCTGCATAGAAAAGTCAGGAAAATTAGATTTTTTTGGGGGGGGGGGGGGGCAGAGAGGATTACTAGTGAAATACTTCCAAATTCTAATTGTTCTGTACATTGTTAATGTGTCAAATGACTAAAAATCTGATAGAATGACCGAAATTGTTCTTATTGCCAGACACGCACAGTCACATTAGCTGCATGAAAAAGCAGCGTATGCTGAATTTTTTTTTTTTAAATACCTGCATATTTAAAGGAGTAGTAGAGCCAAGCTCACTAAGATCTTTACTTCTGTGATCCATATTCAGCTGACAGCAGGCCAAAATCCTAGGTCGGCTGACGGCATCAAGCCTGTCTAGGCTCTGGAGAGATCCCGACTTTAAAGAATATGTAATCCCAACATTTCATATTCCTGATATGTGCCTGCTGTACCACATAAGTGTATGAAAAAGGTATCCTATTCTCTTGGTATTGCTTCCTTTGTGTGAAAGCCCTGGTGTTGCTTTCAGTCCCTTTTGGTTTCCTATTAAAAACTGACTACACTAAGCAGGAGAACACACTGTGTTCAGTTCTCTAGCTGTGCTAGGAACTTGTGTGCTCTCCTCCAATGTTCAGCGAGCCACTGAGAGCCTGAACCAACCGCACTCCATTGAGCACTGGTGGGGCAGAGCAGAGAGGTGACGGACAGTCACCAGCTCACTGAAGCGGTCTTTGATTGCTCAGTTCAGTCTTAGAGGAAGCAGGGGACAAATGCAGCATTTCGGATCGATACTGCATCCACCTAGGCGAGTATGTGTTTTTAAATTCTCAAACTTTTCTTTTAAACATACAACTGTAAAAACCCCAAGTATGTAATTGAAAAATATATAGGGATGAGATATGAGAAATTGAGACCTGAAAGGAAAGCACAAGGGAGCCATTATTGCTGACGTGCCTTTATAAGTAGAAATTGAATTATACACAAGAAATCAAAGACCCACCACTCCCACCTGGCCTTCCAAGACATGTGTGTGCACAGCAGCTTCTACCAACCTAGCATGCGCATTTGTTTACAAGCAGAGCACAGTACTGTGGTTGTGCTGGAAATTCTATGGGTCGCTTGCACATTAGCTCTGGACTAAGCCATTTTATGGACATTTTTTCAGCTGTTCTGCAGCAATTTTTCTTGTCATTCGTGACTGTCTGCGGACTACCATGAAAGTATAAAGACAGATTGAATGTATACAATTTCTGTAATTTTAATAAAAATAAAGCTCACTGCCCAGTCTCACAGAAGCGCTTACCAGACATATCAGATGATCAATTTAGGCCACGCTTTATATTCACCATGAGCTATTCTTTCCCAAAAGAGGAAGACTGTTACTCAACAGCAACATCAAAGAACTCACTGTGTAATATATTTTCAGTCTATCAAACGGTTTCAAAGATATCGGGAATTCTGTGATTTGCACAGCATTTCAGTTTAGTTCACATTACTTATCATTTCGGCATGCTAAAGAAATAAAAACTGGTTTAATACATATTCTCTTAATATACGGTCAATACGTCCACTAAACAACCAATGCATCCTCTAAATATATGTATACAAGTATTAAACAATTTTGGGGGACTTGGAATGTGTTCATACAAGCGCTGAAGAAATAGAAATTGGTGTAAATAATCTTCACTAATATCCAATGTAGGTCCAAAATAAAATTATATATATATATACATACATACACACACACACACACACATACATACACACACACTTATTCATTTTGGAGAACTTGGAAAATGTAAACACAAGTTTGGTACTTTGATTATTGGATCAATTCAGTTATACGATACAGAACTTTAATGAGCAGCATAGTAAAAAAAATAAATAAATCAACCATGTTAATGCCTAGAGACCATTACTTAGTGAGACAGAAGCCAACCTATAACATGGCCAATGAATATGTGCATGCAACATTTACCGCACAATGAACTAGCATCTAACTGGCTGTCAGCTATGACATTTGCATGTCCACGATTCAAGACGGGAGTAAGGGACCTGTTTTGAACACATTTTAAAAGGTATGACCTTGCAAAATCTCAATCTGGGCCACATGCACTTTCCAAAGCGTATACATAAAAGCAAAAATGCACTGGTGCTGTGACAACTGAACATGTCTCAATGTACAAAAACAGAAGTTAGAATGCATTGGGTTGTGGTGTCAATGGGCCCCAAGAGTTTTGGCCTTAACATGTACATTTCATGCACTTTTTTTGTTTAACTTTTTGCAGAAGGGACATTCCAAAACACAACCACTGTATTCTTCCTCCTGTATCTCACATTAGGTTTGAGCCATTAAAATTGTCAGTACTGAGATGCTCTTCACAGTTGATTACAGAGAACTCAAATGAGGGGGGAACTCAACTTTACTAAGTGGACTCAAATCCCAAGCACAAGACTGCACACTCTTACAACCAAGGCTAACCATAGATTGTGTTGTTACATTCAGCCAGTGACCTCACACACAAAAAAAACAATTAATGGGTTCTCCCATCTACACAAGCAAGGTAGATGGAGAAATCCTCTCTGCTGTTCCATTGTATTCCGACAGCGGGACTCATCTGCTGTCAGAATACTCTGACCAGTGGATGCAGTCACAGACTGACAAAAGTTTTCCAACTTTCCTGTTCAACAGAAGCTGAATCCTGCTGAACAGGCTGAATTTCGATCTCTTTGGTCAGCTTTAGCTAGGCAAGTGCTTTCATACACTTGGCTAAGACCTGCTCTCCTTCAAGGACTGTTACAGCTGTGTAGGGAACATGTAGGGGGCGGGTCACTATCCAGACATTTTCAGACAGCAGTCAAAGGCAGATTATGAAGAGAAAGCAGTCTCTCCTTGAAGACACCTTTTGGCTAGCAAGCAGGCCTACATGTCCCCAGATGCAGCAACACCAGAAACTGACCCTGTAGTGCAGGCGTAGGCAACCTCGGCCCTCCAGCTGTGGTGAAACTACAAATCCCATCATGTCTGTGATTGTCAGGGTCTTGCAATGTCTCATGGGACTTGTAGTTTCAAAACAGCTGGAGTGCCGAGGTTGCTTACCCCTGCTGTAGTGCTTTGGTTTCCAACGAGCTGTGAAAGCAATTCAATTTCATTTAAAACACATTACTGGTGGTTTGGATGTAGAAATACCGCTGTACTGGTCATAAGGAAAGTTCAGGTATATATAAATACCTCTTCCATCTTGGAGTTTTTGTGTTACTTTAGGACAATTCTGTGACAAATTTATATACACCTCACTCCACCACATTGAAAAAAAAGATAAAAGCATGTTTCACCTGGTCATGGACTTAGTCTTAGACTAACCCTACCACAAGAAAGATTTTGAATGCGTACCCGGAAGACAGATTGCTTAGTACCTACTACAGTTTTTATGAATATTCCAAAATGTTTCTGTACGAAGGTTAATGCAGACTTGAAGCAGCTCTGACCAGCATCTTCCTGATGATTTAGTGTGCTATTGCTGACTCATTGCAGCCAGCAATATATCACTATTGGAAGTGATCTGATGTTGCAGACTTGCACAGGGGGGGGGGAGGGGGGATTATTGGATCAGTTCAACACCAGCCAGATCTAAATCCCCCATATGAAGAAAACAGTGTTAAATAACTAAAATAGCAGTGCACTACTGTGCAGAATTGCAGCCCGCTACAGTAACAATTTGATGGGGGTGCCATTTAAAATGAATAGCCCTACAACACATGCATAATGGTGTGATTTTTTTTCATACATTAATGCAATGAAAACTTATGTTAACTATCGTGTGGCCCTCTGGACATGCTGTGGCCACAGTTGACCACCACTACTGTAGGGGTTGTTTGGCATGTGTATGAAATATTTTACTCTGCAGGCTTGGTGTTAAACATGGTGGGAAGTGGAAGTCAAATAATAAATAAAAATGTACTTGCCCCATGAATTTCAATAAGAAAACTGACATACTTTCAGTAACATAAAAGAGCCTTGTACATTAACCTACTATTAACATTTAAGCATACAAGCATTTTTTTTTTTTTTTTTTAACTTCAACAGCCACAGAATGCGAGACCCAAATGACCTCAGCTCCCCCTCACCCCCTGTGAACCAGTACATTTAAGACATCTTAAATGTTAATCACATTTCTTGCTAAATAGCCTGTTTGTGTCATAAGCCTTTGAGATAATATTCAAAGACTTAGGCGGGGTGACTAGAATGAGTATCATCATTTGCCAACAGTCTGAAATAAGCAGCTATTACTTTCACACATTCATTTAATGTTAATGCCATACAGACAGCTAAGCAATGTATGCGGTCTGTATACCTCAGAGAGGTGATTTTAATACAGAGGGGGCATTTTAATTGAATGGAAAAATATTACACTTCAAACAATGCATTTATTATACAAGTAAAACCAAGCCTTTAATTGCTGCTACTTTATCTGAGGAACATTTTTTCTGGCTGTAAATCTAACAGGGCTTTATTGTGAACCAGTGGTTATAGTTTATGCATTTGGAACAATGGAGCATTAAAAGTAGTGAAAAACCACTGACCTGTCTTAGACAAGCTAAAAACAATTTAACCCCCCCCCCCCCGATACAGACTACCACTACTATTTACTGTAAAAACTTAAAATATCTGCAATAACCACATAATCTACAACAGAAAAAAGTTTGTGAAACCTTTAGAATAAGCCAGTTGCAGCAAATAACTCTAAAGTAACAGGCACGGTCATCTCTTTACTATACACGTTTTTGACCTTGACTGTTAAAATTAAGCAGACCTCTTTGATGACACCCCTCCATAAAAGGTAGTTAGACTAAGGTGTTCTGTGACAAAGTAGGAAAAGGTTTGTAGTTAACAATGCCTTGCCCCATGTAAAAAAAAAAAAAAAAAAAAATGAAGAAGACGTTAAACTAAGCTATTAAGGCTGGGCTCGCACTTGAGCGGCTCTGTGAGCCACGTATGCATCTCCTGAGGGGCAATGCTTTTTTTGTGCAGGTTTTTGTGGTGCTGTCCAGCAGCGGCAAGCACCCTCACAGGTGTAAACCTAGCCCGAAAAGGCCTCACTTTCCCAAGAGAGATCTGGTCATAATCCTTGGCCCAAGTACAATAATTGGAGAATGGCATATGCCTGAAAAAGGTCACCAAAAGCCTTTCTAAAGCCTTGGTATTCATGAATCCAGACATAAACTCACATGAAATCCAGAACTGTTGCTCATCAACCTAAGGTTGATGGAGTGCTTCAAAAGTAGGTAAATAGAAAACACAGGGGTAATCGTAAAAGCCTGGATGAAAGCTAATCGAGGTTAGGTTTGGAACGAAAAAAAGCATTGCAGATCAAAATAAATACCTTATCTAAGCATACAGCATATTGGAAAAAGAATCTTGGTTTAATGCTGCATTGCTGCCTTAGGGCCTGAAAAGCTTCTTTAGAAGGAATAATAATAATAAACTTGCAACTGAAAATGTTTAACATGAGAGGGTAGGGGCAGCAGTTTGTCCCCTAAAATTAAGAATTTTTACACATTCTAAATATGCAAAACTAACCTCTCTGAATAACAGCCATAAGGTAAGGTGATCCTATCTGCAAAACTCTCCTATACTTCACAGACGTTCCAATGCAAATACAGACTTTTTGAAATTTTACATGTGTATCCCTATGACAGCTAGAGCCTAGCAAGTCATTCTTCACACACAGAAAACAGTCAAGTCCACTTTCACCATACACACACTCCAACTTACCTAAAGGGACCATCTTATCTTACCTATGGCAGAAAATAGATATTGTGGAATGGGTAGACACCAGTTAAAAGTAGGTGGTAAAATTTCAGGGTTTATAAGGTTTTAATTTGATATTTTTTTTAAAATATGATTATACTTTTTTTTTTATAAAACTCTTTTCAAATAGGCTTAGAATACAGAGTGCACTCATGCCACATACTACGAGTACTATGGGTTTTCTAAAGAGCACACCAGAAGCTAGTTTATTTCAATGTTTTCTGATTGAAGCCCAATACAGCTTTGTGAAACAGGCAGGGAAATGGGCAAATTCTCTAAACATTCAGCTGTGTGTGTAAATCTGAGCTTGAGCTAAGGGGTTCTGTTAACAGGTTTTTGCAACAAAGTAGTTAAATGTTAGCCTGGTAAATGTCTGGTAAATGTGTGAAAGGGACTAAACTCCCACCTGCAAGCTGGAAACGTAAATACAAAAATATTCATGCATTACATTATTTGGAAACAGATTGTGGAATATTTCCTGTATCTCATTTGTTTTAAAGCTTGTTGCATACAAATCTCAGTAACTAAACCTAAAATGTAAAATTATCAGAGCAGTTATGCCGCGTACACACGGTCGGACTTTTCGTCTACAAAAGTCCGACAGCCTGTCCGACAGACTTCCGGCGGACTTTCGGCGGACTTTCGGCGGACTTTCTAACGAACGGACTTGGCTACACACGACCACACAAAAGTCCGACGGATTCGTACGTGATGACGTACACCGTACTAAAATAAGGAAGTTCATAGCCAGTAGCCAATAGCTGCCCTAGCGTGGGTTTTTGTCCGTCGGACTAGCACACAGACGAGCGGATTTCGGGGTCCGTCGTAGTTACGACGTAAAGATTTGAAGCATGTTTCAAATCTAAAGTCCGTCGGATTTGAGGCTGAAAAAGTCTGCTGAAAGTCCGGAGAAGCCCACACACGATCGGATTACCAGCCAGCTTTAGTCCGTCGGCGTCCGTTGGACTTTTGTAGACGAAAAGTCCGACCGTGTGTACGCCCCATTACTCTCACCCCCCAGTAAAAAAAAAAAAAGTTTAAACTTAAAGCCCTCCAGGCTAATGTCAAACGTAAACTGGAACTAAACATATATACTTAAAATAGTTATGTTCAAGGCATGCGGAGAATGATCACGGTCACAGTTGCTTGTGCTCTCAACCAAACTGTCAAGCCATCAAATGGCTGTCAAAACTGATCACATGTCCAGTGCCTCGGCAATTGCAGATAAAACAGAGGCTAAGACGGCAGCTTTCATGGTTGTAAAGGATACACTTTTAGTTACACTTTAACCATGCAGTGGGGTCCTCCCCACACTACATGGTTAAATTCTCATTTGACTGGGAGGGAGGAATATATAGAAATGTGTACTTTGTTCCTTGCTCCCCTAACAGCTGGAACTCTTCCATACTCTCTGATGCTCAAGGTTGTGGTTGGGCACTCGCCATCCTCCCATACAATTTAGAGCTGCTGGACCTGTATCTTTTGTGGCGACATCAGGGAGCTGCAACCAGTTGGGCAGTAAAGTAAAGCAGCTTGAGGGGGACCAGTCACAGAGATGAGAAAGCTTGCGGAAACCAGGAATAAGGCAATTTGCAATTATTCCTTTTTCCCTACCCAAACGAGCAATGACTTGGGTAAGTTTAACAGCAGTCCAGAGCTAGCTTTTAAAAATCTTGCTTTTCTAAAGTGCAGGTCACAACCCTCGAACAAGCACACAATTCAAGAGCACCAATTTCTATGTCTGCGTACCTGTTCTAAGACCAGAACTATAAAAAGGCACAGAATATAGCTGAGCATGTCTCACGAAAGCTGTCTTCTGATACAAAAGGGATAAATAAAAAAGTAGGATTGCAAGTTGCATTTTCTAGGCAGATCTAAATTGGTTAAATATAGGTGCTTGATTCTTTGGTGGTAAAGTCAAATTATAGATCTGTACCTGCATTCCAAAATATATCAAGCAAAACCTATCCTACAATCCACTGAATGATTCTCAATGAAAGAAAAGGCCTAAAAACCCTCAACTCAGTAGACCCTCACGTTAGTAGTTATAATTTATTTTAGGTATAAGTCAGCCTATTGAGTTAAAATTGGCTGCATTAAAGCCAAATGATTTTATAACAAATATTTGTGACCCACTACTAGAAATATTTAAATCACCCGACAAAGTCTATTAATACATTGTAAATTCAATGTATGCATACTTTATGAGAGCTACAATTTTAAGTATATATAAAAAATGAGTACTATTACATACCAAGTATAGACTGATAATGTCATAACGTTTAAGCGAGACAGTGATTCAATGCATTTTAAAATAGACCAACTACAAATTTCCCCGGTCAAAAGAATGTCTTCATTTGAGTGGCATTTTTTCCCCTGCCAATGCGATTCTTGGCGGTAGCATAGGTTCAACCTAACAACATTGTCCAAATATGGTGGGGAATTTCATGACGCTAGTGATATTAGAAAGTTTAACATAACACAGTCCCACTCATTAGCCATCACAGTCAACATATTTAAAAGAATATGGAATGCAAGAGATCTACTAGTTAAAAATTAGGCTCACAGCTATGCTCTCAATGTGACCATGAGAATAAAGTGAAACTCCTTATACATAGAATGTGTAAATAGACCTGTCTGTTTTAATCCTGTAAATGCGCACCACCCTGCTGCAACCATGTGCATTAGGCTAGGTTCACACTGTAGCATGTGATGCAGCTCACACTTGCATGGATACCAAAGGGGGGGGGGGGTTTAACCACTTCAATACCAAGGGCGTCATATGATGTCCTGGGCTTTGAGCGGGTATATCTGAATGATGCCTATAGTTACAGACATCATTCAGATATTGCCTGTTTCAGCCGGCGAATCTCTACACCATAGGAACAATCATAGCGGCCGTTCCGCCGCTTGATCATTCCTATGGGAGGCGAGAGGGGACGTCCCCCCCTCCCGCCGCCCTCCGGTGCTTGCTCTGACTCACCGTTATGATCGGTGAGGTGCAGAGTGGATCAGCCGGCGTCGGATGTAGATCATAGAGATTTCCAGCGGACCAGATGGTCCCCGGAGTCTCTATGATCGTCGGAGGCCGGGCGCGATGTTATGACGTCACGCTCGGCCTCTCCGTTCAAAAAAACGGCGCCGCTTCGGCTGGGAAGCGGCGATCGTTTTATTTTATTTTTTTATTTCAGGCTTCCCAGCCTAGTGGTGAGATATGGGGTCTTATTGACTCCATATCTCACTATTAAGAGCACCTGACATGTCATATTGCTATTACAAGGGATGTTTACATTCCTTGTAATAGGAATAAAAGTGATCAATTTTTTTTTTTTTCAAAAAAGTGTCAAAATAAAAAAAAAAAAATATATAACAATAAAAAAAAAAAAAATTTTTAAAGCGCCGCTGTCCCCGTGTGCTCGCACGCAGAAGCGAACTCATACGTAAGTCCCGCCCACATATGAAAACGGTGTTCAAACCATACATGTGAGGTATCGCTGCAAACATTGGAGCGAGAGCAATAATTTTGGCCCTAGACCTCCTCTGTAACTCAAAACATGTAACCAGTAAAAAAATTTCAAGCGTCGCCATTCTACGAGCATGTGCAGTTTTGAAGCGTGACATGTTAGGTATCTATTTACTCGGCGTAACTTCATCTTTCACAAAATGGAAAAACATTGGGCTAACTTTACTGTTTTTTTTTTAAACACAAAACCGTTTTTTTCCCCAAAAAAACGCGTTCGAAAAATTCCTGAGCAAATACTGTGTGAGATAAAAAGTTGCAACAACCGCCATTGTATTCTCTAGGGTCTTTGCTAAAAAAACATATATAATGTTTGGGGGTTCTATGTAATTTGAACCCGTGATGGTGTGTAGGGATTTGACGCTCAGATACACAGCCCTGTCACATGGGGGAGGATTACCAGTCCTCAGTTCAGTGTAGGCTCCAAGAAGTTTAAAAAAAAAAATAAAAATAAAAAAACAGGGGTTTTGGTCATCATACAATGCACAATAAAATAATGTAAGTGTTCTATTTCCTTACGTTTATGTACATGAATAATGATTAAAAAAAAACTTGCAATTTTTAACATTGAAAACGACTTTAGCAGTATTGTGAAATGTTAAACAAGCAATTGTAACTGACAAGGAGAAGCAGCAATGTTAAACCTAATGAAAAATGGCCACTGGCCCCTGATAAAACATTAAACCATAGTGGAAGTGGGCACCCATGTTTTAAAAGGGATGCTTTGAATATTTGCTGGGCAGAGAAGCATTAAGCATTCGTTTAGGAGCTATGTCAAGATATGTCTTTTACTGGGAGGTGTTGTTTTGGCATCCAAGCCTGGAAAAATGTGAAATGAACACGAATTCACCATGAAAAAAAAGCAAATAGTAGCTACATGGATATTATAGAAAGGTTTCCCTAGTACTCTTGGGTACTTTTAATTACATTTTTTTAATTATTATTCTGTGGCTGAAGTCACATCTGGTTATCAACTGTATTGTATGCCTCCAGTGTTATCAACTACCACCTAGAACTGTGTTGCCATAAAAAAAAAAAAAAATTGCAAACCTCAAACACTTTGGATTACACTGATTTTGCCCCCCCCCCCCCCCCAACAGTCATGTGTCCTAAATACCTGTGTGTTAGGATGCATAATAGGTCAGGCAAATGTTCATATTCTCTGACCTACCTACACTATGGAAGTTTACAAAAAACACAATGGATTTAAAAAAATAGAAGGAATACCTTCATGCAAATCTGTATGCCACTAGCTTGTTATGATTTGATGCAAATAGACATACAAATAGAGAATTGCTCAGGACCTGTGTATGTGCATTTGGCAGTATTTAGCAGTTCCACAAAGGATACATTGCAGGATGCCACTTGGGATAAATGTAAACTCGTTTATTTGGCTACATAAGCCAACACAAATAGTCAGTCTAAAACCAATGAATAAAAAATGGCAATAGCAAGCAGCGCCAACTAATACCCGATGGCTGTGGTGCACAAACAGCTCCAGAAGTATGGAAATCCAAGATGTCAGGGTACCCTGGAAGCAGTCCCGGGGGCACTGCACCTGTATGGAAGGCTGCAAGGACTACTGCTCACCAGCGTGGGGCCGACCGCCCCAGCACCTGCCGCTGGGACCGGTTCAGCCAGGGGTCGGAAGGGACGTCAGCTGCAGGCCGGATAGGGCCAGTATTAGTTGCTGTGACAACGCGTTTCGCGCGCATACACCTTATCATGACTTGAATCGGCTGAACCGATCCCGGCAGCGGGTGCTGGGATGTTTGGTTCCACGCTGGTGAGCAGTCCTACATACAGCCTTATCCATGTGCGGTGCCCTGGGACTGCTTCCAGAGTCCCCTGTATTGGATTTCCATACTTGTGGATCTGTTTGTCCACCACTGAGATCGGGTAGGATTAGTTGGAGCTGCTTGCTATTGCTAATTTTTTATTCATTGGTTTTGGACTCTGATGACTATTTTTGTCAGCCCATGTAGCCAAATAAATGCGTTTACATCAATCCAAGTGGCATCCTGCTATTTATCCTTCATGGAACTGGTAAATGCTGCCATACGCACATACACAAGTCCTGAGCGCTGCTCTATTTGTATGTCTGTTCAATCATTCACTACTCCAAGTGCTTTTTGCAGCAGCAGGGACATTTAAGGATGATTTTTTTCTAAATTGTGTGAGTTATCTAAAAGGTTCAATGCTCAGTTTTTTGGTCTTCATATAATGCCAATAGTTTGTGCAGCACTTTACAATATAAAGGGAGAACCAACAGTTACAATAATATAAAATACAAGAGGGCCCTGCCCATGAGAGATTACAATCTAATAGGGTGGGGCAAGTGGTACAAAAGGCATTAACTGTGGGGGATGAGCTAATGGAAGAGTTAAAATTTCAGTTTATTGGAGGAGCGATAGGCTTCCTTGAAGAGAAGTTTTCAGGGATCGCCTAAAGGTGACCAGAGTAGGAGACAGCTGAACAGACTGAAGTACGGAGTTCCAGAGGATAGGAGAGGCTCTGGAGAAGTCCCAGAGAACAGCATGGGCAGAGACGAGAGCTAGACAGCAGGAGGTCTTGGGAGGAGTGGAGAGGATGGTTGGGGTGATCTTTGGAGACCAGATTGATGTAGCTCAGGGCAGAGTTGTGGATGGCTTTGTATGTTAGAATATTTAATTTAATTTGCTGAACAATCGGAAGCCAGTGGTGGGATTTGCAGAGAGGGGTGGCAGACACTAGTGATTGGTAAGGTACATGAGTGTGGCAGCTGCATTCATGATAGACTGAACAGGGGATAGCCTACATAGAGGCAGGCCTAGAAAAGGGAGTTGCAATAGTCAAGGTGAGAAATGAGTGAATGAGTAGTTTGGTGGTTTTTATGAGTTAAAAAGGGGCGAGTTTTAGAGATGGTATTTAGGTAAAGTCTACAAAACTTTTTACATCAATTGGATTTGGGACCGAAAAGACAGATTGGAGTCTAGGATTATACTTAGTACCCTGGTGTAAGGGGAGGGTAGTTAGATTATTGATCTTTATGGAAAAGTCAGGGAGGAGGGCACGAGTGAGGCATGGGACACAATTACAAGCAAAGTTTAACCACTTGTTGACCGCCTGCCATCTTACGTCGGCTGTTTGAAGAGGCATATCATTGTTATGGCAGCAGCTAGCTACCATAACCCCGGTATCCTCTTCAAGAGCGGACGGTCGGCTTTCAGATAAGTGGTCTCTGAGGCGGATTCGCCGCAAGATCACTCATTGGTGGCGGGAGAGGGGTCCACCCTCCTCTGATTACCGGAGCCACCAGCAGCGGCGGAGGCGATCGGATCCTTCTCCGTGTGTGGTATGGAGCCGAGTGAGGGGAAGAAGGCCCCCCACTCAGCTCCATATCATTGTAGGGCGTCAAAACATCACTTCCGCCCATAGCTCTTAAAGGGACATTTAAAAAAAATCATTTTAAAATTGTTTTTTTTTTTTTTATATTGCATTTTAGTGTAAATATGAGATTTGAGCTCTTTTTGACCTGCCATGCTTTTTTTATTACAAGGGATGTTTACAATATATATATATATATATATATATATATATATATATATATATATATATATATATATATATATATATATACACACACACACACACACATTACATATATATATATATATATATATATATATACACATACACACACACACAAACTGGAGAAATATCCTGGCGCTACATGTGCATGTTAAAACAGGCACATCATAAGTTAATAAATTTAGATAAAAGGACTTCATTAACTGGGTACACTAGACGTTGGCTATATACAGCTCAAACTATAAATGCCATAGCCACTTTTAATTAAGCATGCATTCCCAAATACACAGCTGCAAACTTTTTCCTTTTCCTGCAATTCCTTCTAGATAAAACTAGATTTTTTCCTTATTACCGAATTTGATCCGGGTTCACATTGCCAGCTCACCTCCAGCTGCCTTTACAAAGTTTCACACTAAACCCCTTGTTTATATCAGTGCTGCAATTAAGACTAGGCCAAGAAGAGACGTCCCTGTGAGGGTGCCAAAAGTGCAAGGCAAAGACCTGACATTCTGTCTCTCCTTTTCAACCAGCCCCTCCTGTTTTTTCCATCATGACTGGTGTGTGCTGACACACATACATAAGTGCTAGTGTGCACACACACATACATACCAATCCCCCCTCACTAAAATCATTTCATTCAGTGGCCATTTCAGGACATTTCCACAAGCTCAAACTTATTTCCAAGTTGGCCAGTGGAGGGTTTCTGCCATACTGAAATCATTTCCAGAGCTAAATTGGGAAATTTGAGGCAGCTGGGCAATGTTACAGCTGGCTAAAGTGAAGCATGCAATAAAAGGCAGTGTGAATAAGGTATATTGAAGCTAAATTGGATTCGTGTGAATGGACATTTATTTTGAAGGTCGGATTGGGAGAATTAATGAACAGATGAAATTAAATTAGGTCAACCACATATTGAAAAGCATATTAAAAACATGCTTCAAATTTAAGGAAAAAAAATTAAGAATTTCTGCCTCAATTTGGTCAACTTATCTGTGTAAACATTTTTGTGGCATGTATAAAAAAAACTGAAGAAGATCACATCACATAACATATCACTGGTGGTGTATGTCAAGTGGCTATAAACACAGTGGAGAGAACATGAAGTTGGTCATGGAGGAAACTAAGAGGGCATATCGTTGGATTTGCTTTAAACTACTTGGTTAAGAGGAAGTTTATTTTTATTATCGCCAATGTTTAAGGTACTCTCAAACCAGAACTAAAGCCCAAACCTATTTTATAGTTTTGGAGAGAGATTAGAACACTCTCAGGTTTTTATTGGTATCGGTGTTCTTGTTAGAGGGATTTACCCGGTTTGTCCTCGTGACTACCATCATGGAGAGATAAAGTGATAGAAAATCAAAAAATTTTGAGCTGTCGCCAAAACAGGAGCTAATGGGAAATCTTTTAAATGAGGACGCTAGTTCTGGGGGCCCTAGTGACAATGGGGATTACCCTCACTTTGGAGGGATTTTCACTAATTTCCTGTTACTATGGGACAGGAAATAAAAGGAAAATGTCCACATTTGGACAGATGGCAAAAAAGGCGTGATGGATCATAGCACTCTTCGCATCAGCATTTATAAAATTGAGAGAGGAGCCTTTTCCCACAATAGTTATCTTAAAAGTTTTCTGTAGATGGCCAAAAGTCGCAGGTTTCCTTGTTCTTGACTACATTTCTGCTCTGCCAAAACAAAACTACCTTTGCTCCAAGATGGTTGATGGATCGATTAGGAGCACACACTGCTTTGCACCTCCAACCATGAAAGGATTTCACTTGGCGCCTTCAGTTAAGACAGCAATATGGCCTTACCAAGCCTATAAGCCACTTATTAGCTTGCTGCTACAGCACAGGTAATTTCAGTAAATATCAAAAAAAAGAAAAAAAACACAGTAAGGGAGTGTCACAGACTGTCAGTTATGTGACCATACGCTCCTCCAAATCACAAAACTCCTTCTTTCTGCACTATAATACAGAAATCTCCATGGGACCGCTAAGTAATTCAAACTAATAAATTTTTTAGTCCGCTCACAACCTAGCAGGCCAGTGTCTTCTAAAGCACTTGTCTAGAAAACAACCCTTTGGCATCCAAGCGAAACAGAACGATCTCTGCATACCTACTTCAGATATGCTGCAAGACATTGTGGTCGGAAATGTTGACAGTGTGTTTTTAAAATACAAAAAATATATGATGGCTGAAGCAGCACAAGCAGCATATGTTTTCAAAAATGCATTGCTCTACACTAGGTTTATCTTACTAACACCATATGTAGCAATGTACAACAAATAAGCAATTTATTATAAGCATTGGTACAGCGTGCACTCTGGGCAGTAGCTACACTTGCTATCCAACAAAAACTGGTAAAAGATTGGCTGGACAGCGTCCAGAACAACATACTTAAAGAGGCGCTTGGAACTTTTAGACTTGTATGTGTAGTCAGGATGAAGGAAAAACTTTGAAGATGATCAATAGTTCTGGCAAAGCAGCTTTCCTTGATGGTCACTCAACAGCAGCGCAAATCACAGAAATACAGAAAGTAGTGTCAGTCTAACCGGATGAACGAGACCAAGATAATATTAACGGTTGGTAAGAAAAAAAAAATAGAAATAATAATAATATCCAGTGCATTTCAACAATACCACTGGCCCTTCGTCAGGGCTCAACACAGGATCAAACTTGGATGGACAAAACCAAGACTTCATAGATCTTTTTTAGAACCGGTATTGAAGACTCCACATGGAGAGCATCAATGGAAACATGTTGGCCGTTTTATTTTTTTTAATTTTAATACTAGTTCGGATAAAGATTTTTTTCTTGAACTCTTTCATCTGGTTTTGCTCTGGTGCTCCCATTCTCTATTTCTTTGGATGCAGTGTGGCATTTATTTAATAGTGTATGCAAGCTTTCAAAAGTAGAGTGATGCTTTAATAGAAAAAGAAAAAAAACCTCAAAAAGTTCAGTTGCCTGGTGGCAAAATAAGCTTCATCTAAAACAATTAGTTCAGAGCGGAAGTAGTGAACTAACAAGAAACCAGCCCCTTTACAGTATGCTAGGATTTCCCTTAGATTCCCACAAGTCAGAAGGTTTTGTATAACAAAATATATGTACCCTCCTTGCTTGCTCCAAACACATACATACAGTGCAATGTTTGCATTACATCGGACAGAAAACATTTCAGGTGCCAAAATAAACTGTACTCACTGTGCACTCATGCAGATTTTGCAGAGTCTGTAATAACAGTCACCTGATACAAAATTAAATGTTTCTTTGAAGTCTGTGTTAATAAAACACTGTTATGACATACCTGTTAGCCTGCTAGGCTTACACATCTATGACTGTAAATTCTTTACAATATATTAACAGAATTTAAATTATGTCAAGCATTATGAATCGATCGAATTTCACACTTAAAACTGTATGAAGATGAAACACAAGAAACCAAAGCAAAGCAACACAAACACTGATTAATAACTTACATTTTGAAAGAAGGACATATTAAAACAGACAGTAAGCACTTTTTATGCACGTTAAGCCTCAGTTAACACTGATGCTGTGCAGGTTTTGCGATTCCTGTGAGTTTCCGGCACCGCATCACAATTGCACTCCATTGACAACCGCTGGGGTGTCAATGTTAACACCACCTCAAAAACTGTTAAAACGCAGTGCGATTGGCAGAATCTGATTGCATTGGTGTAAACACCCATGCGATCCGATTCCAGTGCATACACTTTTTTTGTGTGGGTGCAGTGCAATTTGAGCCATACGAAATGAATGGACGCAAGTCGCACTGCAAAGAACCACATGTGAACAGGAATGCGGTGCAATTCCTGTCCGAATCACATGGTTCACCGCCGCACCAGTGTGAACCTAGGCTTAAGAAACAAAATTGGAAAGCTGCTAAATATTCAGCTAAAATACATATGCAAATGCATTTTTCACTCAGTTCCCCTCCCACCCAAATAGCACAGCCAGATCCCTGACTTCACTTTTGTTCACTGCACTAAGACAACCAGTCTTAGTGCAACTAAGTCACCCGATAATTGAATTCAGTAACAATCTTCCCATTAAATTTTATGGAAATTTAACATATTTCAGGCCAGCTCTGCAGAGCCTGGACTGGCTCTGTGATGTCTGCAGACAGGGGACTTTAGCCTGCTGTCTGCTGATTTTAGGTTATTAAGAGTGAAGAACTACATGCACTACTGTTACCCACAGGAGAAGTATAGCCAAAATAGCTTTGGCCATACTTCTCCTGTAAGAGGCACATTGCAGATCAAAAAAAAAAAAAAGTTTAAGTTAAGGAAAATGCTGCAAGTAAACATCTAAAATGTTTTTTTCCTTGTGGCTTTAATCTGTAATATGCTTACGGGCAAAAGCTCACTTATAGGGATATCTTATTCAATCTCCTGTTCACAAACTTTCTGTATTTGACTGAATACCAGTATGGCCCTTGTCACACTCCCATCAAAAGCTATCAACTCGACATTAGTTGGCCCTATAGAGGTCCATGAGGTTGTGGCCAGCACCTAGGAGATTGCACATGTTTTAGGGACAACTCTTCTGGAGGCAGATGTGATAGAGCAGTAAATGTTACTACTATCAATATACTCACATTTCCTTGATCCACGTATAAAGACTTAAGAGCAGCATACATGGTCTGAAAATAAGGTAGGTTCTGTTTTGCATCTAAATATTATAGATCAGGGCAACATTTAGTCCCCTCATGCAATACCAACAACAAATTGTTGGGTTACTACTTAGATTATGGACTCCTGAAAACTGCCATAAATGTTTTAAACCCAGAAGTGTCTACACAAAAAAAAAAAAAAAAAAAGAAGAAGGTTTTCAACTGCAATAACATACATTCGCAAAATGTCACTGTTCTTATGTATGCTTTACTGATGTTTAGACCTTACACAAAGCTATTTTATCTATGCAACAATACAGCAACAATAAAAAGGGTTAGTACCATACCATATTAATGACCAATTTGTTGCCAAAAGATTGTATGAAAAATAATTGGAACCAAATGTCTGCACCAGACAGATGACATAAAGGTAGGTATAATCATTATATTGGGTCCAATCAAAAATGAACAATGAGAGATCGGAAAAGGAATGTGCCCATAAAAGTTTGTCTTATTACATGAGTATATAGTTTTCCTTGAAACATTCTCATTAAAACAAAAATATCAATTTAAGAACATACAGATCACAAATGTGACATCATTGAGAACGATATCTACAAAAACTGATATAATTCAAACCTTAAACTTTTCTTGATTTTTTTTTTCCTAATACATTACTATACTGTATCAATAAAGTGAATTTATGTTATGACAGAGGCTCCTATACATTAACAAGAAAGCAAATGGCTTCAATAAGGATCACACATCTGTTTAAAACTGTAAACTAGAACAAATAAAATCTTTGGGTGTTCACTCTACGATACACTTAGCATGATTGCTAATGAAAAGAATGGCCTTTCCTGACATTTTGTATACCCACACTATCTATAATCACAGTCTGCTTTTAACAAAATGGCTTTATTTAAATAAAAACTACAGTTTTTTAAACAAACGCAATACTGTATAAAATAACTTTTTTTTGTATAAAGTTTAAAAGGATGCTTAGCTTTTGAAATGGAGGGTGCTCAGGAATATTTATATAACAATTTCTCATCATCTCAAAGAAAAAAAAAAAAATATATAAATCACTGATGGTAAATGGGATAATGATTTTAGGGGCTATTTTAACTCACATTGAAAGTCAACAACACAGGGAAATCGCACAAACGTTTTTGTTCACACTGGCTGCTTATCTTGCCATTGCTGTAAAGGGTCGTCTTGGGAAAGCATTATTGTAAAGGGAGGGGCTCCCAGTCACCCACTCAGCTCCCATGAGGCTGCAGTAAGACCTTATGGAAATTTCACACAATCTCCAGCTAGCTCTAAATGAGTGCTCCAAATGTAACTGAAAATATTAAAAAGGATTTGTAAAGTATTAACAAGCAACAAAGCCAAAGTTGATAAAAACGGAAGCAGTAAAAAAAAAAAAAAAAAAAAAAAGTGATTTCCTTCAATGCATACTAACAAAGTGATATGCTTCACCAAGCCGTACAGTTACCAAACAAGGAATTCCAAACCATCAGAAAAAAATGGCCAGTACAGATTGGAAGTAGTGAGCATGCTTAAAGCTCTGAATACACATTACTGCACAGTCTCCATTAGATCTACAAACTACTAAGTATTACCAGAGTATTTGATTTCATCATCATTGAATAGATAGTTCAGGTAGGTCCTCATTATATAGTTTGGTAAATCTGTGATTATAGTCAAATTGTAACATGTATGGTGAGCCTAAAAAGGCAGGGGGAAAAAAAAGCAGGGCAATACTCATTACATCATTAAACCATGGGTTTCCCAGTGATAAAAATCTTTTTTAAAAAAGGTAGAGACTCCCATAGCATTAACGTACTTGACTTTGCATAATACAACATATACAGGTCTATAAAGCTGAAGCTATACTCCAGAAAAATAAACAGTTAAAACACGTTAGGCAATGGCTTCGACTGCCAATTGGTAATTCTGGGCAGCCAGCTTTTTTTTTTTTTATAATCCAAGTATCCCTACTACACAGCATGACCAGGTTTATGATCTGCATTGCGTTTGCAGAAAGCTTGGTGTAGAACACATTGTTAGCCTGCTGACTGAACAATGAAGGAGAAGCAGCATACTACTTAGGCCCATTTCACATATGAAGACCGTTCATTTCATCAGTTCAGTCACGTCAAAATGGATGAAAAACTGACCATTTGTCATCCGTTTTTCATCTGATCCATTTTTATTAAAACGGAAGATAGAGTTTTGATCAGTTTCCAAAAACGAATGACGGAAGCGGATGTAAATGGATGATCATCCGTTTACATCAGTTTTCCATAGAGATGCATTGATGTCTGTTTTTTCATCCGTAAACGGATGGATGAAAAATGGACAAACAGACAGCATGTGTAAAAGGGGCCTTAAAGTGCAACTAAAAGCAAAACTTTGTTTAGTTTTGAGTAGAGAGGGATTAGAACGCTTTTCCATTATTATTGAGGTCTGTGCCCCCATGAAAAAGACTCATCCTCTCTATCTGTCCCGTTTACCATTATCATTGAAAGTAAAAGAAAACACTACATTTTTGGGTTGTCCCCAAAAAAGTAATGGGGTAAATCTCACAATTAGAAAACTAGTTCTGGTGAGCTAGGGGTCCCCCAAGGAATTCCTTTACTGTACAGTGATTTTCTCTTACTTCTTGTTTAGCTATGGGACAGGAAGTGAAGGGAAATGTCCACAATGGGGGACAGATGGCAAAAAACAAAACAAAAGGGTTTTGCCTATAAGTCCACTTTGAGAGGACCTCTCTGAAGGGAGGATGAGCTTAATGTGGCACAGATGGGGGGGCTGTCAACCATTTCCCTCCACTATCCAATACAACAACAAAAAAAGAAAAAGAAAAAAAAGGGTTTCTAGCTACATATATAAATGGGGGGGGGGAGGATGAGGGTTTAGAACCACTTCAAACTGCATAAACTGATTTTATTTTCATGTAAAAGGTGTAATAAAAACCAAGTATATTGAGGACACATTTCACATTAAAACCCTTGACAGGGTTATTTTTCCATCTGTGTCCTAGTTGGGGAGCGTTACCTTTACTTCTGGTCATGTAGACAAACAGGAAGTGAAAGGAAAGCTCTCCAAAATAAAAAGAATGCTCTTAGACTGCTGACCCCTGGATGACTCCCCTCTATTCCTGTTTTGGTGACAAAAACGTACATTTTGGATTTCTCAACACTTTCAGCACCAGTGATGCGGTCCACCAGGGCAAAATGAGGATGGATCTCCCAAACGAGGACACAGACCACATTTAAAAATCTCTCAGGGGTTCTAACCATTCCCAACTATCTGAAACAAAAAAGGGACAGTTTGGCTTTAGATGAACTTTAATCTGTAATGCAAGAGTGATGACAACTGACAAAGGTGTAACGCACATTTGTTTGAAATAAATATTACACTTGATGGTTACCATATATCAATTATTAGAGCGCACAACTGTTCTGAGGCAAACAGATTGCAGACAAGTGACAAGCTTTATGAAGCAGTTTCAAGTAAACAGCCTGTAATAGAGCCCTTGCAATGTGTTTTAGAACAGTAACGAGGAAAGCAAATCAGACACCTTCATTAAAATACATCTGGGATCTGACAAAGAAATAACATTCTTTGTGGCACATTTCTGTGGCTGTCTGACAAATGGTCATTTGAACAATTATAATCAGGCTCGAATTAACAAACTCAATTGCTTTAATTATTTCATCTATTTTTTTTTTTTTGGTCTCTTTTTAATGCGGCATGGCACAAAATATGTCTTGTTTCCTGAGAGCTAGACGCCATAAAATACATTGGGAATATGTGGAGTGCTGATTCCCAATTCCCTCCCCCCTCCCTCCTTCATCACCATCATAACTACCTTGTCCTCTTCCATGTTCTTGGGTGGGCAGATGCATGGCAAGTCTGCAAGCAGTATTGCCTGAACTCAGCAGCCTACTACTCTCCTGAAGCACATCTGGGCTTTATATCAGGCCTTTAATTAATCCTCAGTGAAAGCCAAGCAATGACATTTTGACTGAGCAGGCTCCAGTTTTGGACAGGTCGTGATTTATTACGACTGAGTCCCAACCAACTTTGATTTATTTCAGCTTTGGGGAGGAGGTTGAGCAGAGAACAGAAAGAGTACTGTTGCTGCTAAAGTGTGTGACGCAAGGAAGAACCTACCATCACTAAAAGCAAAATGACAAAATTCAGACATTATAGGAAGAGGGAAATACTGTGCTCTGCAAGTCTAGAAAACTTTGCTAAGCACAGTTTGTACAGATTGTCTACAAGTGACCATTTAGGAAATGTGCCTCTTATCTAAGAAAAACAATAAATCCCAGATTACTCATTAGGATTAATCATCTGCAATCTGAAGGCGCAGTGAGGGAGGCTTGCTGCTTCTCTCCTGATGAACTATAGCTCTTGAGAGGAAAAGGATATTAGCTAGTGCCCACAATGCTGCCAGGGATGGATATCCTCTGTAGGTCATTAATTCTAAGTTTAGTTAAAATTATTATTAGGATATGATATTCAGCTACAATTGCTACCTATGGAAAAAAAAAAAAACTTGAAGAATGTTACCTGTATAAAACATGAAAATGGAGTTACATTAACATATTTGTTTCAGTTCCTGCTCATATGTGTTGTTTTGAACATCAGGACATTGGTGGCAGACTACTTTAACTGCTTCCCTTTTTTTTTTTTTTGTATAAAACAAGTTTTATTATTTTGGGGCAATTTTAAATTTTTTTTCACATACATGTTACATTCAGCATTTTGCTAGAAATTTACCTTGAACCCCCAAACATTGTATATTTCTGAAAGCAGAAGTCCTGAAGAATAAAATGGTGGCTGTCGCAATTTATGTCACAGAATAATTGTGCAGCTGTTTATCAAATGAAAAATGGATATCAAATATGTACAGATAAAATTTTGCGCATCTGAAATGGCAACAAACTACAGTATGCAAAACTGTCTATTTGCAATGCTTTAATAGCCTTTACAGGTTATCAGTTTAGAGTTAAAGTGAGCTATGGCACTAGCCTGACTGCTCTCACGGTTGTTCTTGGCAATACCTCATGTGTGGTGGTACAAACCCCATTTACATATGCGTGTGTTTGCATTTGCATGCGCACATGGGAGACCATGTTCTTTTACATTCCCCCCCCACTTTTTTTTTTTTTTTGCTATAGCAAAGGATGAACAAACCTCTTGTGGTCTATTTGGGCAGTGACAGGTATTCTTTATGGAGACATCAGGGGTCCATTAGACTGCCTAGTATCTCCCATGCCCTTTAATCACTCAAGGACCAAGCCTATTTTTCACACTTGGTGCTTACAAGTAAAAAATCTTTTTTTTTTGCTAGAAAATTACCGTATTTATCGGCGTATAACACGCACTTTTTTCCCCTTAAAATCAGAGGAAAGTCGCAGGTGCGTGTTATACGCCGATACCCTGCGATCCCGAGCTGTCAAAATTTCAAAATCGCCGACCGCGATTTGATAATGGCGCCGCCGGCGCCGAAATACACAGAGCCGGTCCTCGGCTCTTTCCGGCGGCTCTCGTTTACTTTTGGCTCCACTCGTAGTCCCGAGCGGAGCTATCCGAACCTACTCGGATAGCTCCGCTCGGGACTACGAGTGGAGCCGAAAGTAAACGAGAGCCGCCGGAAAGAGCCGAGGACCGGCTCTGTGTATTTCGGCGCCGGCGGCGCCATTTTCAAATCGCGGTCGGCGATTTTGAAGCCCAGGAAGCAGGGACCGTTGATTGAAGGCTGCACTGGGGAAGGCTGCACTGACAAGGCTGCACTGACATGGCTGCACTGACATGGCTGCACTGACATGGCTGCACTGACATGGCTGCACTGACATGGCTGCACTGACATGGCTGCACTGACATGGCTGCACTGACATGGCTGCACTGACAAGGCTGCACTGGGGAAGGCTGCACTGGGGAAGGCTGCACTGGGGAAGGCTGCACTGGGGAAGGCTGCACTGGGGAAGGCTGCACTGACATGGCTGCACTGGGGCAAGGCTGCACTGAGAAGGCTGCAATGATGGGCATTTAAATGTAAGTTTTTTCCCTTCAACTTCCCTCCTAAAAGTTTTTTTTTCCTTAAAATTCCCTCCTAAATTGGGGTGCGTGTTATACGCCGATAAATACGGTACTTAGAACCCCTAAACATTATATTTTTTTCAGACACCCTAGAGAATAAAATGACGGTCGTTGCAATACTTTGTCACACTGTATTTGTGCAGCGGTCTTACAGATGCATTTTTGGAAAAAATACACTTTTTTGAACCAAAAAAATTAATAACCAGTAAAGTTAACACAAATTCTTTTTATATTGTTAAAGATAATGTTATACCGAGTAAACTGATACCCAACATGTCACGCTTCAAAATTGCACCCGCTTGTGAAATGGTGACAAACTGACACTTAAAAATCTTCATAGGAGACGTTTAAAAATTTCTACAGGTTACCAGTTTTGAGTTACAAAGGTGGTCTATTTTGCTAGAATTATTGCTCGTGGCAAAACCTCACATGTGATTTAAACACTGTTTACATATGCGGGTGCGACTTACATATGTGTTTGCTTCTGCGCATGAGCACTGAGGGACAGGGCACTTTACATTTATTTTTCCCTTATTTTTTATTTTTACACGGACCCTTTAAAAAAAAAATAAAATTAGATCACTTTTATTCCCATTACAAGGAATGTAAACATCCCTTGTAATAGAAAAAAGCATGACAGGCCCTCTTTAATGTGAGATCTGGGGTCAAAAAGACCCTTTTCCAAGTACTGTATAACTGATCGGGTGGCCGTAGAGATGCTCGGAGAGCTTTTAACTGAAAGGGGTGGTTCAGATTCATTGAGGACGTGTCCGCTATATGGACAGGCGACGTGGAATCGCTTTTATTGTTTCATGATTTGAATTATCTTGTGCCAGGTCTGTGATTTAATATCACCTATGGTACAACACAGGTGTCATTTTTACAGGCCATAATTGATTACATTATACCAGCTTTCACCCTCCAGGTGTATTTAAATCCATTCCCAAAAGCCAACTTACTCGGGTAAATAGGATTGTAAATGATCCAGAGATGCTATTGGCGACTTAATGAAATGGAAAAAAAAAAAAAAAAAGAGACCCACACAAAGGGGTTACCTTTTGGAGGTGGTACATAATATACGGGAGATGATTTCATTAGACCTCAAACCCCAAATTATTAGACAAAGCAGGATTCCATTTGTGGCTCAATTTCATCCCTTCTCCAGGATTTTTAGTATTATCAGGAAACACTGGTCCACAGTGGGTGAAAATTATCCTAATATTTCTGAATTTAACACACCTCCTCATCCATTTTTTAGACGGGGTAGAACATTGCAAGACAAACTATTAAAGGCTGATCAATACCATATCCCCATCCCTCCTGTAACATTCCTGTGACCTAAAAACAATGGTTCCTTCCACTGTCTGAGCTGCATTCAATGCAACTCAATGACTAGGGGTACATTTCTGTCTCATCCACAGAGGTCATAGGATTGAAATGAAAGGATATTACACCTGTCAGTCTTCATATGCGATCTATGTGATTAAATGTCCTTGTGGGCTCCTCTATGTTGGTGAGACAACCCAAAAAGTAAAGGACTGCATTGCCTGGCACAAATAATCTAAAAAGAGACAAACTTACTCAACTTCCACTAGCTAGGCATTGTTTTGAAAAGGGCCATGCGATTTCTCAACTGAAATTTATGGTGATAGACGGAGTAAGTCGCAGTAGCAGAGGTGGCACTCAGGAGTTAATTTTGAGAAGGAAAAGTACAGTGGATCCACTCTTTGGATACTATGTACCCCAAAGGGTTAAACTCAGAAATTGATCCGTACTTGTTTGTATGAGTGACTCATGGAGTATGGGTTGTTCAACATATGACCCGTTTTAAATTATATATTGCTTTCTGAATATGAAGATAAAAAGGCATGCGTTTTCCTTATTTTTTTCTCTTTTCCATTTTATAATATAGGTTGGCACCAGGGATGCATGTTAGAGTGAATAGGAATTTGCATCCAGTCTCTAGCCTTTTTCATCTTTCTATTTTTGATTAAAGAGATCTTTGACACATGTGATGGATAAGGACATTGTTAATGCAATTGATTCCAATTATGCTTTCTTATAAATGTTGTGAAAAAGAATACTTCAATTGTGATATGTTCCAGTCTGAGAAAGGGCGCTAGCAATATAGCCTGAAACCAACTATGCAATGGAACGCTTTTGATACATTTTTTGTAAGTTTTTCATTTCAATACATTTTTGTGCAGCAATCCTCTGAACTTTTGTTCTATATATGACTGTTTGGGATGGTCTGATTGCATTGCACTGGGAGACTGCTGATGTGCTGTTCACTGCCACCTGTTTGAGGCATCTCTCTCTCTATTATATACATATATATATACACACACACACACACACACACAATATACATACATACAGTATGACAGTCTAAAGTTCCAAATCCAGTTACCAAGCCTCAAAGCAAACAAAAACTTCCTTTACCCTCGCTGACTGATACAAATCATCTTATTTGTGCTTGGTTTCTCATCCTCGCAAATACTGCAGCATATATTGGAAGTGTTTTAGCAACAGAGGCAATGCTGTCAATCCAGAAAGCAGCTGACAAGACTATGTGATCAGGTGCTGACTGAAGCTACAAGATTGTGAATCAGTTTTAACAATGCCACATTTTTATCATACCACTGTAGTGCATGCAGAACAGCATGCATTAAAGTGGCAAATCTGCTTTCAATTCAGAAACAGAGCAGCATTGTAACATCACATAAAGCTGCATTAGGCAGACTTCACTGGCAGGATCAACATGTATTTGGGACTTTATAGGAGTTATTAAGAAAACCAAGTACAAATGTGCATAGTGATGGGAGGCCATAGTCCCACTGTAAAAACAGCCATTTGTGTGAAACTCATCGGTGCTGATGTCATGCTGCCGCAAGAATTATGCAACGACCATCTTTGTAAGTGCTGACTGACCATTTTATGGCATTTTCTTTTATATGTACTTCTACTGCTTCTTTAATGACTACTACACTATGAGACACCTGTCTGGCTCCGGATCTGAGCATTAACTTCATGCAGTTGCGTTGCTGGTCTTTTGGTGGCGGGTGAAGTGACATTGACAGCATTTTCAGCAATTTGGGTGCCATATTAAAGGGACCATGACCAGAATGCAGTGTTGCTTGGAATGTAATAAAGCACAGTAGTTGCAATTACTCATGCAGCCAATTTTCCTGGTGAATGCGGAGTGGTGAAGGGATCTGCATGGTGAATATCAGTTTTTACTTACTCTGAATGCTCTAAGGTTATTAGTGGTGTACCCCAAAAGGTTTAGTGTTGGGACCATTATTTTTTAATAGATTTATAAAAATGATATAGGGTCTGGGATTAAGAGTAGAATTTCAGTGTTTGCGGCTAACCCCAAGCTATGCAGTTGAACAACATCCTTACAAATTACAAGCTGACCTCAATGCACTGTTTAATTGGGTAACTGTGTGGCAAATGAGGTTTAATGTTGATAAATGCAAAGTTATGCACTGGGGGGCTAGAAACACACACATTTTACATACTAGGAGAACAGCTGGGGGAGTCCATGGTGGAGAAGGATCTGGGTGTTCTGGTAGATCATAAGCTTAATAGCATACAATGTCAAGCTGTGGTTTCCAAAGCGAGCAAAGTCCTTGTATCGAGAGACATGGACTGCAAAGAGTGATATCATTTTACTCGTGTGCAAATCATTACCAAGACCTCATCTGGAATATTCAGGTTTTGTGCACCAGTTCATAAAAAAGGATATTGGGGAACTGAAGAAAGTGCAGAGAAGAGCAACCAAACTGATAAGAGGCATGGAGGAGCTCAGCTATGAGGAACGATTAGCTGAACTGAATTTATTCTCTCTTAAGAGGAGATTAAGAGGGATATGATCAACATGTATAAATACATAAGTGGTCCATATAAATGAACTTGTCGGGGAGTTTTTTACTTTAAGGTCATCACAGAGGACAAGGGGGCGCACTTTATGTCCGGAGGAAGAGAGATTTATTTTTATTTATCTATTTTTCAAATACGGAAAGGCATCTTCCCAGAGCTGTGAAAATGTGGATTAGACTCTCTCTCAAGTGGTGGTCCTCTGGATCAATACACATACACACACACACACACATATATATATATATATATATATATATATATATATATATATATATATATATATATATATATATATATATATATATATACACACACATACACACACATACTGTTTACCTTCTGTTGGTTGAACTAGATGGACTTGTCTTTTTTCAACCAAACTATGTATGTAACCGTTATAGATTTACACCGATTCTCGATGGCAATAATTTATCCCCGTTATCCCATGAATTTATTCATAACTTTACACATTTATTTACAATTGAATGAACTTACCACATTCCAGTGGAGGATTTGGAGTATCTACACTTGAATTTTTCTGTTTCAATGGTTTTTATTAAATTGTTTTGGTAAAACAATAAAGAACAGTCAATAGAACAGTGAACAATCCTCGCTTGCTCTACGTATATCAAATAAACAGATGAACAAGAGAAATGTAGGGCTTAACGCAGACAAGTGAAACCTGACACGCAGGTTAGGTCCGTTATGTGGTCACCCCAACATATTTTAACTAGAATGTGAGGCAGGGCAGTAAACAATGCTGAAATGCTGGCAGAACGTTGAATCTACCTGTACTCTATGGTGCAATCTTTCTATCAGCCACCCAGTGCGTTGTGTGTATGCGAGCAACTTGGTCCTTGTTATACATCATTGCTAGGGTAAGACCACAGCAAATTAGTCCAGGTGGCATAGTTACATATTAGGTAAGATTCTTTCAGCAATTGTTTGACATAACGGTCCCCTATAGGGGACCCCATTCCCATCAATATACCCAGTAGTGTCTGGGTTAACCGAAGGAGAAGCGAGAAAATCAAAGAAACACAATGCCAAGCATGAAATAAAGATATGGTAGAAGAGAAGAAGAGAGAAGAAAGAAAGGTGGGCCCATCCGGGAATCCGTGGTCGGTCGTCCGAGTAAATGGCTTTATGCATCAGGGGCCTGTAGGTATGTGAGCCAGGGGGACCATATTTTCTTTAAAAGAGGTTGTTTGTCATCCAGAACGCTCACTATTTTTTAGTTCAACATGATCCAAGTTAGTTTGCATTTCATCAATGCTATGTCTATAATAGTGCAGCGCAAATGGTTAAAAGAGAAAGTCCTTATGGTCTCATAGATAAGCAATTCTCTTGGTAGAAAAAAGCTGATACTATTCCAACGAGCACCAATAATCGTCAATACAATAATATGAATGCGTTTACCGGACAAGGTGGACCCCTTTAACGGAACAGTTTTTGTATGATCTGAGTGTCCTTGTCAAAGATTTTATTGGGTTTGACATGAAAAAAAAAAATGTATACAGTAATGAGGGAAACCATCTCAAAATGTACATATACAGTAGCAGATGGGCAGCCAATCAAAACAATATCAAGAATCTGGGTAAACAAAGGAAAACAAAGATGGATGCTGGGAGGATCGGCAGCTAATATAATTATTCATGTCAAGTATGTGATCTGAGTGTACTTACTGTAGAACCAGCATCATCCACACAGATACAGTTGAATAGCTAGCCAGTCAGCGCCTTTGTGTCTAGTTCCTCTGTATTGCTTTTTTCCAGGCCAGACTAGAAAGTGAAATAATTTATAAGCTGGAATGCATAGCAGCAGCCAGAATGACCTCCATAGTGATAAAGCAGAAATGTCAGCTGCTCCAACAGAGCAATTAGACACATTAAATAGTATGCAAGTCGAAAAATGAACTTAGACTATTTTCTCCGTTTTGTTTTGTTAGGCTGGCCATACACTGTTCGGATTCAGAAGGAATAAGTAGAAATTCAAGCTGTGGATGGCCTTGTCAGTACCAACTGGCTTCACAAACCAAATGAAAAATAGAAAGAGCCGAGACGAATATTTTAGGCAGAACAGGCAGTGCATCCAATCAGATGCAGTCTCTGGGTATTCAGACAGCCGCAGGGGAGATACCAAGCTGTTTAACATGGATGGGAAAATCTGATTTCTCACCAGGGCTGAATAAGAAAAATCAGGGTGTGTATGGCTAGCCTAAAACTGGCTGTACACTGGTAGAAAAACCTCATTGGTATATATTCGATACTGAGGACAGACGTGACGACTGTTTGAAATTACTTCAAAATTTAGTTTGCTTCAACAGTCAATTTTCGAACCAACAGAATTTTCCAAACAATTGACACACAATGTTAAAAATTCATTCAAGAAAAACTTTCCATCCTGCTTCTCTGAATTTTTTCCTTCACTACGGCTACAAAATTCTCCCAGTCCTTTAGAACCATAGAATGATTAGCCTTTATGTTGTGGTTATGTTGTAGTAGTTTGGCAATAGAAAACTGGAAGGGCTGACAGCATTCAGTCCACCAAAATGCTGTGTGTTGTCAGCGCACAAAAGGACTTAGAACCTTTTTTTGGCAGATCAAAATACATTTTTTTGTGCCTGCAGGGTCTTTAAAAAGATACAAAACATGGGGAAAAGTACACCTATTGCAGACATGTACCACATAGTATAGCGTTTAGTTTGCCCTGACATACACATTACATTTATTGTAGTTTTGGTGCCTTCTCAAAAGTGGCACAGAAATAATTTTCACATGGTAGGTTGATGAAAGGAAACCTAGAATGACAAAAATATGAAGGCTGCCATAGTTGTCCTCTTTCTGAACATGCTAGATGTCTAGCCATCAAGCGAAGCCAGTGACTTCAATAATGTGATTACCTTACCTGAAACAAAACTTCAGATCATTTCACATCACAGGTAAGGTTGTACCTATTCTGGAGGAAAAAAAAAAAAAAAAACAGAATGCATTTCTTATTCCAAACGAAGTTGATAAAACTCCAGCTAAGTGGCAACCCTGTGGTGGCAACCCTGGAAGTGTTAAAGCCAGACACAGCCAGGTAGCTGTATTTTCAACAAGATGCTAGCATGGGCAGCCTGTATATTTTTCTTAGAACCCGTTTCTTTTATAGTGTTGTAAAAAGATGCTGAAAAGTAGACAGGAGAAGAAAAAAACAGACACCCTAAAGTGAATCAAAACTTACATTTTAGAAAAAATATGTTAGCAGTTCGGCAGGACATTCTCTGACTTCTGCCATTATAAAAAAAATTCCTTTATTCAAACAATTGTCAAAATGCGTACACCACCTCTGACACCAGCAGACCATGCACAATCACACGGTTGCATAAGTTTAGTAGAATCTACTTTAGGCTACCCTGATAACACAGAGTGTATGTCTGTCTATGTGAATATATATATACATACATATACACACACACACACACACACACACTATTGTGCAAACGTTTCAGGCAGGTCTAAAAAAATGCTATAAATTAAGAATGCTTTCAGAAAGGTTGATTATTAGTTTACATGGAACACAATGGAAAGTAAATGAACAGAAGAGAAATCCAAATATTTGGTGTGACCCCCCTTTGCCTTCAAAAACAGCATTACTTTTTTTTTATGGTACACTTGCAACATCTTGAACTAACCGCAAATCTAATCTGTAGTCTTTCTGAGATTACATGAAGACACATAAGGATTTGAGGCAGCCATTATATGCATTAAGGTGAAAAAACTTTTGACAATACCGCCGCCCCCAGCCCCCCCGTTTTACTTACCTGACACCTCGAATCTCCGCTGCTCGTTCCCGTCATCTCTATTGCAGCTCAGCCTGGTCGCTGATTGGCTGCAGTGGATGGATTGAAAGCAGCGCAGCCATTGGCTCGCGCTGCTGTCAATCACATCCGATGACGCGCCGCGCCGGGGGGCGGGGCCGAGTGATACAGTGAGTGGCTATAGCCGCCGGCTGTATCACGGGAGCGCGCCCGCAAGAACTAACCACCATGCGAGGGAGCTCGCATTAAGGTGGATAGTTCTTGCGGGGAGGAGCTGAAACAGCCGCCGAGGGACCCCAGAAGAGCAGGTTCGGGGCCACTCTGTGCAGAACGAGCTGCACAGTGAAGGTAAGTATGACATGTTAGTTATTTTTAAAAATAAATAAAATTACCTTTACAACCCCTTTAAGTGTTCTAGGCAGACCATTGCGTCTATTGTCCACAGTGTTGCCCATTTATTGTGGTTCATCAAAAGAGCTTGAACACCACATCTTGAAAACCCTGGTCTGCTTTTAAATCTTTTCCTGGGAGAGATCTAGCTTCTGCAGTATAAACTACCTTGTGTCTTGTTGCTGGGCTTCATCTTGCCATGGTGTATGACCTGTGACGTGAAACTCTTCCACAACCTCACCTTAGTAGCAGAGTTTGACTGTTCCTCATCAAGTTTTAAGCCTCCTAACAGTGGTTTCAGTTAATGACTGTTTCAACCTACATATGAAATTGATGATTAGCAGCTGCTTGGTATATTTGGTTAATCATACAAAATCCCTGACTTTGTACAAGTGTGCAATTGTAAGAATTGATGCCGGTTGGAGGCCAAAAAGGTAGTCACACCAAATATGGATTTGATTTAGATTTTTCCTCTGTCTGCGCACTTTGATAAAAAAACAATTAAAAATATATATTTTTGAAAGCATTCTTACTTTACAGCATTTCCTCACACCTGCCTAAAACTATTGCACAGTACTGTCTGTGCAATATACAGTACCTCACAAAAGCAAGTACACCCCTTACATTTTTGTGAATATTTTATTATATATTTTCATGTGACAACATTGAAGAAATGACACTTTGCTACAATATAAAGTAGGGAGTGTATAGCTTGCATAACAGTGTACATTTGCTTTCCCCTCAAAATAATTCAACACACAGCCATTAATGTCTATATCGCTGACAACAAAATTGAGTACACCCCTAAGTGAAAATGTCCAAATTGGGCCCAAAGTGTCAATATTTTGTGTGGCCACCATTATTTTCCAGCACTGCCTTAACCCTCTTGGACATGGAGTTCACCAGAGCTTCACAGGTTGCCACTGGAGTCCTCTTTCACTCCTCCATGACGACATCACGAAGCTGGTGGATGTTAGAGACCTTGCACTCCTCCACCTTCCATTTGAGGATGCCCCATAGATGCTCAATAGGGTTTAGGCCTAAAGACATGCTTGGCCAGTCCATCACCTTTACCCTCAGCTTCTTTAGCAAGGCAGTGGTTGTCTTGAATGTGTGTTTGGGGTTGTTATGTTGGAATACTGCCCTGTAGCCCAGTCTCCGAAGGTAGGGGATCATGCTCTGCTTCAGTATGTACATGTTGGCATTTATGGTTTCCTCAATGAATAGCAGCACTTATGCAGCCCCAGACTATGACACTCCCACCACCATGCTTGACTATAGGCAAGACACACTTGTCTTTGTACTACTCACCTGGTTGCCGCCAGACACGCTTGACACCATCTGAACCAAATTGGTCTGATGAGACCAAGATAAACCTAAGGACATGGTTCCAGTAATCCATGTTCTTAGTCTGCTTGTCTTCAGCAAACTGTTTGCAGGCTTTCTTGTGCATCATCTATAGAAGAGGCTTCTTTCTGGAATGACAGCCATGCAGACCAATTTGATGCAGTGTGCAATGTATGGTCTGAGCACTGACAGGCTAACCCCCCCCCACCCCTTCAACCTCTGCAGCAATGCTGGAGGCACTCACTTTTATTTCCAAAAGACCACCTTTGGAAATGATGCTGAGCACGTGCACACAAGTTTTGGTCGACCATGGTGAGGCCTGTTCTGAGTGGAAACTGTCCTGTTAAACCTCTGTATGGTCTTGGCCACCGTGCTGCCACTCAGTTTCAGGGTCTTGGAAATCTTCTTATAGCCTAGGCCATCTTTAAGTAGAGAAACAATTCTTTTTTTCAGATCCTCAGAGAGTTCTTTGCCATGAGGTGTCATGTTGAACTTCCAGTGACCAGTAAGGGAGTGAGAGTGATAACACCAAATTTAACACACCTGCTCCCCATTCACACCTGAAACATTGTAACACTAATGAGTCACATGACACCCGGAAAGGAGAATGGCTCATTGGGCACAATTTGGACATTTTCACTTAGGGGTGTACTCACTTTTGTTGCCAGTGGTTTGGACATTATTGGCTGTGTGTTGAGTTATTTGAGGGGACAGCAAATTTACACTGCTGTACACCCACTACTTTACATTGTAGCAAGAGTCATTTCTTTAGCGTTGTCACATTAAAAGATATAATAAAATATTTACAAAAATGGGAGGGGTGTACTTATGCAAATATGCGGCCCCACTTGATAGGGCTTTTTTCCGTGGGGCTGCATATTTGTATTTCCCTTTGTGCTGGGAGTGCGACTATCACAGTCCTTGCAGAGATGGAAAAAAATAAAAAATTCTCTTTTTACTATTTTGTGCCAGTTTTCCTTTGATTTAAAAAGAAATAAATATCAGGAGATATCCATTACCATTTACCACCAAATGTAAGCTCAATTTGTCCTGAAAAAAACAAGGTATAATCCACCTGGATGCACAGTATTTGTGATGAGATGTACAGGTTTACTAACACATGTCAAAGTTGCAAAATTGGGCTTAGACATCAAGATTATTATTATTATTATTATTATTATTATACAGGATTTATATAGCGCCGACAGTTTACGCAGCGCTTTACAACAACATTAGGGCAGACAGTACAAGTACAATACAATTCAATACAGGAGGAATCAGAGGGCCCTGCTCGTTAGAGCTTACAATCTAGGAGGGAGGGTCAAGTTATATAAAAGGGTAATAGCTGTGGGGGATGAGCTAATGGAGAAAATAATGCAGTTGTTAGATGGAGGCAGGATAGGCTTCTCTGAAGAGGAAAGTCTTCAGGGATCGCCTAAAAGTGGATAAAAGATTTGTTATCAAGATTTGTTTTACCCTTCAACTATTCAAATGGGTTAAATTTGGACAGTTCTCTACAAGTCTCTTTACCACTGGGAAGACAAGTTTGTTTCTCTGTTGTGTAAGGTAAAACCTACAAATATGTTAAGACACTACATGAGCTCTACACCACCCAAGAACTGTGTATGAATTACAATAACCCAGGCATGCTGGGAAGGTCAAACACCAGCAGTGTCAATTTGCAAGTAGTGAACCTTGAAGGTCAAGGGAGATAGTTTAGTTCAGCACCAGCTTAACCGCTGTGAATTGCCACTAATGCATGTCATCTTTACCTAACCGCTTTGAAAAAAATTTACATTAAGACAAGACTATCAGGAACTTAAAAAGTTTTAATGACCTTACCCATCAGAACTGAATAACCACTCAATGCTCTAGAATATGTAGAATAAGTTTTCACTATTTCCTGCTTTCTGCATAATTACAATATAGCAATTCTTTTTCTTCATTCAATAAGGTAAGAGGGTTGTAGCCCATCAAACACTAGTAATAAATTTGGAATAATAATATAATAATTTTCTGCAGGTAAACACATGAGCAAAAAAAAAAGAAAAAAAAAAAAGAAGGACAACCTACAGTTGAGAAAAAGGCAACAAGTTATCTTTTTACTTTCACCGTTTCAGTGGTGGACAAGTGCTTCATATTCTTTAGTGACTATATTCCAATGGCCCATTTCATCTTCAAGTTGGCTGAAACAGTTATCTTCCACGTATATGACGGAGCCTTTGAGCACCTCTTCAGGCGCACCTTCAGCTAGGCCAGTGATGGCAAACTTTGGCACCCCAGATGTTTTGGAACATTTCCCATGATGCTCATGCTCAACTACACTGCAGCGTGCATGAGCATCATGGTAAATGTAGTTCCAAAACATCTGGGGTGCCAAGGTTCGCCATCGCAGGTGGCACGGCCATAACCTTAGGATGGAATCCATGTTAAAAAACAGTACTTAAAGTACTTGTTAGACACTCTAGAACCTCTGTACTAAAGGCTGAGAAGATCTTCCATTTTAAAAACTGCCTAAAATGTGTGGCAGTGCCAGCCTCCTGTGCTGTGTCCCTTATTTCTGTACTTGTGTTGTACAGAAGAGACATCTAACTCCAAGTTGACTTCTGCATCTGCTGAAAAATTTCCTCCAATAAAAAGTGCTCATTAATTTTCTCAAAAACAAAAAAAAGTTCTCAAACACTACACCAAATAGAAAAAATATACTCAGGTTCATGAGCTGCCACTGTAGCATAAAATTTGTTGTCTAACAAAGACCTCTATAAAGAAGGCGTCTAATTTAAAGAGAATAAAAAGATAATTACCGAACAGGTCAGACTCATTTATGCTCCAGTGTTATGGAATCTGGAAGCTATAAACATGAAAGAATTACCGCATGATCTAATTTTTCCAATCAACTCTTAATTTTAAAAACCACTGATGTTACAAGGGTGGCCCTTATAATCACGCAGGTCTGCTTAGTGAAGAACAGGAAATATAACCATATGGTGTTATTTTCTTATGCTAACTTTGTCTGGAACTTTAAACAAGCATATAACCTGTCCGAGCAACATTACCTAGTAAACAGGTGGCATAAAAACATAACCCTAGGCCCCTAGGATAACAATCGCCTTTAAACACATTTTTAAGATCTATTCAGTACTGCACACAACATACTGTATCTGTGTAGTTTAACTGATAAAATATATGATACAAAAAGCAACTACAGTAATTTGAAATGGAATTGCTAGAATCGCAAAATTGTACCTCTACTTACTTCCCCTCTAGGCAGTAATGTGGTAGAAAATCCTGTTCAGAAACTCCAATGTAACAGGACAATATACACAGCTCAATTAAGGCAAGTGATCAAAGATTAGATCACTATATTTGTACATGGTTTACCATACGAATGATGACCTCTTTAAGCCCCCATTCACACCGGTGCAACTTGTCATGCAATTTGACAGGTCCAAATTGCATGTCAAGTCGCACACTATTGTCTGCAATGGAACTGTTCACATTGGCCCAATGCTGACTTTGCGGTGCCGCACCAATCTGGAAAACGTTCCTGCACTATTTTTGGCGATTTCAGGTGCGACTTGCATAGACATCTGTGCATGAAGTTGCACAGGTGTTAGCTAAGTCGTACCTGAAGTATCACTGACATGCAGCTTTGAAATCATGCAATTTCAAAGTCGGATTTGGTGTGAATAGGGGCTTAGTCAAACTTTTCCTATCACATGCAAATATATTCATATATGTTCTGAGATCTGTTTGATCTAGCGTGGACTCTTTCTAGATCTAATGCAGAGATTCTCAACCGATGTTCTGTGAGAATTCCCCTGGGGTTCCACCACTAGCCACAGATTTACAGTATACCCTTCCAATAGTAGCTGCATTGTTCCCCCTGCAGCTATGCTGATTCACTTAGTACCACTGGGCTGATCGATATCAGCCTGGCAATGCTTAGCATTTCAGCTCCTGTTGACTGAGCAGCACAGGATGAGGAGTTGCGGTCACACAGAGCCAGCAACACAGGACCAAGGGAGGTGCTGGTAAGCACAATTGCCAACAGGAGATCTGTTCTAGATTATGGAAAGCTTTGCTTGAGTTGAATATGAATAGAAATCATTCAAATGTTACCTGTGAAAAACTCAGCTCAGGAAAGTTACTGCTCTGGATCTGAGTTATTTTTACAAATTGATAACATTTATTGATTGTCTCACAACTACTGTGTGGTCTTGTTGCCATATGCAACTCCCAGGCTATTTAAAGCACAATTTCTTATATGGATGAAAAAATTAGTCTTTTTTTTCTTCTGAATACTCATTACACAGTAAAACCATAATTTCTCAATTACCTTAAAGCGGCGGTCCTCCCACCACTGCAAAAGTTAAAAGCCAGCAGCTGCACATATTGCAGCCGCTGACTTTTAATAATCGGACACTTACCTGTCCTGGAGTCCAGCAATATCGGCACCCCAGCTGATGCTTCCATCAGCTGTCAGGTGCATGCCGCCTCCATTGAAGCCTTACGGCTTCACGCCGGGAACCCTACTGCGCATGCGCGAGGCTCCGCTCCTATCTCCAACTGGCCTGGCGGCCGGGGAAGGAGGGGGAGGGAGCCCGGGCGGTGACGTCAATACCCGCAGCTGAGGCTCCCAGAAGTGGGAACAGGATACCTGTGAACGACACCCCACAAAAGGTGCCAAATGTGGCAACGGGGGGGGGGGGGGGAGTACAACTACGGAAGTTCCACCTTTGGGTGGTCTTCAGGCCTGGAATCAAAACAGGTTGTATGTGCTGGTTCCTTAGAGGAAGTAAACCCGGGTGGGTTTTTCTTCCTTTCTTCTTCCCTGCAAAGTGAAGGCATAATGTGCTAGTATGCATCGCATACTAGCACATTATGTGACACTTACCTGCAAATGAAGCCTGCATCATCTCCGCTGCAGGCCACATCCATCTTTGACCATTTTCCTCCTGGGGCCGCAGACTGCGGCTCTGACTGGCCGAAACCACGTGACATCACGGCACACTCGCCTGAAGAAACGGCATGGGCAGCCGTTCCTTTACAGCGCATGCGCCGATGACACTGGTGCAGTAAACAGTAATTATCACCTGAACGGTGCACATTTAGGAGATATTTACAGTACTTATAGGTAAGCCTTACCTATAGGTACAACTTCCCCATGAAGGTTTACAACGAGTAACACTGCAGAGTGGGTTTTGCACTGAACGGTAACACAATGTATATTTTGTACCGAATACAAGGTCAGTTTTGCTTTAATTGTTCAATGCGCAGTTAAATTTACACATTTGTTATATCTACAACTCACTGATAACGATAACTTACTGCAAGCTGTAGACCAGAGCATTTCTTTTAGGAGTTCCCTGAGATCACAAACTTTAAGGATTCCTCCAAGGAATAAGGCTAAGAAAAGCTGGTCTAATGGCTCTATAATACCAGGTGGTAACTGTGCTATACACAGTAATCTACATGCAGGGCGCCGGATGCATGGATTTAAAATTTGGGGGTGTTTTGTAGCATGTGATTAGAGCCAGAGGTTCTAATAGGCTTCAAAATAGGGTGGACTCGGGGTGCAGAACACTGCGCTCCGAGCCTACCAGTTGTGTGACACTAGCAAATGAATATTCGCTATTATCACACTAATTCTCCTCCCAGCCAATCAGGAAGTGGGGGTCTGAGACCCGTTTCCCGATTGGTTAAAAGGAGAAGCTACGCTGACCACCGGAGAAGCGACGCAGGGGAAACTAGCTGGCCGCCCATTCATCGCCTGGAGTAAGTGTTGCGGCCAGGTGACCAACTGTGCACAGTTTGCCGCCCCTACCTACCACTGCCTGGGAGCCCTAAAGAAAGAAAAGGAAGATGAAGGACAGGAGGGGGCTTTAAAATTCCCAGTCTGTTGCACCAGCAGTGACAGCCAATCACCCACAGAGGTAAGTAAAGCAGGGCCTGGTGGTAACGGTGTAAAATTTTACCCTTCAATTTTTTGGGGTGAAAAGGTGAACTTACACTTATCTATGCTCAGCTTCACCCAAATGCTAGAACTAGATTATTAAATTATAGGGGCAGGCTTTAGAAGGGAATAGGGATTAACACTGGAAAAGGCAAGACCCGCTATTCATCCTGAGCCTAGAGTACAGGCTACCCAGGCAAAAAGAAACAGATTTGGTGGGCATGTCCAGTTAAATGCTTTGTATTTTGTGAACATGGTTGTTCTTTGTGTAATTATAAAGCACAATAGTTGCCCAGTATGACGTGTATTTTGCCTTTTTATGGTATCATTTTAATTTTATAGTGCCATAAAACAGTCTTTGAAGCAGAACATATTTTTTTCCTATGATACAAATCACTTATGGGGGGGATGGGGGGGTCTATTTACTATGGAGTTTATTACCACAGTGATTATGTGAGTGTAAGGTTTCACTGGGTGATTAACTAGGATACGACTCCTATAGCCAGGAGAAGAAGTGAGCTCTTGAACAGCTGCTGATTGTTTATTTTCACAGCTTAAAGATGCAATGAAAACATGAGCAGCAATGAAAGACAGCATCAAAATGAGTCAACGTTATGAGCGGTCCTGTCCACAGGGAATTCCTAAAAGTCCATCCTTCTGTAAATTGAATGGCATTTTATGTGCCTATCATGCAAAGACTGACAGATTTCCAGTCTCATCTAAACTTTGCAGATTCCAGACATTTCATGTACCATAAGTTGGAGGCAGCACTGGAGACAAGATGCTTCAATTCCCAAGATAACAATACAAAACTGCACCTACCCATTTGCTCATTTATTACAGGTCCTCATATAGCACTGCCAATTTTTACACGGTGCTTTTATTCTTTTTTTTCCCCCCTCCATTTCCTAACGTAGCCTAGTACTGAGGATCTTGGAGGTCACCATACATTCCACATGTCAACTTCTGCTACAGATTCACAAGTAGCTAGACCGTGGTGATAGTACTGGTGACTAAAACGACCTCCAGCTTCCACACAGATCCTTCTGCAGGCACACACAGCCATGCAAAATAAAAAAAAGACAGATATAGCTGTGGGGAGAAGAACCCTATGATTCAGACAAAAAGAAAAAAGAGTGGTTAAGGGGATGGATGGCGGGGGAGGGGGGGAGCACTTGGAGGGTGCAGAATGGCACCATGTTCCACTTCACACCCAAAATATGGAAAAGGGGAAATTAGTCTTTAATGCAGTTTCTGAAAATTCCTTCTCTGTCTCAAATCCAAACACCAACAAAATATTCCAGAAGCTAGACAGATTTTCTACCTAAACCATTTTTCTACATTCCTTATACAGTGCATCTATAAAGTATTCACAGGGCTTCACTTTTTTCACATTTTGTTATGTTACAGCCTTATTCCAAAAATAACAGTGCACAACAGAGCACAAACCAAGCCATGAAGTGTAAGGAATTGTCTATAGATCTCCAAGAACGGATTGTATCAAGGCACTGAAAAAGTTTGGCAGCATTGAAGGTCCCAATGAGCACAGTGGCCTCCATCATCCATAAATGAAAGTTTGGAACCACCAGGACTCTTCCTAGAGCGGGTTGTCCGGCCAAACTGAAGAGAAGGGCCTTAGTCAGGGAGGTGACGAAGAACCGATGGTCACTCTGACAGAGCTCCAGTGTTTCTCAGTGGAGAGAGGAGAACCTTCCAGAAGAACCACCATTTCTGCAGCACTCCACCAATCAGACCTGTATTGTAGAGTGGCCAGACGGAAGCAACTCCACAGTAAAAGGCACACGATAGCCCACCTGGAGTTTGGCAAAAGGCACCTGAAGGACTCCCAGACCATGAGAAACAAAATTCTATGGTATGATGAAACAAATATTGAACTCTTTGGCCTGAATGGCAAGCATTATGTCTGGAGGAAATCTGGCACCGCTCATCACCTGACCAATACCATCCCTACAGTGAAGCATGGTGGTAGCATCATGCTGTGGGAATTTTTTTCCAGCGGCAGGTACTGGGAGACTAGTCAGGATTGAGGGAAAGATGAATGCTGCAATGTACAGAGACGTCCTTGATGAAAACCTGCTCCAGAGCGCTCTGGACCTCAAACTGGACCTCCAACAGGACAACGACCCTAAACACACAGTCAAGATAACAAAGGAGTGTCTATGGGATAACGCTGAATGTCCTTAAGTGGCCCAGCCAAAGTCCAGACGTGAGCCCGATTGAACATTTCTGGAGAGACCTGAAAATGGCTGTGCACCGATGCTCCCTATCCAACCTGATGGAGCATGAGAGGTCCTGCAAAGAAGAATGGGAGAAACTGCCCAACAAAGAGGTGTGCCAAGCTTGTAGCATCATACTCAGACTTTAGGCTGTAATTGGTGCCAAAGGTGCTTCAACAAAGAATTGAGCAAAGGCTGTAAATACTTACATGGGATTTTTATAATTTTTTGTTTTTAATAAATTTGGAAAGATTTCAAACAAAACTTTTTACGTTGTCATTATGGGGTATTGTTTGTAGAATTTTGAGGAAAATAATGAATTTAATCCATTTTGAAATAAGGCTGTAACAAAATGTGGAAAGAGTGAAGCACTGTGAACACTTTCCGGATGCACTGTACATATCAGCAACAGCGGCAGTAACAATCAAAAGAATACATAAAGCAGAAGTCACTTTTGATTCCACAAATTCTAAAACAGAGCTCTGGAATGAAAACGTCATCTTGTAGTTCAACAAGAGTTTATGGAAGAACATTATCACAAAACTCATTCTACCCAAACAGGTGGCAGATTCATGTATCCCACTAATCAAGCTGAAACATTCATATGACTCTTCACTAGGTGGGACACTTCATCGGTCCAGCCTGTTTGGAATTTTATGAATGCGGTCTACTCTCCTCCTGCTAGCCAATAACTCAATCTATCAAGATGCCTTTCTCTATGCAATATCACTGGAAATCTCTGTACGTCCTCTATGGTTGTGATAAGGTAATCAGTTCCACAGATCAACCATGTCAATCAGCACATAAATCACAATCAAGTGATGTCAGCTTCTCAGCATGGGAGAACTGTGGGCAGATTACTAGAGACACTATTTCAACAGCAAAAAGAGATGCAGTGTGTAATCATTCCATTGTGCTGCAGACAGATGACAGTGGAAAGCAAAACTGTGCACTCGTGTCTGTAAGATCATTAGTTACAAGTCAGGGGAGTCAAACTGGTGGCCCTCCAGCTGTTGCGGAACTACAAGTCCCATTATGCCTCTGCCTGTGGGAGACATGCTTGTAACTGTCAGCCTTACAATGCCTCATGGGACTTGTAGTTCCACAACAGTTTAAATCCTGTGGGTGACATCTACAATTACGAATGACCAGAATAAATTGTTTAAACTTTGATGCTGAATCAAAAAACGCACAAAGCCTGTACATTAATAAAAATGTAAAAATCCACAGGTCCATACACTTTTTTTTTTTAGCCAAACACCAGTGTTCTTGGTAGAAGAAAAAAAAGTATTTTTGTACTAGCGTTTAAGAGAGTTTAGTGTTTTTTTTCTTTCCGCTAGAAAACAGCCCTCAAAAATGCAAGCCAGAAGGATTTTTTTCTGCCTCTAAACCCTGATCTTAAAATATGCAACCTAGTGTGGATAGACACATAGAACAAGATTATTTGCTTCTACATGCAAAGCGCAAAACTCCTCTAGGTGCAGCATTTTTTTAAGCTAGTGTGCATGGCCCTAAAAGTTCTTAAAAATAAAGCTGGCCATACATTATACAATTTTCTTATTCAATTTCTTTTAGATTTACCTTCAACTACTGTATGTATTGCAAGGGCCTGTCTGCATACAAACTGAAAGTGTTTAGGTTTGACCTCATATTATATGGTTTAAGTAAATCTAAAGAAAAAAAAAAAAAAAAAGTACAATGTAGGACCAACTCCCTCTCCTTTACCCTAAAGATGAGGGATATAATGCTGGTTCTTCTGGGGCAGTGATGGCGAACCGTGGCAGCCCAGATGTTTTGGGACTACATTTACCATGATGGTCATGCACTCTGCAGTGTAGTTGAGCATCATGGGAAATGTAGTTCCAAAACATCTGGGGTGCCAAGGTTCGCCATCACTGTTCTAGGGTGTAGTAGAGAGTGGTGACAAGATCGGTTGAGTCTAGATTCTCCATCTAATGCAGAGTACAATCCTTCTTTGACACTGATCAACTACTGCTAAGGAAAATGTTCAGTCACACCTGACTAGCAGACTTGTAGAGGGACAGCAAGACCACCAAATGAAGCACATATTGTTTAACCTCCAATTAAAGATTCTTGGCATAATTAGTTAAAACATCATAATCAGTTAAGTGTATGTCTATCTAGTATGTTTATAAATGCTGGTAGGATGAATCATTGCATGTCCTCATCTCTTTAGAATGTTAGTGCCAAAATTACCTGGATGTCTTTTAAAATCTCCTCTGGACCGGTTCATGGCACCTGTTGCTTTGTAAGAACACCAAGGAGGTGCAATGGGTCCTGGACTCATGCACACTAGTCGCACTGTTTTTATGGTGTACTTTATGATCAAGCAAGTTTCTTTAGTGCATTCCAGTTCACTCCCACAATCCAAAAATGTACCACTTTCCATCCAAAACTGATATCTAGCCACATGACAACTTAGGAAATTAAGCTTTACCCTTTCCAGGGGCAGGGACTGATGAAAATGGACTATATGATTTAATGTATGGTGATACTTAATCAGTAACAGGTCCTCTTATAATAGCAATATCATAATGGCCACCAGATCACCATTGCTAGATCTGATAAGTCTGACAGTCAACCTGCCTGCATCCACAGTAAACTGAACCAGTAGATGTAGGTGGATTATCCTTTAAGCCCGGGTTTACACTGGTGCAACACGACAGTCGTATGACTGTCAATCCGACAGCGATCAGACTTTAATGAACGGGATACGAGTTTGATCAGACTTTGAGATAGCCTGAACAGGAATGAATTCTGGACAGCCGCAGTCATAAATTAGCCTTGTTTATTAAGAAGATGCACATCAATTACAGGATAACAGCAGACAGGAACAGAGCTGACGTTTCGCACTAACGTTATTGCTTACTCATGAGCAAGCACTAACGTTAGTGCAAAACGTCAGCTCTGTTCCTGTCTGCTGTTATCCTGTAATTGATGTGCATCTTCTTAATAAACAAGGCTAATTTATGAGTGCGGCTGTCCAGAATTCATTCCCGTTTACTGCTACCAGCAATAGCCAGCACCTTTAACCTCCGAACCAAGAAGAATTCATTTTAGTCTGTTTGGACTTTTTTCTGGAGCGGTGATTACTTCTTCTCACTTTGAGATAGCCTGACTTGTTCTTTGACCAATCAAAACAATCCCGGTGTGACAAAGTCTTTTTCCTGCTGCTGCAATCCATGTCGGATGTCACAAGTCGGATAGTTAGGACGGTGCTCCGACTTGGATACCACTTCAAATGGTATTCAATGGGCTGAAATCAGACCAAAGTAGTGCAGGAACCTTTTCCAAAGTCGGACTAGATAAGACAGCTCTCATAGGGAATCTTTACTCTATACATGTCATGAGACATTAATTCTCAAAGTCGGAGCGTATGTCGTACCAGTGTGAACCGGTCCTTAACCACTAATGCTGCAATCACCGCGACCAGGCAAGATGTACTTAAAAACACTAACACTCATCCTGCTGGAAGCTGCTATTCTGGCATTCGTTCCCAACTTTGCTGTGCTTGTAATTTTAACTTTTTTATTTTTATTTTTTACCTGTATCCAGTATTAAGATAAAACTTCACAAAGATGTAGGAGGGGTGCCTGCAGTTTCCTTCCTAGTTTCATGCAAGTCAGTGGGTTGCTTTCCTCCCATTAACATTTTGAAGGTAGTGAAGCAAACCAAGGGCTCGCTGATTTAGATCAGGCATTTCCTTTTATGTGTAAGGCAGAAAATAAAACAGTCTACTGCAGAAGATAATGAAAACTGTTCTGTACATTGCCGTCTAAATACATTCAAACACAAAAAAAAAAAAAAACACAAAAAAGGTCACTTTGGATGGATGTCATTTTAGCATTTTATCTAAATCTGGCTTCATGTAGAGAAATCATAACCACTATAGGACAAAGTATGTACGTGGTGAGCAAGATCAAACATTTAATACAATAATCACTGGGAATGCTGTAATAAAAATGCAAAGGCCAAGAATAGAAGGCATCTCAGAGCAATTTAGAGAACATTGTGCATGGGTTCTCAGGGGGAATCCAGAGATTTTGGATGTATAGGACTGGATAAATATGAAAAGTAAAATAAAAATATGAAAAAATAAATAAAAAACACAAGAGATTCATTGCATTACTGAAACCTGAAAAATGTATTTGATGTGTCAGAAGACAGAAGTAACATGCTCTATTTAAATATATGTTAAACCCCTTATGATTTTAGTTTAGCCATGCATTTCTAGCTATGTATATGTAAAGTAAAACAAAGTTATTCACATCTTTTAAAGTCATGCTGGTACCTAATAGAACAAGTGATACTGACAGTCTCATGAACAAAGGTATCAGGACATATTGGGCAATCCATTGGGGATCAGATATTGTAAAAGGGTAGGAATTTTGCACTCTTGCCATTTTAGCTTGTAACGAAATAAAGAAAAGTAGCCCACCCTCAAAATGAACAGTAAAAATATGCCCTTAAAATTAGCCTTTTAATATTCTTGAAAATACACCTTTTGAATATCCTTTAAAATACAGAATGTACAAGAAACTGCATTAGTTATTCTGATACGTTTAATAAACCCTTAAGGAGTAACTGCACTTTTGTTGAGAATTTTTTTTTAAAAGATTCCCCTCTGGATGTATGTACATTTCAGGGATTTTAACAAGTTTTGTTGCAGATTTCTACCTTTTGTTATCCTGAGGAAATATCAATTTGTTTCTCTGTGTCCACTGGGAATCTAATGGGAGTGATCTTATATTGATCAACTAGCTGCTGCACTTGCAGGTGTCTGATAAAAGTGGCAGGGTCTGCATCCCTTTAGACATTTCCTTTTGGGAATCTCTCACCAAAAAGGAGATAGCATTTTTGTTGCAGGGGATGTCCAAAATCTTATTTGTATCTAAGTGCAGACTTCTGTGAAAATCAGTAAGCCAATCACATAACCAGGAAATTACATATCTGGGGGCATTCCATACACCATCTGTGTACAGATTTCCTCCAGGTTGCCATATTGCATTTTACAGAAAATTACAGAGCTGCAAATTGAAAAGGAAAAGTAATTTTTATTAGCATTCAATTACAATATGACTTGTGCAGCAATTGTATAAGGTATTGTTTTTGATTTGCTATTTTTTTTTTCCCACAAAAGTGGGGTTACTCTAAGGATAACGTCTCAGGCTGGATTCACACCACCGCACGGAGCGGCTCACAGCAGGGGGTCCAGTGCTTCCCCATTCACCATTTCAGGTCCCTATTACAGCCCGGATTTTGGGCTGAATTCGGACCTGAAACGGACCAGTAGACGCACAGGACTCCTGTGCAATTCGCACCAGAGCCGCTCCGGAGATGTGTGAACCGACTCCATAGAGAGCCGGTCACACAATCTCCTGACATGCGAATTGGATGTGGAGGAAACCCACATCCAATTCACACTAGTCTGAACCCAGCCTTAGGCACAAAAACACATTTTAAAGCATTTTTCGATTATGGAACTGAATTCAGGTGTGCTGTTTTCAATGGAGACATGCATACAGGTGTGTGAACATGCACTGTGTTCAAATAAAAAACTGCATCTGAGCACATGCATTTTACACACTTAAAAGTGTAAATCCATGTATATGTGCATACAATAGACGCAAACGGTGCAATCTGGTACTGAAAAAAAAAGCAGGAGGATACAAAATTACAATTTTATGCATTTAAAAAATGTAATTAAAATGCAATAATTTTACTGATTACACAGGAACTTCTGTGCTAGAAAAACCTTGTCTATATGATCAGTAAAACTCTTACAGATGTAGCTTAACCACTTGCTGACCAGCCGCTGCCATGGGGTGTGGCAGGTCGGCACAATCCCGCGAACCGTCGTAGCTGTACTTCAGCTCCTATAAGCGGGATAGCAGGCGTGCACGCGCCGCAGCAGGTGCCGATGCTTGTGGCCGGCTGTGGTGGGCACGAAAGGCAGAACAGTTACGTGTGTGTGTGTAAACACACAAATCCCTGTTCTGTGAGGAGAGGAGAGGCAGATCGTGAGTTCCTAGCTATTAGGAACCACGATCTGTCATCTCCTATAGTCAGTCCTATCCCCATACAGTTAGAACACAGTGAGGGAACACACAATTAACCCCTTGATCACCCCCTAGCGTTAACCCCTTCCCTGCCAGTGACTTTTACACAGTAATCAGTGCATTTTTATAGCACTGATCACTGTATAATTTTCAATGGTGTCAAAAATGTGTCAAAAGTGTCCGATGTGTCTGCCATAATTTTGCAGTCCCAATAAAAAAAAAAAAAAAAAAAAAAAAAAAATCGCAGATCGCTGCCATTACTAGTAAAAAAAATAAAAATGACAAATCTATCCTTTATTTTGTAGACGCTATAACTTTTGCGCAAACCAATCAATATACGCTTATTACGATTTTTATTACCAAAAATATGTAGAAGAATACATATTGGCCTAAACTGAGGAAAAAAAATTGCTTTAAAAAAAAAAAAAGAAATTGGGGATATTTATTATAGCAAAAAGTACAAAATAGTGTGTTTTTTTTCAAAAGTCTCACTCTTGTTTATAGCGCAAAAAATAAAAAAACGCAGAGATGATCAAATACCACCAAAAGAAAGCTCTATTTGTGGGGGGGAAAAAAAAAAAAAGACATCAATTTTGTTTAGATACAGCGTCGCACGATCACGCAATTGTCAGTTAAAGCGACGCAGTGCCGAATCACAAAAAAATGGCCTGGTCATTGAGCAGCCAAATCTTCCGGGGTTGAAGTGGTTAAGTGTAACGCAAAACAAAGATGTAAACCATTACTTCCACTAACATTTTATACATTATATAGAAACTGCAATATTTGTACGCATGCAGCTAAATGACAAATTACTTCCAGTTTGTGGATGTGGGGATCTTTACAAGGAGAGTTGCTTAAAACACTATTGGTGTGCAGTTAATCTTCCCATAAGAAACCAGAAGAAAAATGTAAACTTTCATTTTCCTCAGCATTAAAAGATTTATTTTATGCTCAGGTCATGCCTGGGGTAAACCACTATACTGTGAACCATCCACACAGAGAACACAACAGTGTTAGCTGTCCTCTACTGGAAAAAAAAAAAAAAAAAAAAAGTCAGAAGCAACCCCCTGTAGGTCAGAGTTTTATTTTGCAATGGTGCATTAAATATATCAGCCACACAAAATCACTTTTATTATGAAGGGATTCTGGCCAGTATCCTACCTCAACATAGTCCTTGGCATGACCCCAATCTCTCTTGGCATCCAGATTTCCAAGGCTGAAAGACTCCATCTGTCCGAGGTGAATCTTAGCTACTGAACGGCTAATTTTTCGGGTTACAAAATTTGCCCCTGGAATAGAGATAAAGGATATTGTTAGAATTGTCCCGCCAAAGACTTAATGTTTGGCAGATTCCCATTGGTTCTCCACCTCACAGAATACTCTTTTATTCCTCAAACCTTGTCTCTGATCCCTTCCTCCCCTTTATAAAACCCATGGCATCGTTCATCATTTGAGTAAGCTAAGAAGCTTCAATTGCCAGAGTTGCAAGCTCCACTTTCACATCTTTTCTCTCTAAAACTTCTTAAGCATTCCTAATTCGCTGCTTCAATATTCAATCTAGGCAGAAAGCCAAGGAAAATCAATTGGAATGTCAGTTTATAAACATAAAATGCAAAAGGTTATACAAAGGGAAACACTAGTATGGAAGACAGACATCTGAGACCACCCTAGCTTTAGACATAAGAACAAGTAGGAATACACTTTTGCTTGTTAATAAAGCAGCTGGCAGTGTCTTATAAAATATTGCATTCTTTTTTTTTCCAAGCAGATGAATAATGGAATACTTCAGAGGGCTGAGTGTTTCTGTTCTGCACTTCATTGACTTGTTAAGGACAAACAACTGCCAGCAGTACAGTGCAGTCACTAGGATCCTTCTATTTCACAATAATGTGGATGCCAATGTCAACTTCATTAACCTTATTACAAAAAGATAAATTATAGATTTTTAGACAAATTATTTAAAAAAAAAAATAGCAAAATTGCTCTAAAAAGTAGCACAGCAGACGTCACGTCGTGATGTCATGAAGCAGCAGATCGACATGTTATAAGGCTCTTAACCCTTTACTTCTGAGTTGCTATTTACATAGCTTGCTTTTTATTCACCTATTGCTACACTTCGTCTGCTGCCCCCTGTGGTGACTCCTCTGCATTACAGTCCCTGGTGCTGCAATCCTTCCCAAGGAAGCTGATCCTGTTCTGCAAAGGTCAATCCCCAGAAGCTGGCCCCGAATGAGGTTTTAACATGTATATACCTGATATCACTACATTGTCTTGTAAGTTGCCAATTATGTGAATAAGTTTTTATACTGCTACAGTCAGAGGCGCCCTCTGCTGTCTTGACCTAAAGACATTAAATCACTAAGTCTACACCCAATATAAATATGTTGCGCAAGGAACATGCATATTGGACATACAACTAGATCATTTCTGGGGCCATGGGTTGATTTATCAGATCTTTTCCACAAGTATAGTACGTTACACTTGTGCCTGCATTGATTTCTGCTGGGTGCTTTGGTTTCTGCCCAAAAACCCACTGGTAGGATAAATGCTTTACACCAATTATCCCTACTATGCATATATGTAGGATTATGGTAAAGATGATAGAGAGGAAGCAGTTTTGAGGATTGAGACTGATATGAATGGTCTGTGTACTCTAGGTCAGCCTTTCAAAATCAATTCATAGAAACCTCAGATTTTTAGTTACAGTGGATATAAAAAGTCTACACACCCTTGTTAAAATGTCAGGTTTCTGTGATGTAAAAAGACGAGACAAAGAAAACATTTCAGAACTTTTTTCACCTTGAATGTGACCAATAAACTGTACAACTCAATTGAAAAACAAACTGAAATAAAAAAACTAAAATAATGTGGTTGCACAAGTGTGCACACCCTCTTATAACTTGGGTTGTAGCTGTAATCAGAATTAAGCAATCACATTCAAACTCATGTTAAATAGGAGTCAGTACACACCTGCCATCATTCAAAGTGCCTCTGATTAATCCCAAATAAAGTTCAGCTGTTCTAGTAGGTCTTTCCTGACATTTTCTTAGTCGCATCCTACAGCAAAAGCCATGGTGCGCAAACAGCTTCCAAAGTAATAGAGGGATCCCATTGTAAAAGGTATCAGTCAGGAGAAGGGTACAAAAGAATTTCCAAGGCATTAGATATACCACGGAAAACAGTGAAGACAGTCATCATCAAGTGGAGAAAATATGGCACAACAGTGACATTACCAAGAACTGGTCACCCCTCCAAAATTGATGAAAAGACGAGAAGAAAACTGGTCAGGGAAGCTACCAAGAGGCCTACAGCAACATTAAAGGAGCTGCAGGAATATCTGACAAGTACTGGCTGTGTGGTACATGTGACAACAATTTCCCGTATTCTTCATATGTCTGGGCTTTGGGGTAGAGTGGTAGAGTTTTCTTTTCTTACGAAGAAAAACATCCAAGCTCGGCTAAACTTTGCAAAAACACATCTGAAGTCTCCCAGAAGCATGTGGGAAAATGTGTTATGGTCTGATGAAACCAAGGTTGAACTATTTGGCCATAATTCCAAAAGATATTTTTGGTGCAAAAAAACAACACTGCACATCACAAAAAGAACACCACACCCACTGTGAAGCATGGTGGTGGCAGCATCATGCTTTGGGGTGTTTTTTCTTCAGCTGTAACAGGGACCTGTCATGGTAGAGAGAATTGTGAACCGTTCCAAATACCAGTCACTATTGGCACAAAACCTTCAGGCTTCTGCTAGAAAGCTGAACATGAAGAGGAACTTCATCTTTCAGCATAACGACCCAAAGCATACATCCAAATCAACAAAGGAATGGCTTCACCCGAAGAAGATTTAAGTTTTGGAATGGCCCAGCCAGAGCCCAGACCCGGATAAAAACCTATGGGGTGATCTGAAGAGGGCTGTGCACAGGAGATGTCCTCGCAAGCTGACAGATTTGGAGTGTTTTGCAAAAAAGAGTGGGCAAATATTGCCAAGTCAAGATGTGCCATGCTGATAGACTCATACCCAAAAAGACTGAGTGCTGTAATCAAATCAAAAAGTGCTTCAACAAAGTATTAGTTTAAGGGAGTGCACACTTATGCAACCATATTTTAGTTTTTTAGTTTTACTTCCCTCCACCTAAAAGAAGATTTCAGTTTGTTGTTCAACTGAGTTGTACAGGTTATAGGTCACATTAAAGGTGGAAAAAGTTCTGAAAAGATTTATCCGTCTAATTTTTTTACATCACAGAAACCTGACATTTTAAACAGGGGGTGTGTGGACGTTTTATATCCACTGTATAACAATGATACATTGGTGCTTTGGACACAGTCTTACAAACTCTCAGCCTGTTTCAAGCTAAATCACACCAACACATACACTCTGCATCTGCATATTTTTAATTATCAAAATATAAAAAAAAAGCATATTAATGTGAAAATTCACTGTTATATTGTGCTTGGCAGACTAGGTATAATGAACTGCTTTTCTGTGTTCAAATGAATATTCAGAGGACAGAGAGGACAGCAAGACTCTGCCAGGCAAAATATGCCAGAAAGTGAAGCAAACAGATGTGCTACTGAATAACTATGCAGAATGAAAGTGCCAAAGATATTATATCATTGCAAAGACAAGGGCTGTTTAAAACAAACTCAAATAGTGCTAATGGTATTATATATCAAAGAATCATTCCCACTTTCGTAATGCAAACAAAAAGCACAATTTTATTGCTAAGAAGGATTTAAAGGAAATTAAACTTTTGCTCATAAAAACTATTTACAATACCCGTGTGCCTACACAATCTACCTGTGTATTTTTCCCCTTGGCACATGGCTGCACATCCAACTTTTATTCTGCACTATATATAAAAAATACAGTTTCAAAGAAGCTTTAGGACATATCTGAATCTATAGTAAAAAGCTGAGGTGTAGAGCCACTTGACTGATGCTGTTAACCTATCACAGAAACCTTTATACAACATAGACATGTCAGAAGACACTGAAAAATTGCAGTTAATGCTGTGCACATTGGTCATTTTATTTACACAATCTGGTTTTCATACATACAGGGAAGCTAAATAATTCTATGTTACCCACAATGAAGGTCAAAACTTAGAACTTAAAAAAAAAAAAAATCATAATAATAATAAATAAAAACAATAATAATATTTTTTTTTTCTGAGAATGATACACTGCTGGAGCACATAACATTGTTTTTCAATGTCTACAAAGTGTTACTCTTTTCCATCCAAGAAGGTTTGGCTGGAAGTGGTTGTAAACCCTTCCATATGCCCAGTGAAGTAACTGGCCTCACAGAGATGAAACAAATCCTCCTACTTATGTTGTACCTGTTTATCTGCAGTCTTGTCTTCTTTACATGTAAACAAAGTCTAAAATATATACAGCATGTCACTCGAAAAAAAAAGGGGGGCAGCAAGCTGAAATTAGACTACACTTTTCTCTTGGTATCAGGAAAGCTTATCAGAAGTGACCCATGCCGATAGAGGAATGAAGCAGCAGACAGAAATGGTACTAGTGTTCATGGAGGACAAGTACACACTACAGAGGGATATACTTTGTTCAGATTTTCTGCCTGAGGTTTACAACCACTTTAATGAGAAGTTGACACTTATATAAGGCACTTTGCTTTTGGAATCTTAGCCAAGTCACTTGACTGGAGTAATTATACATACAGACGTGCAACAGTTCCATGATACAGCTCTTGGTACAAGACTCACAAAAAAAAAAAAAAAAAAAAACAATATAACCGACAATAAGAAAAGTTAAGAAATGCGAACACGAGTACTAAAACCTGTAAATATGTTAAACAAGACAAATACTACAGAAACTGCTGCAGTAGTTTTTTTTTTTTTTTTCAGGAAAGTATTGTAGATATATAAAGTGCAAACAGAGGAACAGCCATGGCTGCAGGAAATGCCACCTATATCAGGCATTTTCTAAGGTCAGCATTTACTACCTTGAATTTTGGCACAGAGATGATACAAACATGCAAAGGCACCAGCTTTACAGCTCCAAGCTGTATTAAAAAAAAAAAAAAAAGATTTGACACAGATCAGCCCCTGATGCTGGCTCTTGTCTTGGAACTCACTTCAAATTTACAATGCTATACTAAAGTCTGACCAATTACTGGGGGAAGACTAGGAAGTTTTCCTCCTGCCCCCAGCAGGCTGACATCGCAGACTAAGCCTTGTTGGGTTAATAGAGCAGAAACACTTTTTTATACTTTCTATAGAGCTAAATGATACAGTTGCTGAATATTGCAACAATTCAGATATGAATTCATGCCAATTTGAACATAGTGAATCGGTTTATTTTAAGTGGATATCCTGGGCATGTGTTTTTCCAGGTATATAGCTGCAGGCAATTAGGCCCCCATAGGGTTAAGCCAGGTTTAGGGCGACAGCCCCACATTAGACATCATTAAAAGAAGTCAGCAATAACATCTTTCTTTTCTCACTTTTTTTCTGTTCAGGCTAGGTCACACTAATGCAGCTGTGATTTGATCAGATTTTCAGTTGGATTATGTAGTGCCCACTTGGTTACAATATGCTGCATTTTTTATGTTATTGTGTTGTTTGTAAGGGAAGGAGAGATTGGATGCTAGTTAAGGAGCCCTAACCTGGAAAAATGTGCCAAAAACATGAACATTTTTGGTGTTATCACTGAAATTAATGGAGCCAAAATCATGCTGCAATCACACCGAAAAAGCACCAGGCCATTTCCCAAAAACGGACCGTGCTGTGCTGCCCTGATGTGAATGGACACTATAGAGCAGGGGTCTCAAACCGGCGGCCCTCCAGCTGTTGCTAAACTACAAGTCCCATGAGGCATTGCAAGGCTGACAGTTAAAAGCATGACGGGACTTGTAGTTTCGTAACAGCTGGAGGGCCACCAGTTTGAGACCCCTGCTATAGAGAATAATGTGATTTCAATTGTCATGCAATTCTATGTGACCCAAGTCGCAGCTGAAATCACACTAGAGTGAACCAAGTCTAAAACTGAACACTAGGCAGATCTAAAAACACCAATTCATGCAATTATGCATTCATCAAAACAAATCTATTAAAAAACCTATAATGTATTCTTACAGTAACTAGTATAAAAATCGGACTATGTTTTTATACTACACTTGTCTAACTCCCTATATCAGTGATGGCAAACCTTGGCACCCCAGATGTTTTGGAACTACATTTCCCATGATGCTCATGCACTCTGCAGTGTAACTGAGCATCATGGGAAGTGTAGTTCACAAAACATCTGGAGTGCCAAGGTTCGCCATCACTGACCTATATAGTAGCACTTAAGTCGGGGAGGGAGAAGCAGCATTAGTAGCCGTTAAGGTGTGCTGCATGAAATATTACTGATCATGAACATGCTGACAGGAGAAGAGGGATTAGATCTATTGCTGCTGCTCCTTCATTGTCCGATTAGTCTGGAGGGGCAGGGAGCTGACCTCTGGTATGGTTAACATTTAAAACAAAGATTTGCCAGTAGGTACAGTCTTGTTAGAGAGAGAATACATTCTTAACAGGTAAAGGGAAGTCCCTTCTGGCAAAAACTAATTTCTTCAATCTGTACACTGATGTACTAGCCTTACAGATTGAATGGAGATGAATGCCAGAGAAACAACTCCAGAACGTACCCGCTGGAATTACATCACCAGTGCGCCCCCACAATGAATGAAGAAAGTAAACCCCAAGAATCTGTTAGAAAAAGGGGAGCATGGAAGTACCAGCAAAATGAAGGCAGGGTGCTCAGATGTAGCCTTTTCCAGAGGTGAATGGGTCATAATGTGAACGTATGCTGTGTATACTTACAGTACACATTATGGCAAATGCTGGTTGGTCATTTCCCCCATTTAAAGCATTTCTAAATGCAAAATGTTTATTAACAATAAAACACATGTTCTACTTATGTGCTCTATGCAATGGTATTGAACAAAACAGCCCTAAATCTCCTCTTCTGGGATCCCCTGCCAGTGCTCTCCACTCCTCTGCCTTACCCCAAAGCATGCCGCTTGTGTACCGCTTGTGTACACACACACACAGTGGCTTTGATTGACAGCAGCAGGAGCTAATGGTTCCCAGGGAGAAGGGAAGAGAGGAGCTACAGCCAGGTACAGCGCTGGATTGATACAGAACTGAGGTAAAATGTTTGGGGGGGGGGGGGTATGGCGGTACAGCAAGTAGCAAAACATTTTTTTTAACTTAATGCAGTAAAGTGGAGCTCCAGCCCCCCCACTAAAGATTTTTAAGTCAGCACCTACAAATACTGTAGCTGCTGACTTTTAATATTAGGATTCCGCAAGGTCAGCACCCCAGACGATTTTTCAATCGGCTCTTGAAAGCTGCCTCCGCCATGCCTTGTGAGGGGAAACTGGCAGTGAAGCCTTGCAGCCGGTTCCCTACTGTGGATGCACGAAGCGCGCTGCATTTTGTGAATGGGCCAGGGCAAAGTTCCGGGAGACCTAGCCGCGGTGAGATCTTCTGGAGGTGGAGACGGGTAGCAGTCAAAAGCAGGTTCCCCCGAAAGGTGCCAAATGTGGAATCGGGGGAGGAAGCGAACAAACAGAGCCTCCCCTTTTGGGTGGAGCTCCGTATTAAAAATTAAACTTTTTTTTAGCTTTAGAACCACTTTGATGCCTCTCTATATTGTACTGAATCAACAGGAAATCTTTTCAAAGCAAGGGAAATACACTTAACATTTATCACAAGTGTCTTTTAGAAATCCCCCTTATATTCCTGCTATGGGGACAACTCAATTTTGGAATTACCTCACTTTCATTTGAGGAGAAAATGGTAAACAAGACAAAGTCAAATACAAAGGGTGAACCAAAAACATTTGTTACCAGTCCGGTTGTACTAATTCTCACCATACATGCTACAACCTAACCATACAACGGTGTTAATTTTGTCAGCAAATTTTGATTTAGTTTTAGTCTTAGGAATAAAATGGCATTTTAGTTTCAGTCCCATTTTAGTCTTCTACAATTGTTTTAGTTTTAGTCGTATTTAGTAGACTAAATCTCTAGTACATTTTAGTCGACTAAAATCGAATGTGTTTAGTTAAATAATGCATTATTTAAAGCGGACTTCCACCCAAAAATGGAACTTCCGCTTTTGCGGATTCCTCCCCCCTCCGGTGTCACATTTGGCACCTTTCAGGGGGGAAGGAGGAGCAGATACCTGTCTAATACAGGTATTTTGCTCCCACTTCCAGGCATAGATACCCGAGCTGCCCGCGGGTATCTATGCCACTTCTGGGACCTGTGTGTCTCCCAGAAGACAGCGGGGGGGACGGAGAAGGCATCAGAAGACAGCAGGGACCAGTGGGAACGCGCAGCGTGAGTCGCACATTGTGCAGTAGGGAACCTGGAAGTGAAGCCTTGCGGCTTCACTTCCCGATTCCCTGACCGAAGATGGCGGCAGCAGCACCCGAGAGCCAAGGGACAGGTTGGCTTTAGGTCACCCTGGACAGGTAAGTGTCCTTATTTGAAAAGTTAGCAGCTGTAGTATTTTGAAAAAAAAAAAAAAAAATCGGCGGAGCTCCACTTTAGGCATTTCTCTAGAATTTCAAAACTCATACTCCTGGAGTAAAAAAAAAAAAAAAATCTTATAGGTTATTATTTATGGTATTAAGGTTTAAACAAACACACAGATTCAGATTAAGCCACTGTGGATGGTCTGAAGAGGCCTGTAATGCACAGTGGTCTGAGTAGGCCTGTAATGCTATAGAGTGCTCTCTGGACAGTGGTCTGAGGAGGCCTGTAATGCTACAGAGTGCTCTCTGGACAGTGGTCTGAGAAGGCCTGTAATGCTACAGAGTGCTCTCTGGACAGTGGTCTGAGGAGGCCTGTAATGCTACAGAGTGCTCTTTGGACAGTGGTCTGAGGAGGCCTGTAATGCTACAGAGTGCTCTCTGGACAGTGGTCTGAGGAGGCCTGTAATGCTACAGAGTGCTCTCTGGACAGTGGTCTGAGGAGGCCTGTAATGCTACAGAGTGCTCTCTGGACAGTGGTCTGAGAAGGCCTGTAATGCTACAGAGTGCTCTCTGGACAGTGGTCTGAGGAGGCCTGTAATGCTACAGAGTGCTCTCTGGACAGTGGTCTGAGGAGGCCTGTAATGCTACAGAGTGCTCTCTGGACAGTGGTCTGAGGAGGCCTGTAATGCTACAGAGTGCTCTCTGGACAGTGGTCTGAGGAGGCCTGTAATGCTACAGAGTGCTCTCTGGACAGTGGTCTGAGGAGGCCTGTAATGCTACAGAGTGGTCTCTGGACAGTGGTCTGAGGAGGCCTGTAATGCTACAGAGTGCTCTCTGGACAGTGGTCTGAGGAGACCTGTAATGCTGCACGGTGCTCTGAGAGGCCTGTAATGCTGAACAGTGCTCTGGATGCCTGTGGTCAGAGGAGGCCTGTAATGCTGCACACCGTACTGGATTGTGTTCTGGTCTCAGCTGGTCTGAATTGGACAGCCTGTAATGCACAGTGCCCTGGATGCTGGTGGTCAGAGAAGACCAGTAATGCTGCACAGTTATCTGGGCGGTGGTCTGAGAGGCCTGTAATGCTGCACAGTGCTCTGGAGGCCTGTAATGCTGCACACCGTACTGGCTTATCGTCTGGTCTCAGCAGATCTGACTTGGACGGCCTGTATAGCACAGTGCTCTGGATGCTGGTGGCTAGAGGAGTTCTGTAATGCTGCACAGTGCAGGGTGTGGTCTGAGGGATGGCTTGTAATGCACAGTGCCCTGGATGTCACTGCCAGTGGTCAGAGGAAGCTTGCAATGCTGTGCAGTGCTGGATGGTGGTCTGAGGGATGGCCTGTAAAAATACACAGCGCCCTATGTCATCGCCAGTGGTCAGGAGGCCTATGTAATGCACACACAGTGCTCGGGATGGACGGCGGTCTGAGGGGAGGCCTCAAACTTTCAGTGTCTGCTGGACGTGGGCGCCTGGCCGGCGGTTGTCTTGTGATTCGAGAGTGGGGCAGTCTTGTCGTGAGTGACTGGGGAGGCCTGGCTATAATGCACAGTGCTGGTCTCTGGCAGTCGTCACGATGCACACAGTCGCTTGCTGGGAGTGGAAGCAGGCGGAGCTACGTGAAAACCGGAAGTTAGTTCACAAGTGTAAACGTCCCTCCTTGCCATTTTTGTCCTGTTTTCGTTCGTTAACGATTGATTTTTTCAGTTTTCATCAGTGGACGAATATGTGGTGTACTTTGTTTTGTTTTCATCACTGTAAAAATGCCGCTGATGAAAAATGTTCTTGTTGACAAAATTAACACTGCCATACAATTAACTCTGGTTCTAACAAAAATTACCACATGTAACATGAAGACCTAGCCAAAGGTCCAATAAATTTTTATCCAATAAGGTAGTCTCTTGAATTACATACTGGTTTGTAGCTCTGAGGGGGATTGTAATTAAAAGTAATTCCACAGGAGACTGCACAATAAGATTGCTATGTGTATGGGGAGCTTTAGAGTTGTATAAATCTCATAATGGGAGAAAAATAGAAAGCCTTGGTGGATATTACCAGTTCTCATATGCAATTCCACTATAGATTTTGATTTTTGCCTGTAGTTCTTCTTTACGAGCATTACAGACATGATGAACTCTATACCCCCCCAATTACACCCACAGTGTCCAGTGTTGTTCTTTGTTGAATTTTGTGCATACTAGCAGAGGTAACAATTTCTTTAACAACCATGTCTTTAACAGTACCTACATTTATTTAATTTTACAGAAGTCATTAGGAGTATTTATGTTAACATGCCATAAGAATGATGACATTTTCAATATCTAAGATATATTATACTTAAACAAATAAAAATTGGTTTAATTGTGTGCAAGCTGAAATCATGAATAGCCCCATCTATTTAAATAAGGTCATGCATATTTGTGGTCTTCTAGGAATGGAAGTGAACAGCCCAATTGTAACTTATGGTTACAGCTGCTCAGCAATAAAATTCTTAACAAATTACTTTTTTTCTCTGCACATTTTAAAAGAGCACATTTGCCATATAAACTGCAGAACACGATCTCCATGTCTCCCCCCCCCCATCAAGAAAAGAGCTGCTATTTACTTGGGAAAAAAATCTGTGTTTTCTGTACTTGGACAACAAAGTGTTTGCGCCATTTCCTTTTTTTGACTTGTATGTGAATATTTACCTCTCGATTACAAATAATTGAGTGTGCAAACTTTGAATTTTGGTCTCGTCTAAAAACTTCTAAAAAGCAATTTTTAATCACAAAGTATTACATCAAGAACAAGGCAAATACAGCTTTCCATTTCAAATGCTGACAGTACAACAGGCCCAAAAATGATTTGCAAGATTATAACTTGGTCTTCTGCACTACTAAGCACTTTACCATTGGGCTACATGATTAACGGAAAATCGTTCTTATTCAGTTTTTTATTATTATACTGGATTTATATAGCGCCAACAGTAGGAGCTCTTTACAACTTAGGGTAGACTGTGCAAATACACTTTAATACAGTAGGAATCAGAGGGCCCTGCTCCTTAGAGCTTATTATACATGTACATTTTACAGTACAAGGTATAGTCATAGATCTTTGAAGATCAAAGCACAGCGTTTGCCTGAAGGCTATGTTTCCACTAGTGCGACTTTTCATGCGACTTGGGACTGAAAAGTCGCATGACAAATTGTATCCCATGATTTCCAATGAGTACCGTTCATATCTGTGCGACTTTAAGTCGCAGCGACTTCAAAGTAGTCCCTGCACTACTTTGGTCCCACTTTGATGCGACTTGAGGTCCATAGATACAGGCATTGCTTCAAATCGCGGTAAAAAGTCGCGGTAAAATCGCGGTAAAAAAATTGCGGCAAAATCGCGCGACTTTGGGGACGCAATAGTGGAAACATAGCCTTAGAAGAGGACTTACGGGAAAAAAAAAAAAAAAAAATGATATGTTGGTAGGTTGATTGGCTGCTGTCTAAATTGGCCCTAGTATGTGTATGTATGAATGTGAGTTAGGGACCTTAGAGTGTAAGCTCCTTGAGGGCAGTGATTGATAAATGTACAATATATGTGTAAAGCATCGCGTAAATTGACAGCGCTATATAATTACCTGTAATAAATAAAATAGATAAATGCTAGATATGAGCACTTATTAGCATATGTCGATTATAATTCATAAAAGGAAAGCCACACACCTTAAAAACAGGTGAATTAACCACTTTCGATCCCAGCCATCGTCAAAGACATCCGCAGGAGGGATCTCCCATCCTGGGCGGGCGTTATATGACGTCCTCGGCTTCCTGGCCGTCTAGGGGGTGCGCGCCCGCCGCGTCACTCGGGAGCCGATGCACGTGCCCGGCGGCCGCGATGTCTGCCAGGCACCCGTGATTGCCCGATAACAGAGCAGGACGGTGGATCTGTGTGTGTAAACACACAGATCCACGTCCTGTCAGGTGAGAGGAGACCGATGGTATGTTCCCAGTACAGAGGAACACCGATCGGTCTCCTCCCCTTGTGAGTCCCATCCCCCTACATTTAGAAACACCTCCTTAGGACACACTTAACCCCTTGATCGCCCCCTAGTGTTAACCCCTTCCCCGCGAGTCACATTTATACAGTAATCAGTGCATTTTTATAGCACTGATTCGCTGTATAAATGTGAATGGTCCCAAAATAGTGTCAAAAGTGTCCCATATGTCCATCACAATGTCACAGTCATGATAAAAATCTTAGATCACTGTCATTACTAGTAAAAAAAATATATAAAAATAATAAAAATGCCATTAATCTATCCCCTATTTTGTAGATGCTATAACTTTTGCGCAAACCAATCAATATACGCTAATTGCAATTTTTTTTACCAAAAATATGTAGAAGAATACATATCGGCCTAAACTGAGGAAAAAAATTGTTTAAAAAAAAAAAAAAAAATTGGGATATTTATTATAGCAAAAAGTAAAAAATAGTGTTTTTTTCAAACTTGTTACTCTTCTTTTGTTTATAGCGCAAGAGGTAAAAACCACAGAGGTGATCAAATACCACCAAAAGAAAGCTCTATTTGTGGGAAAAAAAATGATAAAAATTTGGATACAGTGTTGTATGACCGCGCAATTGTCAAAGTGTTACAGCGCTGAAAACTGAAAATTGGCCTGGGCAGGAAGGGGGTGAAAATGCCCTGTACTGAAGTGGTTAAAAACACACACAAAAAAAAAAATTATATATATATATATATTTTTTTTTTTTTTTTTTTTTTTTTTACACAGTATGTGTTTTTAACCACTTCAACACCGGGCATTTTCACCCCCTTCCTGCCCAGGCCAATTTTCAGCGCTGTAACACTGACAATTGCGCAGTCATGCAACACTGCACCCAAATCTTATAATATATATTTATATAGTTACATAGTTCCTAAGGTTGAATAAAGACACCAGTCCATCCAGTTTAACCTGAGTGTGGGTGCGTATCTACAATCATTCCTATTTAAGGTACCCATATAGCGCTGCCAATTCACGCAGCACTCCACACATACATCGTACACCCACAATGGTCCCTACCCTCAAGGAGCCCACAATCCAAGGTCCCCAACTCACATTCATATACTAGGAACAATTTTTGAAAAGAAGCCAATTAACCTACCAGCAAGTCTTTGGAGTGTGGGAGGAAACCGGAGTACCTGGAGGAAACCCATGCAGGCACAGGGAGAACATGCAAACTCCAGGCAGGTAGTGCTAATGTCCACCTTACCACCTGCCCTTTGGATCCCGTTCCCTCACAAATGCTACGTTCACCCTCTGGCCCTATGCTACACTCTCTAACCCACATCTTCAATCTCTCCCTCTCTTCTGGCATCTTCCCAAACTCTCTAAAACATGCACTTGTCAGACCCATACTTAAAAAGCCCTCACTGGACCCATCCAATCTTAACAACCTATGCCCCATCTCCTTGCTCCCCTTCTTATCCAAACTCCTCGAACGTCTGGTCTACAACCGACTGAGCATCCACCTCACTGATAATAACCTTCTTTATCCCCTTCAGTCTGGATTTCGTTCTCAACACTCCACAGAAACTGCTCTCCTAAAACTAACAAACGATCTACTGACGGCCAAAACCAATCGACACTATTCTGTACTCCTACTCCTGGACCTCTCTGCTGCCTTTGATACGGTTGACCACCCCCTCCTCCTCAAAAAACTACACACCTTTGGTCTCCGTGACTGTACACTTCGCTGGTTTTCTTCCTACTTATCCAACCGCACCTTTAGTGTTCCTTACAACTCTACTTCCTCCTCTCCTCTTCCTTTCTCTGTTGGGGTCCCCCAGGGTTCTGTTCTTGGACCTCTCCTATTTTCAATCTACACCGCCTCCCTGGGTCAACTGATAGCCTCCCATGGCTTCCAATACCACCTCTACGCTGAATTACACCCAAATCTATTTCTCTACCCCTCAGCTCATTCCCTCAGATATATCAGTCTGGATGTCACACCACTTCCTCAAACTCAATCTATCCAAAACTGAACTTATAATTTTTCCTCCCCCATATGTCCCTTCCCCTGATCTCTCTGTCAAAATCGATGGCTCAACTATAAGCCCATCCCCACATACCAAGGTTCTAGGTGTAGTCCTAGACTCTGAACACTCCTTCAAGCAACACATCCAATCACTGTCCAAATCCTGCCGCCTCAACCTCCGCAACATCTCCAAAATACGCCCCTTTCTAACCAATGACACAACAAAGCTCTTAATTCACTCGCTGGTCATCTCTCGCCTCGACTACTGCAACTCCCTTCTCACTGGCTTACCTCTAACATAGTCTATCACCTCTTCAATCCATCATGAATGCCGCTGCCAGACTCATCCACCTTACCAATCGCTCTGTGTCTGCCACTCCTCTCTGTCAATCCCTCCACTGGCTTCCGTCAGGCCAAAGAATTAGATTCAAAATTCTAACTACGTACAAAGCCATCCACAATTTCGCCCTCAGCTACATCAATAGCTTAGTCTCTAAATACCAACCTACTCGTTCTCTTCGTTCCTCTCAAGACCTCCTGCTCTCTAGCTCCCTCGTCACCTCCTCCCATGCTCGCCTCCAAGACTTTTCCAAAGCCTCTCCAATCCTATGGAATGCCCTGCCCCAATCTGTCCGCTTATCTCCTACTCTTAGCTTTTAGACGATCCCTGAAAACCCTTCTTTTCAGAGCAGCCTATCTTACCCACACTTAACAACTGTATTTTCATTTTTTCCATCAGCTCATCCCCCACAGTTATTACCTTTTGTTTCCACTTGACCCTCCCTTCTAGATTGTAAGCTCTAATGAGCAGGGCCCTCTGATCCCTCCTGTATTGGTTTGTATTGTAAGTGTACTGTCTGCCCTCACGTTGTAAAGCTCTGCGCAAACTGTTGGCGCTATATAAATCCTGTATAATAATAATAATGATAATAATAATAGTGTCATGGTTGGGATTTGAACCAGTGACCCTTTTTACTGCTAGGCGAGAGTGCTACCCACTACACCACTGTATATATATATATATATATATATATATATATATATATATATATATATATATATATACATATACATATATACATATATATATATATACACATATATACACACACACTTTTTTTTTTTTTAACCTTACCAAGACAAAAAATGATCGTCTGACCTAGATCTCTATGAAAGGTCTACACACCATCGTTTTGATCTAGTTTAGAACACAGACTGTATATAGATATCATGGTGACAGATTTAATTTGATGAATATGCACATACATAAATTCATACATTATTTATAGTTAACTATGAACCCCAAATGAACTCAAGCAAATCATTATATCCACTGCCCCACTCTTCTTCTGCTCAGATGGTAATTTTTGGCTTCCCTGTAGAGAGTTGACTGGGTCCTGGCTCAGTTTACATTGGGCGTAGCTCGAAAAGACACTGAGAATGTCATGGTTGACCAACCAGACTACTGAGATCAGAGAGATTACACTTCATTTGCTTACCAGTTCATGCCAAAAGCAACACTTTTAAACTGCAGGTACTCAAATCCAACAAGCATGTACAAAGGAATGTTTAGGCTTAAAAGATCCATTCATAAGGGAGATGTGTTATGGATATCTACCACCCTTTGGCATCTGCTCAACCACAAGCTTTGAGAAAAGACACAGAAAAACACAAGCAAAAAAAAGCGTAAAGGGTCTTTTTAAAGCATATATGTATTTAGGATTCAAAATGTACCTACATTTGCACATTTTCTCGTTACAAAATGTACATTAAATAAACTGTGAAAAGCCGATGATAGGCAGTGATATAAATAAGACTTTTCATTACTTATCACAGTGATAAGTCCCTAGTGAGGCGTTTAGTAAATCGTGATAAGTCGGGTATGAACTAAAAAAAAAAAAAAACGAAAAAAAAAAAAAAAAAAAACAACAACATTGTCCCTTTTCTTCACAGTGAAGTGCATAAAACAGAGTAGGAATGTACAACAGTGTTATCACAGTAATAAACGTGGAGAAGAGTCCATATATTCAGACTTGGTGGTAAAGGCATCTTTTCGGTGAAACAGAGAAAAGAGCCAGCAAGACTCCATTTTACACATTCAGGCATAACTTCCACACTCTGAAGGAATGCTTGTACTGTAAAGGATCCAATGATGTGCTTTGAAGCACACAGCTCCTCACTTTCTGCTCATTTGACCTTCAGTGGGAATTCATCACCACATGTAGTACTTTCTTTTAATACGGAGATGTACCAGGAAGGATACACAACACATTCACTTTTGTAAGCAATAATCTTTTTGCTGCTAGCAATTGCCCCACCAAAATCACTTTATACCCTTTTAGATACGAGGGCCCTCTGTTATTCGGATGACAATGGCTCTATATGGAAAACTGTAATGGATCTGTTTTCCATCTCTTGATGGATAAAAACAGAATGGTAATATATATGTATCCATGTATATTCAGATCGGTTTTCTCTGTACTCCCTCCTAACAAATGCACGTTCAGGCCCCAGTCACACAGTCATTTTGCATCCAATCCAGTCCATCTCAGTAAGATTTGTTGACAGATAATCTGCTGAGACTAATTTGCATGAAATGGATGTCACATATGTGGAGACTGGAGAACATGGGCATATATCGGTCAACATCTTTATCTTTGATCCATCAAGTTAATGAATACCTAATGAATACCATTGTTAAAGCAGTACCAGTAAACCCGACACATACACACACTCCCCCCACCCCCCCATCTAGAATATCTATATATCTAGAATATCTATCGCTATATCTACATACACACTGCAGCTTACCAATCTTTGAATGTAGTGGCTGCATTGTTTTTTCATTCGAATAAACCTGGTGATCTGGCCAGTAACACACTTCCTGTCTTAGGGTGTCAGTCTGGGGCGAGGGTAGTGTTAGACTGCACTAACAGATTTAGGTGGATTTGACTAATAAATGAAAGTCAAACACCTTTGAAGTTCAGATCACGTCCAGATGAAGCTACACATCTTGGTATTGTGAAACGCGTTGATGTCACTCCGTCCGGACGTCACTCCTACTGTCATCCCCCCGCTGGGGCTAGCCAGCTCACTTACCCGAGGGAGCGTTCCATCCTGTTGTTCGGAACAGCCGTGAGAGAGGTAACAGGTGCACGTAGATGGCCGGCCATCCACCCATTTGAAGAGTACCCTCAGGAGCGCGGAGATCTCTCAGGAAGTGTCCAGTATCATGCGCAGTGGCAAGTGGTGCAGTTTACAGCACAGGTGACATTACACTTTGGCAGTATCTGTGGATTCTCATACAGGACCCAGAAGCGGTAACGTACTTGACCACCTGTATTGCATGTTTCTGCTCATCAACAATACGCTAGCCACTGTCTTACTTACTGTAACAGTACGTACCTGGTCACATCCAGCATACCACTTCGCTCATTGAAGCATTCTGCCACATACATTTTTGGACTCCTGCAACTCAAGTTCCACTTCAACATGTTAATGGTCTATATACCCCCCATCTACTTGATGATTGGTATCTGACACCAGGACCCACATCAGCGCCCCACTCCCTGGCTCCTTACTCCCTCTCTTGTCCTACCCCATCCTTTTTCCCACCCTTTCCACACCTCACCTCCTTCCCCTCTTTCCCTGTCCCCCCTCTCCCTTCATCAACCCTGATCGGAGTCGCCCCCCTGGGGGGATTGATGTCTGCCCTGCAACCTCATTCAGCATAGCTGGACACTTCTCATTGTAGCAGGTTGGCAAGACATCAATTGCCTAGACCTCCGGACGTTTTGCTTGTTAGTCTTTACATGTTGTAATGTCCCCCCCGTCTGTGTAGGTGTGTTGATCGTTTCAATGTTACCGATCAATTTTTATTAGGGTCATGTAACTAACGGTTCATGCTCTCTTATCTCCATGTATAATATTTTTGTACCACAATAAACACTTGTTTGATTACATAATACTTAGATTGCCTTTCCTTTGAGCCCCACTTTTTTGGTCCCCCTGTTTGGGACAATGGTTGGTTTGCAGACGTTTGGGGGCTGAAGGGCAATCACAGATCTATGGTACACATTTTATACATGGTTAAACAAGCTTCACTATATCCCACTTGATTTTTACCTTTGAAGATAAGTAACAATTTATTTCCCCCTTTTAGAATACATTTTTGCATAAATGGACACAAAATGACCATTGTGAGCATCCCTGTCAGTGTTAAATAGTTTGTCTCAACCCTTCAAGGGCTACTGTTGCTGACAGCTTAGTCTGTTAAAGTTGGAAAAATACTAGACTTACTGGTGGGATCAATAAGTGAAAATAAGGGGGTACAAAAATAGGAAAAAATGAAAAGCCACCACATCTAAGAATTGGTAAACAGCAATATAATACATTTTGTTTTTTTGGATTACAACAACCCCCCAACAACATTAATAATGGTTCTTTACATGTGTAATTCAGGAATGACCTATGAACATCTTTCTGAAAATCATAGGTTTACTCCCAAAGAGCATCCTGGTTTCCTCCTATGCCTCCTTGTAAAGCCTTAACCTGCTGCTGCTTTTTGTGGTATATCACCAAGATAAATCAGACTCCTAAATAGGCTGAAACTTTTCTCTGGCAACAGTCAAATATAACTACAATGTGTGATGAAAAGATAACTCACAATAAATGCAGGCATTATCCCGGTTTAATAAAACAGACAACCAAGTCAAAAGATTATAGGGCAAAGATTTGTATTGCCACCCAACCTTGCTCAATGCGTGTACTGATTGTATGTCCAAGAAACCATTTGAGAAATGTTTTAAAATAAATAGGATAGGTCTCCACGCACCATTAGAACTCAAAATCCAAAACTGGTATAGAGGCACTCAGGTCTTGCAGAGGAGATGGATATAAAAACAGCGTTTTTATGGTCAATGTTTTGATGAAGCCCAGTCCATCTTTCTCTTTCATGAGAAAGATGGACTGGGCTTCGTTAAAATGTTGATTAAAATCACTGCTGCTTTAATCATTCTCATCTGCAAGACCGGTGAGTGCCTCTATACCAGTTTGAGGTAAATGCCCAGGTGTTCACCCACAAAGAAATCCATACAAATCCCAGAGTGCGGTGCTTCTCTGCCACTTGGATGTCATCATATGTTCTAACTTGCGTACTCTGATGCGGACTATTTTGTACGCAAAGGAAGTGAAGGTGGGCCACACAGTCACTGCATGCAGTCAGAATACTCCATCACACATCCAACAGAGCACTTCTGGCTTCTCATTTACGGACACACATGCAGTACTTACAATCTTTTCACATCTGTCATGAGCCCAGACCCCCAAAGTAGTTTACAATCTAAATGACCTAAAATACTCTCCTACACACTACAGCAATTTATGAAATCGCCATCTGAGCTATTAGGTTTAAAATAGAGGGGGACGGGGGGGGGGGGGGGGGACTGAGCATCTGGGAAAAAAACCCCAAAACAGACAGTCAAGGTAATAAAATGCAAACTCCATGCAGATAGCATCCTGGATGAGATTGCAACCTGGGACTAGATCTTTAATTGTACAACACAATGCACAGGTTTGCAGTTCTGCGCTTCAGAAAAAGTTTCCACATATCCCACGTGAAATGATATATAAAAATGTAAAACAAATTGTAAAATTCATATTCTTCTATAACATGGCTAATGAGAGTATTCAAATCTTTAGGAAAATCTTTGAGAAGTATTCAAATTTTAATGACATGAATTCAAATCACAATAAAAAGGTCACTATGAATTTAGTTAAAGGCTCACAGTGAGATGAGTAATTTCCTCCGCAACAAGCATTAAAAATGTATTGTATACATACAGTATCTGAAGTTAAACAATTAGGAAAGCACCATGTGATGCAAGCAAGCTTAATAAAAACTACAAAACACAGCACTATTAGCTCTGGTTCACACCTAGTGCTTTGCAATCGTGCTACTTCATCGCAAATTCAAAGCTGCACATCAGTGCGATTTGCACTGCCGATTTAATCGCAGCTTGCAACTTCTTTTAACAGACGTCTATGTAAGTTGCAATGATATTGGCAAAAAATAATGCAGGAACCCACTTCATAATCAATGCGACATGAGTCGTGGCACTATGAACGGTTCTATTGCCGGCAATGGGGTATGACTATTTGGAACTGACAAATCGCATGACAAGTTGCAGCAGTGTGAACGGTGAGCTGAGTCACGTAACAAACATATAAAGTCAATTAAGGCATAAAGAATTTAGAATGGTGTACAATATATATGATTATGCTCACAATATTCCATATATGTTAAAGTACGACAGGCTTGGATTTGGCCATCCCAAAATGATTTTTGCATTTGACACTTTTTGGGTAGCATATTTACTACGAAAGAAGAAAAAAAAAATAATAAAGGCACCCCGGTGGTTGACTGGAAAGAACAAAACAAAAAAACAAAAAAAAACTACAAGGTGCTTTAGTTCCTTTGATATCTTGAGGAAACTAGAGGACCCAAGTGTGATTTCACACATAAAGTTCCTTAAAGAAGGACAGACTTGCACTTTGAGGTGAGAAAGACTAGAACATAAGGTCCTGATGAATATTAGGAAGCCATTGAGCAGTGTGAAGGCAGCTCTTGTTTTGTTATTTTCAGTTAAGAAAAAGGCCACCATAAAAAAAAAAAAAAAAGAAATTGCTGTAAATAGTGCAACATGCCATTATTCTTTAAAATTATCCTTTTTATAAAAAAAAAAAACAGTCTTAGTTTGGAATAGAATACATTTTAAATTATTGGTCAGAACACGGTCTTGTGCTTGTGTACATAGAGTCGCTATAAAGAGACATACGTTTTACTTTTAATTGTACCTGTAAGTGGTCACAAAAGTATGAATGTAGAAAAGTTGAGGTAGATGTAAATCAAGCATTCTGAATTCAAAAGTGAAATACTTTATGTACTAGACACAGGCAGCAATCTGGTAATCCTGGTAACTGCCAAGAGGTCTGCTGGGAGTACATTTTTTTTGAAAATTGCTATAGGGGTTTGTCCTGCTTAGGCCCATGAACTCTTATTAAAATGTCAAACTTCGGTGCATATATATTACTGTACAAATGTTTTAGGCAGGTGTGAAAAAAAAGCTGTAAATTATAATGCTTTTAGGAATAGAAGAGTTTGTTTTTATCAACAAAAATGAAAAGTAAATGAACAGAAGATAAATCCAAATTAAATATTTGGTGTGACCACCCTTTGCCTTCCAAAAAGAATCAATTCTTCTAGGTACACTTGCACACAGTTTAACCACTTCAATACCTTAGACACCTTCCTGCCCAAGCCAAATTTCACCTTTCAGCGCTGTCGCATTTTGAATGCCAATTGCGCAGTCATGCTACACTGTACCCAAACAAATTTTTTATCATTTTGTTCCCACAAATAGAGCTTTCTTTTGGTGGTATTTGATCACCTCTGGGATTTTTATTTTTTGCACAACAAATAAAAAAAGACAGAAAATGTTGAAAAAAAAACAAGTTTTTCTTCGTTTCTGTTAAAATTTTTTGTAAATAAGTAAGTTTTCTCGTTCAATGATGGGCACTGATATGGCTGCACTGACGGGCACTGATGAGGTGGCACTGATGGGCACTTATGGGTGGCACTGATGGGTGGCATTGCTGGGCATCACTGATGCCCGTTAGTACATACTGGTGCCAATCAGTGCCCATTTGTGGGCACTGATTGGCACAGATCAGGCATAATTTGCACATGTGGATGGCCATGGGGTACATACCTGGCCATCCACATGTTGCCCACATACTCGGTGGTCCTAGTGGCGTCCCTGGTGGTCCAGTGAGGTCATCTGATGGGGGGCTGCGCTGATAAACAATCAGCACATACCCCCCCGTCAGGAGAGCCGCTGATCGGCTCTCCTCTACTCAGGTCTGTCAGACGCGCGTGAGGAAAAGCCGATCAATGGCTCTTCCTATTTACATTGTGATCAGCCATGATTGGACACAGCTGATCACGTGGTAAAGAGATCGGTAAAGTGGTTCACCGAGATCGGTGGAGCGGTGAGTCAGACTGACCCACAGCTCCACCGATCGCCGCGATGCGTGCCCCCACGGTCGCGCTGCAGCTGTTATCCTGAAGGACGTCATGTGACGCCCCAGTCAGGATAACTGAAACACCGCCCGGCCGTCATTTTGCTATAGGCCGGGCGGAAGGTGGTTAAGTTACTCAGCAGGTAGGTTGTTCCAGATATCTTGGAGAAGGAACTACAAAACCTTCTGTGGATATAGGCTGCCTCATATCCTTCCATCGCTTCATGTAATCCCAGACAGACTAAATGCTGAGATCAGATTTTCATTATTGCACTGCTCTCCAGCCCTTTAGCAAACAAAATGCCTCTGGCTACAGCCAAATATTTAAAATTTTGACTCATTAGTCCAGAACACCTGCTGCCATTTTTGTGCACCCTAGTTCCTAGGTTTTCTTGCATAGTTGCGTCACTTAGCCTTATTTCCACATAGGAGTGGAACCTGGCTGACCACTGCGTCTACGTCATCAACGTTGCAGTTTGTGTTTTTTCAAAAGAGCACAAACGGCTGAAGATCTTGAAAGCCCAGTCTAATTTGAAATCTTTGCGCAAGATGGGCCTTGCTGATGAAGCATAACTACCTTGTGTCTTGCTGCTGTGCTCAGTCTTACAATGGTGTATGACCTGTGTCTTCCACAACCCCAACTTTAGTAGAAGCGTTTGAACCCAGTTTTAAGCCTTCTACACAGCTGTTTGTTTCAGTTAATGATTGTTTCAACCTACATATGAAATTGATAATAAGCACCTGCTTGGTATAATTTATTAATCACACACCCGACTTTAATCATACAAAATCCCCATGTGCAAGTGTAAAAAAGTGTGAAAGTGTAAGAATGTATGCTGGTTTGAAGCCAAACGGTGGTCATATTGGTTTGATTTTTCTTCTGTTTGATCACTTAACATTTTGTAATGCTAAAAAAGATATAAAAGTGATAAAAAGAATCAATTAAAATACATATTTTTTAAAGCTTATTTTGCAGCATTTCTTCACACCTGCACAGCACTGTATATTGCAACCAACTTCCACTATTTTGCTGTGCCAACAAAGATTCCAATTTAGAAATATTACTGGGCCTTTGGATTTAGCAAAGTTTGGTTATAGGAGCCTTTGCATTTTCTATTCCTTGGGAGACACTGTGGTGTGTTCCCCCATCAATTCACTCCTTCCAGCACAGCTAACCGGAATACCCCAAACAGGCAAGTCCACCAAGGGGGTAAGTCACACCCCACCATACTGGCCTTGTCCAGGTACTGAAAAATAAAGTGGGCCTATATCTCTTCCTGCTCATAAAAATGAAGGGGCTGGGGAGGAAAGGGTCTCCCTTCCATTTAGGAAGAGTGAGGAAAAAGGGTGTGGATGGAAGTCTACACTTGAAAGAAATGGTTCAAGCCTCCTTCCAGAGGATCCAAACGAGGAGTCACATCTGGAAACACAAACAAACTTGATAACTTCCTTTTAAGGGTTGTGGTGAGCCATTTCCTGTTCTGTGTGGGAAGTTGCCAACCTCATGTACTGGTTTGGAAAAAGAACAATGCTATCTGAAACTTTAAAAGGTACAGTGCCTTGAAAAAGTATTCATACCCCTTGACATTTTCCACATTTTGTCACGTTACAACCAAAAACGTAAATGTATTTTATTGGGAATTTATGGGATAGACCAACACTAAATACAAATTAGAGAAAAGAGGGGCTTGAGGCCTCTGCTGAGGCCATGGGACTTTAATGGTGCTCAATGGACAAGAAGAAAAGTAGCAAGAGTAAAAAAAAATATACACTTTATTAATAAATCTTTTTTAAAAAACCTTTTTCGTATAAAAAGACAGAAATGAAAACAGCACAATTTATGTAATTCCAAAATGAATCTATGCAAATATGATACAGAGCTTAATACCACTTTCTCGACATGTTTCGCTTTCTAAAGCTTCTTCAGGAGTATTATATACTTTATAATAATCTTGCCTACATCAACCTTCCAGTATTCAGAAAGTAGAGAAAGGAGCATCAGCTCCCAAAGTGCTAGGAGAGGAAGATTAGAAACAAAGAACCAATAAAAAAAAAAAGTGTACTTTTTTTTCTTTATTTTGTAGAGTGTAGGGCAATGGTTCTCAACCTCAGTCCCCAACAGGCCATGAGTGCAGGTTTCCATTTATCCTGCACACATAGGTGTGCGCAGCCTATTGCATTAGGGTGTGCACCACAAAGCTCCAACCCATATGCGTTTGACATATTTACCAGCCTCTTCCCCGCTCTCCATCCTGAAACAATGAGAGGAAGGAGGAGCAAGGGAGCACATGGGAGACCCGGGCAACAGAAAGAAGGGGAACAGAGAAATGAGGGGTGGCATATATTAGTACCGATCCCCTATATTTTCCTCCTGTGGCAACTGAATGTTGATAAAAGGGAGAGGAGAAGCCTACTTTCAGCTGCTGCAGGAGGAAAATACAGATCGGTTCCACTAAATTCCACCCACACCACCTCTCCTGTCCAGGTTCTGAGGGTAGGCAAGGAAGGGTTGTGGTTTACCTGTCACCTGCCCATCATTGACAGGTTGCCAACCCCAGGATTAGGGTGTGCCCAGGCACATCCCTTGCACATGCCTATGCTTGCACAGGTGCTTTAAATCAGTCAATTGCTTGGCATTTTGGACAGGTAAGAGAAATTCCCAAAACCTGGCCTGTTGGAGTACTTAAGGACTGGACTGGAGAACCACTGGTGTAGAGTATAGTTAAAAACCCTATTAGTATTTTTTTCTGCCTTCATGTTTCTCTTATTACAGGTTTATTTTAAAAACTGTATGCATAGTGTATGTATAGCTGGATAGTTGGATAAAGCAGAAGTAGTAGTGAAGGGTTAAAACTCAGTTTTTCACGGTTTGTGTTCCACTGGAAAGATTTCCCTTCACATTTAGCCCCAGAGATACAACAGGTAGTGAGAAAATCTCCTAGTTGTCACTGGAACAAATGTGTTTGTTCGCATCCATTGTGAGGACAAGTAGAGAAAAATCTTAGCCACCGCACACCATATAGGCCCAGTGTAAAATATAACAGCCTCAGCTTAACTCCATCCAGGGCATACATCTGTCACAGCAGATTGCAGATCTTGGTACTTGGGGCCCAGTGATCACTATGCCTCAGTGTCAACAAAGCTGTTATGAATTCATAACATCTGTGCTGTCTTTGCTGTGATTGGCGCTCAGCTTTTTTTATGGCACCTGGGTCAATCACAGCACCCTGTACCATGTTATTAGCTGTAGCCAATCAAAGATCACTAGTGATCACAGCTGTCATGAATAGTTAACACATAATGACAGTTGAAAACTTTGCTATTACAATGATCTTCATTGCAATAGCAAACCGTGTATATATAAAAAAAAAAAAAAAACAAAAAACAAAAAACAAAAAACAAAAAACAAAAAAAAAACAACTGCACACCTCCAGCAGTAGTACAGCATTAATATGGTGACACTTATCTACTCGGTAAACTTAAATAGTAAAAAAGAAAAAAAAAAAAAAAAGGGTTTCAAAAGTTAATAATTTTTTTAAACATTTTTACCAGTAAGTGTTCCTGATCATGACCACATCAGTCATATGACACTGTACTGTACTGATGACCATATGTAAAAAAAGAAAAAAAAATATGCTTCAATTTCTTCATTAAAAAAAAAAAAAAAAAAAAAAAAAAGGAAGAAGTGAAAAAAAAATTACAACTTTAAAAAACTTGATATGCCTTTTACTAAATGCCTCAGACTGTCTACTTTCCAAAAATAAAAATAAAAAGAGGGGTCATTTGGGGTCAGTTTGTACTGTCCTAGCATTTTAGGGCCTCAAGAAATTAGATTAGTACATCAGATATGATCAAATTTCAAATACTGTAAATAACAGTTTGTAGAATCTAGCTCACACTTTAACATAAACCAGTATACACTTATTGGGATTTTTTTTTAATCAAAGACACGTAGCACAATACATTTTGGCCTAAATTTATGAGGAAATTGGATTTTATTGGATAGGTTTTTGACCAAGTAGAAAATATATTTTTTCAAAATTTGAAGTCTTTATGTAGCCAAAAAAATCCAGAAAGCTCTATGTGTGACAAAAAAAAAAAAAAAATTTTCATACAGTGTTGCATGACCGCACAAGAGTCAATTAAAGTAGCGCAGTGCTAAATAGCAAAAAATGCACTGGTCATGAAGAGGGTAAAATCTTCTGGAACTCAAGTGGTTAAACATGTTTTCAATTTTTGATGTGTTCAGTTACCCCTGTGTGGAAAAACACAGGTGAAGCTCTCCCTTACCACCATTCTAAGCCTGAAAAAAACAAACAACTTTTGGTATGCATTTCCTTCCAGTGGACATTATTTTTATAAGTTAGTTAGACAACTGGCATTTTAGAGCAGAATTTGGTAATCCTTCCGGACCAGTATGAATCAGGAATATGTAGAATACAACGAGTGAATGGGAGTTCCAAACATTTCATGTTGTTCCTTCTAAGCCGTGGAATTAGCTACCTTGTCTTTTTTGCACTTTATAAAATAACAGGAGTGTGGTTTAGTATGGACATTTTGTGCAAGCTTTGTTTTCCATAGTCAGAGGAGACTGACTGGTGGAAATAAAAGTATACTCCAAATGAATGGATAAATGTTCCACTGATTGACTGGATCTGCTGGGCAGAAGGTTAAGACTTCATGGCACAACAAAGTATAACACAATCCACTAGAGAGCATAAACATGCTGCATGAAAAAAATGCATGCACGTTTATGCTGATACTCGTATTTATCAATAAGGCATTTCTGTAATTGTACAATGTCCCCCTTCACAGCTGGCAAGGCATACTCATTTGGTCACCTCTATTTCCAGGTCTTGCTTGTCTGAGCATTTTGGCTTTAGGTATTTACTTGTAAAACTGCGTCCATTTGTTCACAGGAAGTATTAGGAGGTGTAACATTTGACACTTAACATGGAATATTACATTACAGAACACAATAAATTCAGCATGAAAGTGTACAAATTGGCACAAGGTAAATGCATACTGTTCTTACAGTTCAGGTGATCATTAAAGTGATAAACTGACGATGGGTTGGAAATGTCAGGTTATATTTAGGTTTCATTCCGATATTTCTATCTAGAGAAACAAACGAGGAATCTCTCCAAAGGGGGCACATTCCATGTTTCCCAGATAAAACTAGTGTAGGTTTTCTGAAACACCTTCCATTCCAGTGACAGTTGTAAAATTCTTCAATTTTTGTCTCATTGATAAAAAAGCGAAAATGATTCTCCTAAACAGACAGCAATAAAAAGAAACATAAAAAAAGACCCCGCAGAAACCTATCTAGAGAAGTTTTGCTGCAATATGTTACATGAAAAGTTACTTCACTGTGCTGGTCCTGCCAAAATGTTACATATTAGCATACCAAACATTTTCAATATGCCAATGTTGCCTTTTTTGTAATGACTTAACGTATCACTTTAGAGAAAAACAGAAACAACGACCGATTGTAATTGCTGGCTCAGACTTTACTACATTTATGCCTCCAACCACATGGACCTTCAAAGAATACAATGCATTATCTCGATATCATGCAACAATCATGTGAATAACCCCTGAAGCTTAACTTGACACAAGCCACTTGAATTGCATGTCTATCTCAACCACATGTTGAGAACTTTGACAAGAGGACCTTTACAGATTCCACAAAAAACAAATTAGCAATGATTAAAGAATTTCATTATCTAGTGGACAATTTGACAAACCCTTCGGGGGGGGGGGTGCCCAGATGACAAATTTACCTTTAAACTACTCAAATTATTATTATTTTTTTAAACCAGGCATTAGACACATTGGTGGGCTAAAACACTAATATTTGACACTAGCTGACATTCCCATATAAGGAACAAGCACGATGACCATTTTGAAGACCTTTAAACATGCAAAGCTTTAATTAAAAATAGTAGCAAGCCCAAAAAATTCCCAAAGTGTCAGCTTTGCCTGTCAAAAATGAGCCATAGCAGTAGGATTTCAGGCTACTAAACATATGCACAGGCACCTCTAAATCAACCTTTTTTTAACCAGGGTGCCTTAAAGCGGATGTAAACCCCAAATTTTTTTTTTTTATATATCATACTGTAGAGTATACGATTTCCTATCATTTGAGCCCAGTCTTGCCACACAGAGTTAATCCATCTCTGAGTAATCCTCTTTTATTGTTCAGTGAGATAAATCTTGACAAACTGAGAAAAACTTTGTCAAATACTCCCCCTTGCTGTAAGTGACAGGTGATTTACATATCTATTTATATGTGTACCGGCCTAAGACATGTAGTATTTTTTAATTCCCTCCCACTCCTTTCTTCAGCAGCTCTGCAAGGATTGGCTGTTCCATATTTCAACATAATTTGGTATGCTGAAGTCATGTGGTTACTTTCCTGTCTTTTCACTGGATGTTAGAGATCATAGCAGAAGTTCAATGTTAGAAATACACAGGAGAAATGCATATTGACAAGGGGAGTGTAGAGGTGGGCGGGGAGTCTACTGACATCATGACTCCACCCACCGAGCTCCAGACAACAGACCCACCCACAGAATCTGCAGTTTTTCAGGTCTCATAACAGACAGAGGGGAGACATTTGACAGGTAAAGATACATGCAGGAGGCATGTATATCCTTATAGATAACCCCTATGGCAGTAGTTCAGAAAGGATGACATTGGGTTTACATCCACTTTAAGGTTTCTTCAGGGGTATCTTGGCAAAATACAGAAAAACTGCCCCAAAATTGTATACAAGCCGGTGTGTGTGGATCAAGCCTGTCTTTTAAAATTACCCAAAGCCACAGGTTTTCACATTGTGCACCATTACAACCTTCAAGCTATTAGTCGCCTTCACAATATCCTTATTTACGCCTGCCCATCGCCATCAGCACTGGGGTCATAATAGCTGAGTCAGGGAGAAGATTAACATTAGGATACTAGTCAGTGCCAGTGTGTGAAGGAGAAAACTTACTTATTTACAAAGTTTTGTAACTGGAAAAAAAAAAAAAAAACACCATTAAAAAAATAAATAAATAATTTGGTCTTTTTCTTTATTTGTTTAGTAGAAAATAAAAATCCCAGAGGTGATCAAATACCACAAAAAGAAAGCTCTATTTATGGAAACAAAATGATAAAAATGTAGTTTGGGTACAGTGTAGCATGACCGCGCATTTGTCATTCAAAGTGCGACAGCGCTGAAAGCTGAAAATTGGTCTAGGCAGGAAAGTGTATAAATAAGAAAAAAAAAAAAAACTGCGCTTGGAAAAAATTGAATATGGTGAGAATGACAATGGAATAGAAATACATTTAAATAATATCAAGTAATAGGAATATTGAAATGTAAAGACACAGAGCTGCGGTTACAAGTGGGGCACACCAATACAAATATAAACCAAAAAACCGCGCTAAAACATGTTACAGGGAGCCCTTCAAATAATTAACACCTAACTGAGTTCACGGGCCTGCGGGTAACCTGGCATAAGTCTCTATTGTTCCCGGTCTGAATTCTAAGTTCAATTTACCCCCACATTAGAGATTTTCAGGTTTCTCATGCCTTTAGTTGTCAGGTCGACAAATATCCCTCTCATACTCCGAGCTGGAAGCTATTCTTTGAGTGTCGGCCTTGGGGAAGCCCACCTCCAAACTTTATCGTTATCGTCTAGTGGGGGCCAGTCCTGAATTATCTGCTTTGCGTCAAAAATTGAGTCTGGATATCCCTGGATTGGATGATGATGACTGGTCAGATATTTGGGACTTTACCTTTTCTCACCTAATCTGACAGGAACAAAATTAATCACATTCAAAATACTGCATCAAGCCTATTACACAACCATACATGTTGCACAAGATGAGCTCCTCTGTTTCCCCAGCTTGTTGGCGTTGTTCAGACAGGTGAATTTTTATTCACTTTTTTGGTCATATACAGGTATAACAATATTGGCAAGCTGTGGTACAAACTATTAGAAACATAAGAGATCACAATACCTCTTGAGCCACAATATTGCCTATTGGGACTTGAAGAATCTCTGGCAAATACAGTAGCTAAGAGGACCCTTGTAAATCTTTTTTTTTTAATTTTTAAAATCGTTTTTTAAATTACGTAAGGCAATCACTACGTGCTGGAAGCAGACCTCTCCTTCCACGATACCCTTTTGGATACGTTTAACTCCATTCTGCCTATGTATCAAGCCCCTTATGCTAATACAGTAGGAGATGTCCCCATACATTTTGAAAATTTGGCCAGGCTGGTTAGATGATAATTCTACCACTAACAGTGGTTAATACCACGATATAGGCGGTATAGATCTATGCTGGCTGTGTTATTTACTGGTTAAAATTATCCCATGTTGTTCCTCACCCTACATCTTGCAACTGCTCGAGCCCTGCTCGATCTCTCCCCTTCCTCCTGGGGTTAATAGTTTAGTGTATTCATTTTTTTTTCTGTATTTGTTACAAGGACCATTAGGTCCTGCCCCTGCGTGGGCAACACTGTGTTGGTTGTTTGTACTTTTCAGGCAACATCAATGAAAACAAAACACAATTCTAAATGCATCCTATAACAGAAAATCTTTACTTTTTGAGTTCAGGTCCACTTTAATAAGTAATTTCACTAGAAGAGCACAACCTATGTCCTCAATAGCTTTCATATGCAATTAGAAGTGCAGCCGCATGACAGACCAACAGAACAAACAAGTCAATGGGTGAGAGCAGAGGGGAAGGAGCACTGCCAAGAAAGCGCTAGCCTTTTGCAGTCAACACAGATCCTGCTGATAGGAAATCAGGACATACTAAGATTCACTTTGCTATACATGGTCAACGATGTCCAGTAAAAGAACATTTCTTTTTACTTTGAAGTGAAGGAAAAAGGATAAAAGCAAGCAATAAAAATCTACCAGTACATTAAATGAGAACTACTGATACAGTAAATATGAGAAAACTACCAGAACATTAAAAACATGAGAAATATGAGAAATATGAGAAATGTAAAAGGCGGTCTGCAATTTGCTATTGAGCTCTGTGCATATATCAGAGTGAGTCAAACTAAATACAAGAGCAGAGGACGAGGTATTGGCAACTTACTATCAACTGAATGTCATCGAGATTTTTTTTTTTTTGGATATTAACGGAAACCTATGTCTACAGAATAAAATAATAATAACAATAATAATAATAAATTATATATATAACTATAACATTTAAAAACCAAGGTGGTTTACGTGGCATATACATGGTATATCTTTTTAGACATTACACCTTTAAATTATTCAAACAAGGAAAAATTGTGATTACAACCCAAGAAATCAGCTGCGTTGTCACATTTTCAAATATAGGAATTTCTAGTTGGATGACTTGTTAAATATTTTTTATCACTACCAAGGATTCCCTCTTTTTGTATTGGTCAGTTGACAAATGTTTGAGAACAAACTGATTAGCATTCAACAATTAATAACTAGTCAGTTAGTTACATTTGTCTTTAACCGCTTCAGCCCCGGAAGATTTTACCCCCTTCCTGACCAGAGCACTTTTTGCAATTCGGCACTGCGTCGCTTTAACTGACAATTGCGCGGCCGTGCGGTGTTACACCCAAACAAAATTGACATCCTTTTTTCCCCCACAAATAGAGCTTTCTTTTGGTGGTATTTGATCACCTCTGTGGTTTTTATTTTTTGAGCTATAAAACAAAAAAATGAGCCACAATTTTGAAAAAAAAAAAAAAAAAAAAAAAGCAATATTTTTTACTTTTTTCTATAATAAATATCCCCCAAAAATATATAAGAATTTCTCAGTTTAGGCCAATATGAATTCTTCTACATATTTTTGGTAAAAAAATAAATATCGCAATAAGCGTATATTGATTGGTTTGTACAAAAGTTATAGCGTTAACAAAATAGGGTATAGTTTAATGTCATTTTTATTTTTTTTTATTAGTTATGGCGGCGATCTGCGATTTTTATCATGACTGTGGCATTATGGTGGACACATCAGACACTTTTGACACTATTTTGGGACCATTGTCATTTATACAGCGATTAGTGATATAAAAATGCACTGATTACTGTGTAAATGACACTGGCAGGGAAGGGGTTGAACACTAGAGGGAGATGAAGGGGTTAAGTGTGTCCTAGGGAGTGATTCTAACTGTGGGGGGGGGCTACCACTGACATGACAGTGATCACTGCCCCCGAACACAGGGAGCAGTAGATCCCTGTCATGTCACTAGGCAGAACAGGAAAATGCCTTGTTTACTCCCCATTCTGTGGCGCTGGAACACCGGCAGACAGCAAATTCGGTCACGCTGTACACGGTGGGCACATGCGCCAGCGCGCGCTAGCCCCAATTAAAGGGGACGTACAGGTACGCCCATTTGCCCACCACTGCCATTGTGCCGACGTATATCGACGTGCAGCAGTCAACAAGTGGTTAAAGACAAGCTCATCTTGATTAGTTTCATATTCTGTTATTTGAGAGAATTACTAACAATACAGTGCCATCTAGACTAGAGTGTTTAATAGCAAATCCATGCCACTTTAGGTTTCTAAAATACTTTAAAACAAGGGGGTACACGCAAAAGCTTGTCCTGAAAATTTGGATGCTCGTGCAAATAAAAAAAAAAGTATCACTGACGGTACTCATTTGTTCTTGTTGCAAGTGCACCAATACAGCTACAATCACCTCTAAAATATTTTAACACTCAAACAAATTGCAAATGCAAGCTAGAACTTCAGGTTTTTCCTGTTGGCTAGTAAACCAACAATAAAATCAGTCTGTATATGCAGTAAAGCATGCTTTTTATACTCCCTGGGGAACCTAAGGGGTTAATCCTCTGCATTGTGTAAAAAGGCGGTTTGATCTTTTCTCTGATCCTCCCATTCTTCCATTGTCCCCAGTCCATCTCCTGATAAAACAGCCTTTGGAGTCACTGCACGTGCTCAGTTTGGGGTGTATTGCTAGAATTTTTTTTTCTTCTTGGAAGGCTGCATGTGATCAGCACTGTCCAGAGGGTCAGGGGTCCTGCAGCCTCATAGGATAGTCAGGGTAGAATGATAACTACTCCTACAAGCTTTAACCAGACACTGAAAGAAGTCACAACATTTCCATGTTGTGCACCGTGGGAGACCAGATATACTGAATGCAGGGTCCTGGGTTTAGCAACACTTTAATCACAAAGAATCACGAGAGTAAATATTTCACAGGCAGTGGAAACAATTGCTGCTGTCTCTCAAGTTTCATTACCTGCTGTTTATCAGTCAACAAGCATAACATGCATCATAAGTCAGATTTCTTCCTATATGTTTTGTTACTGAGGCAACCAGGTAATACAACAAATACAGGTGCAAACGTCTGACGTTTAACACATTCCTAATTAGTCCCTGCTAAATTCCCTTTTATAAACACACCAATGCCTGTGCAACATATGTAAAACATGTTTTTCTAGATCAGAAACCAGACGCTGAAAAATATGAAACTCAACAAAATGTGGATATTTCTAAAACGTGGTAGAGACCAAAGTTTAAAAAAAAAAAAAAAAAAAAAAAAAAAAATATAGAAGAGATATTTGCGACTGCTAGCTTCGAAAAGTGCGGACTAGTTTCTATGCATGGTCTCATCCATGCAAGCCAACCACTCCTTAAGGAGTGAGAAGCACCAGCATATGGCACATCTTAGCTTCACCAAGAGGGAAGCAAAATCTGTGTAGATATTCAATCAGCCAAGTGCATGACTCATCAGTTTTAGTAAATGAGTGGCCACCAATGTTACCAGCTATTAGGAGTGCTTTTAGGACCACTGTCCACTACTGTTAAAGTAGTCTCATAGGTCAGTGGTTCTCAACCTTATTCCTCAAATACCCCCAACAGGCCATGTCTGCAGGTTTTCCTTTATCTTGCACAAGTGCTTTAAATCAGAGTCAATGGCTTGGTATTTTTGACAGCTATTTTAGCTAAGAGAAATTCCCAAAACCTGTTGAGGCAGTGGCTGCCCGTCCATAGGGGGCGCCCCCCCCCCCCCTCCCCCCCTCCCTCCAGGCAGCCACAAAAAAAGAAAAAAAAAAAAAGTAAAAAAAAAATTTTTTTTAATACTGGCCCTTTAAAAAAAAAATGAAAAAAAGGTCCTTAAGAGCACTGTGTTCAGACACCAGACAACGCCAGACACAGTGCACTTATGGGAAGCGCCACGTCTATGCAATCACGAGATTGCAGACGTGGCGCTGCCTTTGCAGGTGTGTAGCCTGCCTTGTGGCGTTTTCTGAAGCGTCGTGTAGCTTCCGCCCGGCCATAGTAATATATACTACAGGCGCCGGGCGGAAGCTACTCGGCACTTCAGATTTGATTGACATCTGACCTGAGTTAGATGTCACTTCCTGTTTCTTTTTCCCATTGCGCCCGAGAGAGGAAACAGGAAGTATGCTGCTCCATCACCGCTGCCAGTGTGAAGGAGACACCGCAGGAGAGGAGACAGCAAGGTAAGTACTGCTGTACGGAGAACAGGACGGGGGGGTTTGAAGTGACAGAGGCTGCATTTAATGGGACACAGGCATCCTGCATTTGAGGGGGCAGAGGCTACATTTGGGGGGGGGACAGAGGCTGCATTTGGGGGGACAGAGGCTGAAATTGGGGGGGACAGAGGCTGCATTTAATGGAACAGAGGCTGCATTGGGGGGGGGGACAGAGGCTGCATTTGGGGGGGGGGACATAGGCTGCATTTGGGGGGACAGAGGCTGAAATTGGGGGGGACAGAGGCTGAAATTGGGGGGGACAGAGGCTGCATTTAATGGGACACAGGCATGCTGCATTTAATGGAACAGAGGCTGCATTTTGGGGGGGGGACAGAGACTGCATTTGGGGGGGGCAGAGGCTGCATTTGGGGGGGGGCAGAGGCTGCATTTGGGGGGGGCAGAGGCTGCATTTGGGGGGGGGGCAGAGGCTGCATTTCATGTGACAGAGGAGAGACTCCGCAGGGGGCACCTGATGTAAGGACGGACTCTGCTGGGGACGCCTGATGGCATCTGGTTCTAGGAGAGTGGCTAGTGACATGCTCAGGGATCCCACTGATTCTGCATTATGGTGAGTTGAATGATTTAATTTTATATTACAATGTAATAATAGAAAAAAATGCGCTTCAATCATCCTGACATCATAACAACCATGGTGCCGGGATGATTTAAGTGCTAACACCAGGTGTTTGGAGTATCTTTATCTGCTGATTGTTAAACTATCTAGAATACACATATTTCTATTGTTGTGTAGGATCTGGGCCTGCTGTCCCTCTCTCCTTCTCCCTCCATCCCTTGTTCATCTCAGACGCTAACCATACCATCTTAGAGCCACGCCCACTATTTCACCGAAACCATGCCCATTTTCACAAAGTGGGAGGGGTCAAAAAGGAAGGGCGGGGTCTGGCGCCCCCATGCTAAAACTTCACCAGCCGCCACTGTGTTGGGGGTACTTGACACATTAGGGCCTCGTTCACATCACATCAGATGTAAAAAAAATGCAGATTTCACTGCAAGGCAGCATGTTTTTGAGTGCGTGAATCCACATGGTGCCACAAAGCCATGCATTTCCATGCAGCCACGTTTTTTAGAAATGGGTCAAGGACTTGTTTTCTCTGGTACAGCAGCCCATTCAAATGTCTCTGTGCAAATGCAACAGGACCTGCAGAGATATGTGCCTGCTGTACCATGTACTTGTGTGAAAAACTTAGTTACATAGTCAGGTTGAGAAAAAAAAAAAAAAAAACACAAGTCCACCTAGTTCAATCAAAAAAAAAAAAAAAAATGCCATATACACAATCCTATACCCACAGTTGATCCAGGGGAAGGTGAAAAACCTCAGCAATGCGTGATCCAATTTGGTACAGTAGGGGAAAAAATTCCTTCCTGATCCCCCGAGAGGCAATTGGATTTTCCATGGATCAACTATACATATAAACGTTAGCACTACCTCTGGGGGGAGTCTATTCCACATTTTCACAGCTCTTACTGTGAAGAAACCTTTCTGTATTTGGAGATGAAATCTCCTTTCCGCTAGATGTAAAGAGTGCCCCCTTGTCCTCTGATGAGTGAAAGTGACTAAATCAACAAGTTTACTATATGGACCCCTTATGTATTTGTACATCACACCCCCCCCCCCCCCCACCACCACCACCAAAATCTCCTCTTCTCAAGAGAAGAGATTCAGTTCCTCTAAGCTTTCCTCATAGCTGAGCTCCTCCATGTCTCTTAGTTTGGTTGCCCTTCTCTCCAGTTCCCAGATATCCTTTTTGAGAAATGGTGCCCAAAACTGAACTGCATATTCCAGATGAGGTGTTACTAATGATTTGTACAGGGGTAAAATATCTCTCTGGATTCCATCCTCTTAATACAAGAAAGGACTTTGCTCGCTTTGGAAACCACAGCTTGGCATTGTATGTCATTAAGCTCATAATCTACCAAAACCCCCAGATCCTTCTCCACTATGGATTCCCCCAGTTGTACTCCTAGTATGTATGATGCATGCATATTCTTAGCCCCCCCCAAGTGCATAACTTTACATCAACAGTAACCCAACAGATGTGAATCTAGCCTCGATATCCCAATTTGAAGTTGATGCCCTACATACCTTGGTATCAAAACAAACACTGAGAATAAGCCCAACCTCTACAGACCTTTTATAAACAAGATGAACAGAACTGGTCCAAGAACAGCACTTCCTCATAGAAAGTTATTAATTTTACTCAATTTGATAGGCTTTCCAGAACAAAAAACTGGATAGTGTTTCATATTTAAATACATTGAGCTAAATTATAAAGATACTACATAGTGTCATGTTAGGTCCAATAATGGAAATGCATTAGCTTTCTGTATTTGTTGTTAGTAATAAAAGATGTACTCAGACTTCCCTGCGGTTCTCATGATAAAAATGCAATGACAATGTTTTAGTATCAGAAATCTAAATGTATTTAGGTGGTCCTCTAGAGCAACAGTCTCCCTTTGCTTGCCTTTATCTGGCCCTTGAGGCACGATTCCATCCACCGGCACCAACAATGGGGCGGAATTCCTCCCACTGACACCGATGGGGTAAAATGCATTCCATTGACACCAACGATGAGGCACAATTCCTCCCACTAGCACCAAACATAGGGCATTGTTTGCTCCCAGTGAACACCATGACATATTCTACTCCCACTGGCTTTACTCCAGCTCCCCTAAAGCATGAAGGACTACAAAACTGGCCCTTTGTTTAGAAAAGTTGAGACCCCTGCTGTAGAGGAATTGCAGTTTCATAGTGGACTTAATTATTCAGCTATAATAAGAAATTTACACAATGTAATTTAAAGGAAACGTGTACCAGGAGAAAGACAGCTTGCCACTGCAGACCCCCTTACTTTTGCCTGGCTATTATGTGAATCATTCAATTACAAACCTTTTCTAAATTGCTGAAAGAAAATTGTTGCAAATGAAGTCAGAGCACCTGACGTGTATAGATTTGTTCTGGGTCAGTGATAATGTATTGAAACCATTAAATAAACATGACAGCCAGGCAACACGCCTCTCTTTTGAAAGATGTATGCTATAGCAGCCTCCATACTTCCCTCAGTACAGTGTTCCTTTAACGGATGCTTCAATATACACCAAGACTGAGTTGGTAGACCATATATTGGATACATGTTATAACCCCGTGATAGCATTTTCCTTTTTGCACCAGTAGTAGCTGTATGCCAGAAAGGAAGGACTCAAAATAAACCCTGTTAACCTGGAAATCAGAGTTTCAGCATTGGGTACTTTTTTTTATAAAAAATAAAAAAAAAAAAACGGTGTGGTAGTTTCATTACAATAACCTCAGTAGAAGAAAATACAGTATATTACAAGCCAAAATTTGTTATTCGAAGAACTCATCCTAACAACTTTTCATCCTTCCTGAAAATATAGCTGTTCATCACAGGATTCAAAGAAACCTCATTCCCACTTGAACGCACATAAAGCAACATGCGCTTTTCAAATAGATTTTCATTACAGATGGATAAGATCATTTTCTTTAATGCAGAACTTGTGGCTTTTGGCAATATTGCTATAAGCAAAGTTAACCGATTCCCATCTGAGATCTAGTATTACACACACACAGTTAGGTCCATACATATTTGGACACAGGCACAGTTTTTTACCAAAACATTCATATACAGTTACATAAAGGATATGGGCTGAAAGCGCACACTCAGGTTTAATTTGAGGGTATGTACATCCAAATCGGAGGAAGGGTTTAGGAATTACAGCTCTTAATAGTCATCCAAAACTTTTTCAAGGGGCCAAAAGTGAGTGGACAATTGAATCAGAAGCGGTTTCATGGCCAGGGGTGGGCTACTCCGTCATTATTTCTTCATCAATTAAGCAGGTAAAAGTTTTGGAGTCGATTCTAAGTGTGGCATTTGGATTTGGAATCTATTTCTGTGAACCTACATCAAGCGTTCAAAGGAGCTGTCCATGCAAGTGAAACAGGCCATTGTAAGGCTTCAAAAACTAAACAAATCCATTAGATAGCAGCAACATTAGGAGTGGCCAAATCAACAGTTTGGTACATTTTGAGGAAAGAACAACGCACTGGTAAGCTCAGCAAAATAAAAAGGCCTGGATATCCACAGAAGATAACAGTGGTGGATGGTCGCAGGATCCTCTCTATGGTAAAGAAAAACCCATTCACAACATCCAGACAAGTGAAGGACACTCTCCAGGGGGTGAGTGTATCATTGTCAAAGTCTACAATCAAGAGAAGACTTCACGAGAGCAAATACAGAGGGTTTAAACCATTCATAAGCCTGAACAACATAAAAGCCAGATAGAAACATTAGAAACTGATTTAAAACATCAGACCAGTTCTGGAAAAGCGTTCTTTTGCCCCGTACACACGGTCGGACTTTGTTCGGACATTCCGACAACAAAATCCTAGGATTTTTTCCGACGGATGTTGGCTCAAACTTGTCTTGCATACACACAAAGTTGTTGGAAAATCCGATCATTCTGAACGTGGTGACGTAAAACACATACGTCGGGACTATAAACGGGGCAGTGGCCAATAACTTTCATCTCTATTTATTCTGAGCATACTTGGCACTTTGTCCGTCGGATTTGTGTACACACGATCGGAATTTCCGACAACGGATTTTGTTGTCGGAAAATTTTATATCCTGCTCTCAAACTTTGTGTGTCGGAAAATCCGATGGAAAATGTGTGATGGAGCCTACACACGGTCGGAATTTCCAACAACAAGGTCCTATCACACATTTTCCGTTGGAAAATCCGACCGTGTGTACGGGGCATTTGGATGGATGAAACCAAGATTAATCTGTACCAGAATGACTGGGGGGGTGGAGAAGGCTTGGAACAGCTCAAGATCCTAAGCACACAATGTCATCTGTAAAACATGGTGGCAGCAGTGTGATGGCATGGGCATGCATGGCTTCCAGTGGCACTGGGTCATTGGTGCTTATTGATGTGACAGAAGACTGAAGCAGCCAGATGAATTCTGTAGTGTTTAGAGATATACTGTCAGCTCAGATTCAGCCAAATGCAGCAAAGTTGATTGGACATTGCTTCACAGTACAGGTGGACAATGGTCCAAAACGCACTGCAAAAGCAACCCAGGAGCTTTTGAAGGAAAAGTTGAATATTTTGCAATGGAGTCAATCACCTGATCTCAACTCAATTGAGCATGCATTTCACTTGCTGAAGGCAAAACTAAAGGCAGAAAGACCCAAAAACTGAAGACAGCCGCAGTTAGAGTATGGCAAAGCATCAGAAAGGAGGAAACCCAATCTTTGGTAATGTCCATGGGTTCCAGACTTCAAGCAGTCATTGCCAGTAAAGGATTCTCAACAAAACATTAAAAATGAACATTTTATTTGTGATTTGTCCAATTACATTTGAGCCCCTAAAAATGGGGGGTCTGCGTATAAAAATGGCTGCAGTTCCCAAAATTTGTACTTGATATTTATGTTCAAACCCCTTCAATTAAAGCTTTAAGTCTGCACTTCAAATTAATTTGGAATGTTTTGTTTTAATTTTATTCTGGTGGCGTAGAGAGCCAAAAGGTATGAAAATTGTGCCTGTGTCCCAATATATATATATATATATATATATATATATATATATATATATATACACATACACACACACACATACATATACACACAAAGGTGAGTACACCCCTAAGTGAAAAAGTCCAAATTGGGCCTAAAAGAGTCAATATTTTGTGTGGCCACCATTATTTTCCAGCACTGCCATAACCCTCTTGGGCATGAGGTCACCAGAGCTTCACAGGTTGCCACTGGACACCTCTTCCACTCCTCCATGACGACATCAGGGAGCCGCTGCATGTTAGAGACCTTGTGCAACTCAACCTTCCATTTGAGGATACCACACAGATGCTTAATAGGGTTTAGATCTGGAGACATGCTTGGCTAGTCCATCACCTTTACCCTCAGCTTTTTTTGCAAGACAGTGGTCGTCTTGGAGGTGTGTTTGGGGTTGTTATGTTGAAATACTGCCCTGCAGACTAGTCTCCGAAGGGAGGGGATCATGCGCTGCTTCAGTATGTCACAGTACATGTTGGTATTCATGGTACCCTCAATTAACTGTAGCTCCCCAGTGACTGTAGGCAAGACACTTGTCTTTGTACTCCTCACCTGGTTGCTGCCATACACGCTTGATACCATCTGAACCAAATAAGTTTATCTTGGTCTCATCAGACCACAGGACATTGTTCCAATAATCCATGTCCTTAGTTTGCTTGTCTTCAGCAAACTGTTTGCGGGCTTTCTTGTGCATCATCTTTAGAAGAGGCTTCCTTCTGGGACAACAGCCATGCAGACCAATTTGATGCAGTTTGCGACACATGGTCTGAGCACTGACAGGCTGACCCCCACTCCTTTAACCTCTGCAGAAATACTGGCAGCACTCATACGTCCTTTTTCCCCAAATAAAATGGATAAGATGCTGAGCATGTGCACTCAACTTCTTTGGTCGACCCTGGCGAGGCCTGTTCTGAGTGGAACCTGTCCTGTTAAACCACTGTATAGTCTTGGCCACCATGTGCAGCTCAGTTTCAGGGTCTTGGCAGTCTTCCTATAGCTTAGGCCAGTGATGGCAAACCCTGGCACCCCAGATGTTTTGGAATTACATTTCCCATGATGCTCAACTACACTGCAGAGTACATGAGCATCATGGGAAATGTAGTTCCAAAACATCTGGGGTGCCAAGGTGCACCATCACTGGCCTAGGCCATCTTTATGTAGAGCAACCATTCTTTTTTTCAGATCCTCAGAGTTCTTTGCCATGAGATGCCATGTTGAACTTCCAGTGACCAGTATGTGAGAGCGATAACACCAAATTTAACAAACCTGCTCCCCATTCACACCTGAGACCTTGTAACACTAATGAGTCACATGACACCTTGGAGGGAATATAGCTAATTGGGCCCAATTTGGAAATTTTCAGTTAGGGGTGTACTCACTATTGTTGCCAGCAGTTTAGACATTAATGGCTGTGTGTTGAGTTATTTTGAGGGGACAGCAAATTTACACCATTATACAAGCTGTACACTCACTACTTTACAATGTAGCAAAGTGTCATGTCTCCAGTGTTGTCACATGAAAAGATATCAAAATATTTACAAAAATGTAAGGGGTGTACTCACTTTTGTGAGAATATATATAATTATAATTATTATTTTTTTTATTATTATTATTATACACATACACCATCTTTGGATAGAAGCGACAATACTAGGATCATGACTGCAGCCATGAGTCTGGTATCAAAATTTGTAGCTGGTGCTGGACTTTTCTGGAGAATTGATCCGAGTGACTCTACAGGCACCTGATCAATTGTACAGGGCGCAAAAGGCTGCCTTGTCGTCCAGTCCCTATTCTTAGGCTCTCCGATGCAATCAGGGAGCCCGGGACTACTAAAGCTGGTCGAGTACTGAGGAAGGTACCTTCCCCTCAGGGGTGAATGAAGCTGGAGGCATCGGATTTTGTCACTTTTGGTTTGTTTACAAGCCCTTACTACCTTGGAAAGCATCTGATCAAACCTATCTCAATTTGATCAGATGCTTTTCAGGGGAGAGGGATCTGGGGGTCTAACAGACCCCAGGTCTCAATAAAGAGTACCTGTCAATGCCGAGCTATTGCAAGAAATTTTGTTCATCTCTTGTGATTGCAATAAAGTTGACCCAAAAAAATTAGAGATGTAAAAAACATTGTTAAATAATTTTTAAAAATGTAAAGGGCCCCTATGACCATGCGCAAATGCGAGCGCATAAGTAGGTCTGCATGCATGTGTAATAGTGATCACACCACACATGTGAAGTATCGCCGCAAATAGAGGGAGAGCAATCATTCTAGTGCCAGAGCTTCTGTTTAACTCTAAACTGGTAACCTGTAAGGGCTTTTAAAGGTGCCAATGGATAACTTAATGTATCATAGTTTGTTGCCATTCCACAGGCATGTACAAATTTAAAGTGTGACATTTTCGGTATCTATTAATATAGTGCAACATTTTATTGGATATTATATTGCGTTTGTGTGCACTAAAAAGTATTAAAGTGCATTTTTACTGAAAATCTGCATGTGATAAACTGCAACGCAAATAGTGTTACAAACTGCAAAGTTCACCATTATATACTCCAGGGTCATTTCTTTCAGAAAATAATTGTGTGTGTGTGGGGGGTTTCCAAGTAATTTTCTAGCAAAAAAAAAAGTACCGATGTTAGCATGTAAGAAATGTCAGAATTGGTTGGATGGCAAGAGGGTAACATAGGTATGCTGCTGCAGGGGGCTTATTTAGTGTTCTGGATTCTGGATTAAGGTGTGTGTGCGCTCATGTTTAGTGTTAAAGCTTGGGAGGCTAGGAGTTCTGAGCTTTTTTTTTTCGTTAGAGTTTCAGAAAGGGGAGAAAACAAAAAACAAAACGAAAAAAAAAAAAAAAAAAAAAAAAGAGAAAACATTTTGCAACAGTCCTTCGATGTGGTGGCTGAATAAAATTTACTCCCTCATTTATTATTTTTTTCCAATCATGGAGTATCTTGGATCAAAATAACCAATCAGACAGGGTTTTAAAGAGAATTCTTGTAGTGTGCCTTATAACTGGTGTGACCATTTTCCTGAAATCTTGACTACTGTGAAGGTGATCCACGGTCACAGTTTATATCTGGTCTTGTTTATATGATCGGATTTTTTTTTTTTTTTTTTTTTTAACTATTCATAAAAATATATTAAGAGTACACATCACTGCTTTTGAAAACAGAAGTCCATTATGCATGTGTTCAGTTAATAGTTAAAGCTAGAAAACCATAGGATATATTGTGGTTGTAGAACAGACCCAGATATTAATTATTCCTGCTGATCATGCTTGTAGTTTCTTCAGGAGATGCTAGACTTAGTTCACCCAATACACATACATTAGTTAATCATCAAAGCATTTAAGTAAAGTTATTACCCTTCATTGTCAGAACACAGCACACAGCCATGTGCTGAAGCTGAGGTCATTCAGTGCCACAGTTAGCTGAGAGAACCAAGAGTTTGGTGTAAGTTGGGTGTAAGGGTAAACGGAGAACCCAATATTCCTAAATGAATTTGGCACTTTATATTTTAGAAATAGTATATATAGTATATGAAAGGGGGGCAACCACAGATTGAACAAAAATGTCTTTGGCACAGTATAGTCATGCATCCCAATTATGGCATTTGGTACATTACTAAAGAAAAAAATGGTGGCACTGAGAAAATTTTACTGTAGAACGTCTTTCGTACAAGGAAGACAATTCCACTAATAATTTCAGCTCTGGGTAGACCCCAGTGTGCTGCACCACTTTCCATCATCTTATATCTGAGACTTGACCTACAATTTTTGTCATCTCCACCAATAAAATATTCTTACAACAGTATTCTCCATATTTTAAAGCAGATGATCTAATGAAGACCAGAAATAGGAGTGCAACTTCATTTCACCTTGTGATGGCTTGGCAATTGAGTAAAACCAAATTTGTAGAAAGCTATAGAAAACTGGCATGTGACTAAACTTTCCTCCATCTACACAACTGAAACATGAAGGTTAGTTGGGATTGGATTTAAGTTATAGGACCAGTCTATGCCAAATAAAAGCTCAAGTCTGCCACATTCCTGTCTTATAACATAATTGATAGTGCAAACCAAACATGTGATGTAGATAGACACAGCTAGATAACAAACCAAACTACTGGCACCAATTTGGGCAACTTTGATAATACCAAATAGTCACTATTTAGTGGACACAATTTATTTTTCAGTCATTCCAACCATCAACCTACTCGCTCTACAAATCTGTATGAAATGTATTAGATACATCGAAATAGGTTTTCCAAACACACAGTCTTAAATCCTAATTATTCTATTATCTTTTGACACAAGTTCTATTTCTTCTCAGAAAAGCAGGGGTTAAACATGTCTCCATCGGTGTCTAAGGAATTTCCTCCTGCTAACCAAAATAATCTGCATATGATGCATCACCCTATACGACAGTTATTATTTGATCTGAGAATAATGTGTCACATCTAATCCCTAATCTAGGAGCAGAACTGCAACTTCAAAGCACTTCTAAATATGTCTGGGTTAAATATAGAAGTTTGCAAACTACATGTTTTACATGCCGCAGTGAATCTATTTACAATGTTGGCAAATGCTGGTTCTGAAACTAAGGTCACGAAAAAGACTAAGTTTCTTTAGGGAAATGCTGCCTGTGGGAAGAGATGACATCCTGCAGTGAAATGACTGATTCTGTAAAAATATTGTAGATTCAAATAAAAAGATAATTAGCAGTAATAAGACAGATTTGTCGGTTAAATCCAATTTTTGTTTCGGGCCATACATGCTCTACTGTAGTTAAAAAAAAATAAATAAAATGGGTTTAGGCAAAACATTTTTTTAAGAGTAGAAATTCATTGTCAAAGTCAAATACATATTTCCTGGATATATTTCTACTCCTTTCAGTGCAGTGGCTATGAAACTATTGTACTAGTTATATTACATTATTATATAACATTAGTGAAGGTAAAAGCAGATAAGTGCAAGATTTCAGATGTATTTAATGCTCTGGGCACAAAAATCTTAAATGAAATACACTATTACCAAAAGTATTGGGACACCTGCCTTTACATGAACTTTAATGGCATCCCAGTCTGTAGGGTTCAATACTGAGTTGGCCCACCCTTTGCAGCTATAACAGCTTCAACTCTTCTGGGAAGGCTGTCTACAAGGTTTAGGAGCGTCTCCATAGGAATGTTTGACCATTTGTCCAGAAGCGCATTTGTGAGGTCAGGTACTGATGTTGCACAAGTAGGCCTGGCTCGCAGTCTCCACTCTAATTCATCCCAAAGGTTTTCTATCGGCTTGAGGTCAGGACTCTGTGCAGGCAAGCCAAGTTCCTTCACCCCAAACCCAGTCATCCATGTCTTTATGATCCTTGCTTTGTGCACTGATCCAAATGATTTGGTGGAGGGGGGTTATGGTGTGGGGTTGTTTTTCAGGGGTTGGGTTTGGCCCCTTAGTTCCAGTGAAGTGAGCTCTTAAGGTGTCACAGTATACCAAGACATTTTGGACAATTTCATGCTCCCAACTTTGTGGGAAGAGTTTGGGGATGGTCCCTTGTTCCAACATGACTGCGCACCAGTACACAAACAAGGTCCATAAAGACATGGATGCATGCGTTCGGGGTGGAGGAACTTGACTGGCCTACACAGAGTCCTGACCTCAACCCAATAGAACACCTTTGGGATGAATTAGAGTGGAGACTGCGAGCCAGACCTTCTCCTCCACATCTGTGCCTGACCTCACAAGTGTGCCTCTGGAAGAATGGTCAAACATTCCCATAGACACACTCCTCAACCTTGTGGACAGCCTGCCCAGAATAGTTGATATGGTTATAGCTGCAAAGGGTGGGTCAACTCAATATTGAACACTACGGCCTAAGACTGGGATGCCATTAAAGTTCATGTGCGTGTAAAGGCAGGTGTCCTAATACGTTTGGTACTATAGTGTATATCCCTCAATAGCAACAAAGGATATAAATGTACTTTGAGTGCAACAAATGTAAACTCAAAGTCTTGTAAAAAGTAGCAGTGACTTCAGGATAAAATACCTGCCTCCACTAAAAACCAACCAACGGCACTACATGGGCCATTTGCAGGAAACTTTGTGACCGTCCCCCTTTGTTTCAATCATAGGTAACCCAACCTTTTCTCCAGGATTGGAAGACTCTGGTTTTAGAAATTTAGCAAACTTCCATCTCCACAGAGCCTACTATTTTTAAAACCAACGGTGAACCCTCATACAACAACTTTAAGATTCATCTCCTTTACCCCAGATATCCAACCTTGCCTTTTATGCCATTTGAGAACTGCTGCTATAAAAAAAAAAAAAAAAATATTATATATACATGGCTTGCAAATAAAATTTCCACTTGAACGAGATAAAATACTGTATTATACACTCAAAACATCACTTTGCACATGAACATGCCTTTTACCTGCTCCATCATAACACCATCCCCAGGAAAACCAAAATACTGCCCCAATTAATACAGTCAGATGTTGCATAGTGGAATACTGGAAACCAAAGCAAGACCCCCCTCGCCACATGGGTAGTCAGAATTATCAAGCACTCAACTCCTCCACCAGGGGTAATGAGTAGGACGTGGTTCCTCTGGACCGAGTTCAACCATACAGAACACTCCTACATGGACACCCTCTGCACTACATCTAGGTATGGGTGGCTTTAAGATTTATATATAATTTTTCAATGTTATATCATATTCTATACTGCGACTTGTACTATGGAACTTTTTTTGGTTTTTGCCCAGGAGGGCTGATACAAGACCAGTCAAAAGGAGAGAACTCCTGCACAAGGGCAACTTTTCATTACTGATTAATACACAGATCTGGAAAAAGTATCTAGATTCAAGAATATATATGCCTCCTGTATTTAGACAATATTGAATTATCCTGGAGTTCAACTTTCACAAAGTATGATGTGTAAAGTGTAGCAGCACAAGTAAAAACAGAACATCCAAGGGATAAAAAGATTTGAACTGAAGCAATCATTTGACAGTTTAGGTTATAGGGAGCTGTGACAAAAGTCACCAGTACTGTGAAAACCACAAAAAAATGTGAAGTGTTACGTCTTGCTGCCATCTTTGCTTAGGCATGACACACAACATGGCACCTAGAATTGAGTCCCCTCCAACAAAACGATCATTTATCCTGAACTCTCCTATGCAATCAACAATCCTGTTCAAACCACCCAGGCAGTCAACATCCCAGGGTTTACTATACATTCACATCTGGAATCCTCATCACACAGCTATATTGATCCTCAAATGATCTCTTCTCTGGATTAGTAATACAAACTGTTGTTGTGTTGGGATTCTGCGGCAGCATAATGAGTTTTGCTTGTATGGAGTTCTTGCTCTCTCAGCGCTGGACAGAAATGCAGATCTCATTATGCAAACAGTAATTCAATGAATACTGCAGTACTGCAGGCATCTCTATAAAAAGGTGATGACACAATGACACCCATTTACTGGCAGGTCTTGTATCACTACAGATATAACAAATATATCCTGAAATGTTTAAAGCAATTTGTACTAAGGAGAATGCTGTTATATTTGAAAGCACTATTGGGGCCATATTCTTTTCAGAGAGATGCATAATATCTAAAAGACTATTTAGTATGCACATTGCTTTAGGCCACACAATTTTACACATACGTTTGCTGCAGGCTTAAATTGACTCAATATCGGGCAAATAGGTGGTACACATCATTCTACTTTAGTTCCTATGTGACCAGAACAAAAATAAATATAATAAGCAATTTATAACAAGCCTAACATAACTGAAATAAGTAGGTTGTCTTTGTACACCTTTTGAAAATACTAGTTGCCAGACTGTTCAACTGCCTTTATGGAATTCAATCATTTTTAATGTGCTGACCTGAAATCAGCGAACAAATCAGGACAGCTAATATCTTTATTTACTTGTTCTAGATCAGTGCTCTCCAAACTAAGGCCCGGGGGCCTAATGCGGCCCTTTGCTTGCTTTTATCTGGACCTTGGAGTATTCTCCCCACTCCAATGATGGAGCACCTCCTACTGACACCAATGATGGGGCACTATTCCTCCCATTGATTCCAACAAAGGGGTGCTGTTATTCTCCCCAATACCAATGATGGGGCACTATTCCTCCCACTAACACCAATGATGTGGCACTTTTCCTGCCACCAATGAGAGCACTATACCACCCATTGATGCCAACGAAGGGGCACTGTTACCCCCCCCCCACAATACCAATAATGGGGCATTGTTTACTCCCACTGATGCCAGGATACCTTCTTCTCCCACTGGCCACAGTCCGGCCCCCCTAAGGTTTGAAGGACAGTAAACAGGCCCTTTGTTTAGTAGGTTTGGAGACCACTGTTCTAGATCAATAAAAACGAGGCATGACAACTGCAGCTCTATGTTTCTCCCATGACAAGTTTCCATTAAAAGGGACATTAAACCCCATTCCCCCCCCTCCCCCCCCAAGAATTACAGCAGCTGACATAGTCTGCTCCTTCAGGTCTGAAAGGTTTTGCTTCTGTCAGTTTCACCTGGTACCCTTACAGCTGGCCCCTCTATCGGTTAAAAGAGTGGCTCCTCGGCTGTTGGGGTCCTATAGAGCCACCCTTTCATGGATGCTTCTGGCGGCAGGACTACATGCAGATGCAAGGACACTGCACCAACATGCACAGGAAGTCCAGGAGGCCTTTCCTACAAGGACAGCTCAATTACTTCTCTTAGAGGAGCAGAGGGGTATCCTCCGGTAACTTCTTGGGCTGTGTGCGCACAGGCAGTGTCCTCACATATTGACCCAACTACACATGTACAATGAATGATGGGTCACATAGTCACATGTAGTATTCAATCAGGTGATTGGGAAGGATGTTCTGTGCACTACCCAGAGGTTTGGGGAAGCAGTGCACAGTGATCTGGAGGCTGCAGTTTTTTTTAAATGCTATGGATTGTAAGGGTTTCTTGGCTTTTTCAGATCCAATCATAGAAAGTGTGAGGCTTTAATATTGATAAAGTGAACATTAATTTACAGTGACTGCTTCAGCCTGCTTACCATCTGCTTTCTAAAATGCACTGTAACAGTCACATTACCACTTCACCTCTTCTCTCCTCGTTTTTGCTGCATGGAGATAATTTGTGGAAAGAAGCCTATGCAACCTCAGCAGTGAATCGGATGACTCCAAACCCCTATTCCTGTAAACACATGCAACACATTTTAGCTAGGTGGATGATGTATTTTCACTTTGCACCATAAGCACTGGAGGAAGTCATCACTAGATCAGTCTCACTGGTGCATGAGTGTAAATTGCACTGCTGACATTTACACCAGTTGTATGCATTTTTATGTGCATTAACACTTCACAATGCATGTCAAGATGCAATTTTAAATGTGTTGTGGTGAATTTGGTCTGAATTACAGGAGGCTAGTTTTCTCTAAGAAAAAGAAGGTTGCATGTTTGTGTGCTTAGGACTGCTACAGAAATACAAATACAGCCCAAGGTGTTCACTTTTTACAGCACCTCAGAAAACTTTTATGGCCTTATTAACTACCCTGTTTTATGAAGCTCTCAGAATTAATTTTATTTTTAATGGATATTATTTAACAACTGCATGCTTCAAATAAAGTGTGAAATTCATGGCATACTGCCAAGATGCCAATCACTTTCATTTATATGGCCTTGAAAATAATAGCCAAGCCATTTTATGTGGTTTCCATGACAGGCATTCACAGAAACAAGTAAAGAAACAATAAGCTAATGGTAAAAACTCAATTCCTGCCAATAATTTGCATCATATTTTCACACTGCATCATGATGCATAGTTTGGGGCTGACAAATTTTTATAAGTTTTAAAAATATCTAGAGGTTTTTAAGAAATGACACATCTCACACTAGTGAGCACTAGTTTATTAGCAGCAGTAACAGTTGTCTAATTAGAAAAAGGGATACAGTGTAGTAATTAAACTATATGTAAAAAGCAACCTTTATTTTGGATCGACTAGGGGACACAAAACGTCAGTTTTTTGTCATCTGTGCTCAATTTGGTCAATTTCCCTCCCCTTCCCGTCCTGTAGACTCAAGTAAGAGGACAGCTTTCCAATGTGCAGAAAATCCTATTTAGACAGCAGTCACAGGAACAAGCGTCCCCACTAGAAGATTCTCCCTGTATTCCTGTTCACATGGCAACTCAATATTTTAGATCTACCCTCACTTTCATTCCCGGAAACATTGTGATCAGTAAAAATAGAGTGAATCTCCAATAGACACACATACAGCAGTAACGAAAAATAAAAAAATTAAAAAAACAGACTGGTGATGAGAGAGAACCATTGTCAGTTTAAACAAAAAATATGGTTCCCCTTTAGATGTAAAGGAAACCATTCAAGTGGAATCATGCAGGCTTCTCCAATCTCTCATATTGCTAGTTGCCTGGCCATCATGCAGATACCCTGGCGTCATGTTGATATTATACTTTTATCATATGTGCTTTTAGTTTTATACAAAAGGTACTTAAAGCCTGTGACTTTCAAACACATTTTTACAATTAAACATAACAGATTCCAGGAGCACTTTGGGTTAGCTAAAGACAGCACAGTAGTACATGCTATTTTTGGGGCAGTTTGCCACACTATATTTTCAAACTGAGTCATAAGAAAAGGGGTTAGTCACTAGTAGTTACAGCTGAAAAATATTCATTCCTGTGTGTATATTTCAACTTGAGCTTCAGAGCCTGTAAACAATGGAAGATATGTAAAATGGAATCTAATTCTTCACCTGCTTGCAATAGAAAAACATAATATTCAACTGTTATGCTCCATACTTACTGGATGAAGATGAACTCATTTTTAAGCCTTGACCACAATAAAGAGTGTACAAAAAAAAAAAAAAAGAAGCAAAACTACACATTCCCTTTAACGCTCACCTCCCTCTGAATCCAGAGCCCAGATGTATGCAGCAAATCAAGCTCTAAATGTATGCAACATTTTAAAGGGAATGATGATTGAAGAGTTCCTTTAGTAATGAAAATAAGACTGGCCAATTAACTAAAGCTGATCTAAAACTACGACATTGCTCTTTGTTTACAAGAAAATGACAAATGCTTACAATCTGTGAGGCAGAGCTGCTATGGGCTGTGTCACAAATCTCCCAGTGAGCAGTAAGAATTGGCTACACTAAGCATCAGCAACAGTGCCAGAGCCTGACGCCATATGTACAGTATATCAGAGCCTTCATGTTCCAGCCGCTTATCTGTGTGTTAAAATAATGGAATGTGCATGCACAAACAGTCCTCTTACAGTCGGCGTTATCATTTCTTCTCACTTAACTTCTCCATCAATTTCTTACATGGTTTAATTACTTTACACTGCGCCTTGTCTGGCAAGACTTAAATGCAGAGATACAAACTTGACTAGTTTTATCTATTGCATTAATAATCTGCTCACACACACAAAAATGTAAGCGACATGACAAGCCATCTAGATTGGTTGCCATAAAATGTTATTACTGCTAAACAAATACAATTTAACCATTTTTACACTGGTTTCTTTATTAATGTGGAAATCTAGGCAAACCTGCCAACAATTTTGTAATTCTGTTCAATTACTCGATATTCAGACTTCTGTCAACTAGGCAGACCATCGCTGCAACTTTCTGGTCCAGCTTTCCTGCTGCCTGGAGTCATCTACATACGAACTGGACAGAAATAAATGATCTTGATTCGTTGTCTATTGTGGAGAATGGAGATCGAGAAAGAAGCTGCAGGTGCTAATAACAGTTAAAATTGCTGCTTAACCTGCTGAAAGATTTAAAAGTTGCCCTTATAGATTTCCTATTTTTCTTAAAAATGTAGCATATGTTTACAGCTTGATTTGCTGCATACATCTGTGTTCCCTGGATATTTATTTCAGGTACTTACAAAGCGCTGTCAATTTACGCATGGAAAGAGGCGAGTGTTGGAGAGGTGAAGTGGTTTTGGACCCAATTTCTTTATTCTGAACAAAAACTTAAAAACCTAATTTTTTTATCCAATATTGTCGATTATGCAATTCACAGACTTATGCCAGGCTGCACAATCAGGAAAATAAATTGTTACTTGTTTTAACTCTACTAAGTCAAGAATCACCTTCATGTGACAGTAATTATGCTTATTCATTACCCAAGTAGAGGGTAAAGAGATGACACTCATCGGGGCACATGTGTGAATTGCTGGACTGGCTTAGCAGAATGAGAAATTCATTTGCAAGAAAAACAGTTCAAATATATCCTAAGCCTAGGTTCACATTGATGCGATTTGGCATGCAATTTGATGTGCCAAAACAGCGGCTATTGCTGGCAATGGCACCGTCTGAATCGGTGCAACGCCAACTTTGCGGCGCCGCACCGATTCCCAAAAGTAGTTTCTGTACTACTTTTGGCAACTTCAGGTGCAATTTCAATAGACATTTGTGCAGGAACCCGCACAGATGTCTCTGAAATCGCACCCGGCGTCAGACTGACAATTTCAATCCCGCAGTAGTGTGAACCTGGGCTTTAGCTAATAGCTGGGAGATTAGCTTAAAAAGTCAGTAAAGTCAAAGAGCAAAACCTCAACTAGCATAAAATGTTATTTCTCATATTTTCAAAAAGATAGGGTGTAATTTAGGTATACACGTACAGAATTATTTTTGATTGCATGTTATCAGCCATTTTAGGATTGACAGGGGATAAACATACTGCTATATACCACATTATGCCTGTTAAGGAACTGAACATGGTTTCTGAATATAGCTTTCAACAAATATTTTTTTATCATAATACAGTTGGAACTGTGGCCCCTATTTTTCCATGCGTCATATGCAGTATTAGCCTATCTGATTTAATCTCACGTAAAACATAAAAGAGCAAAGGAATACAACTATTACTCTATCTTGGTGGACAAGGTCACACAAATTTAAAAAAAAATGAAATTTTTTAAGTTGTCAGCAGAAATAGAATAGAGGGGAAATCTCCCTAGGGAAACCAGATGCAGTGACAACTGTAGAAGATGGGAATCCCCTCACCAATGAATCAGTAATACATTTACCAACACCTAGTTGATTCTTGTAGATGTACATGGAATCTACATTCTGCACATATACAGTACTTATTAACTATTAGAGGTTATAAAACATCTGTTCATACTTAAAAGTGATACTAAACACACACTACTTAAGTTAAATTGTCCCTTCTCTTTCTTTATGTGGATGATGGCACTAATTTTAATTAAAAAAAACATTTAAGTACCTTCTTTCCTAATTGATACACAGCTGTCACATGACCCAGATATTTTCCAGCCTGTCTGCAGGGAAACATAAGCAGAAGGAGCATCTAGTCCTCTGCTGTTGGTCACAAGTTCAAAATAAATAATTACATATATAAATAAAATAAGCCTGTGTCTTATAATAAGAGGGAGGTGAAGCAACCATCAATCCTAGGCAGGAGGGGGCTGTCATTTACCACTGAGTATACGCCCACATGTGTGACTCTATAGTCACATTGGCTGCTCAGATGTGATAGGGAGGAAATGCTCAGGGTAGAAAATGCACTGAAAACTGAGCATGTACAGAGTTGCCACTACAGCTGCAAAAGACACGCTGCATGTTCATAATTTCCACTTGTTTTTGTGGCATAGAGGTTGCCCCATAGAGGTTCAGGTTCCTTCTATAGCCAAGAAACACGTTGTTTAATTGGCTTCTTGCAAATTTGTTCTGGTTTATATGCATGGTAGGGACAGTACGCAACAACCCCCCCATGTACAGCTTGTCTCAGCACTGACTGTTCTCCCCCCATCAGGCCATGATTTCACAGCTACAGAGGTCAGTCTCTGCAGTGCCATGCTGTTTGATTTTAAAAACTCTGTTGCCAACCGATAGAGCAAGCACTGGACAATGTAGCAGTGTGCGAAGCAAGCACCAGTGCGCAATCCGAATAGTATTTAATAATATAATAGTATTCAGAGCCAATCCTACCTAAAAGATAGTGAACTAATTGTGCTTTTGCAAACTATTGTTGTAACAACACAATAATGGTTATGTTAGATATTGAGTCTCTGTATACAACCATACGTCATGCTTTGGAGGCAGTGAAATGGGCCCTGTCGAAGGAACCCAAAATGAAGAAATCACAAATTAATTACCTGGTGGAAGGATTGGCTCTGGCCATGGGTAATAATTTTTGGGCACTTGATTATTACAATCAAATAGGGGGCATGGCTATGGGGGTAAGTTATGCCCCACGTGTAGCCAATATAGCACTAAATAAATGGGAACAGGAAGCAATTTTTAAAAACAGAAATAAATTGCTTCTATTTTTATAAAAAGGTACATCAATGCTGTTATCCTGTTTTGGGAGGGTTCCCATACAAGTTTCTCAGATTTTTTTTGGGACAAATGAATAGTAACAAATATGGCCTAAAGTTTACGGCAGAACATAGCTTAACCACTGTCAATTATCTGGATCTTATGCTCACTAAACATCAGAATACCATTGCCACAAAGACTTTCTTCAAAGAGACTGATAGAAATGGCTTTGTTCCAACCCACAGTTGCCACCATCCACAGTGGATAGGGGCTGTCCCAAAGGGACAATATATGCGATTAAGGCGCAACTGCAATAATTATGCCAATTTCTTTCTACAGGCAGAAGTACTTACTAGTAGGTTCCTGGAGAAGGGCTACCCATTGGAAACACTAGAGAACATTTTGGATCAGGTTTCAACAATGGATAGACAATCCCTTCTAGTTACAAAATCTAGAAAATGGAACGTAAAGGGGAGGTGGCGTTTATATCAGGTTTCCACAGACAATATAAACAAGTGGAAACTATTTTTAAAAATTCTGGCCAATTTTACTTAAGGACAAGGATCTACAATCTTCTTTACCCCCAAAACCAAAATTTATCTATAGAAAAGCCCCAGGATTAAGGAATCTCAATGCCCGCAATGTTCCAGACCCCCCCCAAAAAAACATCTACTTTTCTAGATGGTTCTGGCTTTCATTATTGTACCAGATGTAAAGCTTGTAAAACTAAAAAAACAGGCACAAGTAAAAAGATCTCTCACTTCCAATCATTAGTTACCAAACAAGAATTAAAAAAAAAACCTCTGATCACGTGTTATTTGGACCACGTGACCTATGTTTTGGAGTGTCCGTGTTACCTACAGTATGTGGGTAGAACTACACACCAGTTTAGGTTTTGAATCAATGAGCACTTTGCAAATATTAAAAAAGGTTTCCTTAACCATAGTGTCTCAAGACACTTTAAATGTTTTCATAACAGTGACCCGACTCTTAACTTTTTATGGTATTGACATAGTAAGCTGTATAAATTGCTTACTATGCAGCCTCTGGGAGTGAATGTAGAATTAGATCTTAAAACGGAGGTCCGTCTTTTTTTTTTTTTTGTAAGTCAGCAGCTACAAATGCTGCAGCTGCTGACTTTTAAAATATGTACACTCAACTGTCCAGGGCGCCCGCGATGTCGACACCCGAAGCTGATCTGTCCCTCGACTCTTAGGTGCTGCTGCCACCGCCATCTTCTGTAATGGAATCAGAAAGTGAAGCCTTGCGGCTTCACTTCCTGGTTCCCTACTGCGCATGCGCGACTCACGCTGCGCGTTCCCACTGGTTCCTGCTGTCTCCTGGGGCTCGTGTGTCTCCCAGAAGGCAGTGGGGGGGGGGAGTGGCATAGATACCCGCGGGTGGCGTGGGTATCAATGCCCGGAAGTGGGAGCAAGATACCAGTATTAGACAGGTATCTGCTTCTCCCTCCCCCTGAAAGGTGCCAAATGTGACACCGGAGTGGGGGGGAGGGTTCCGAAAAGCGGAAGTTTCATTTTTGTGTGGAACTCCGCTTTAATTTAATCTGCTTTTTGGCTAACTATTGAATAAACTTCATGTGTGTATTCTTTTTGTCGAGGATATACAGGTCCTTTGATGTTGTATTTTTATAAATTTCTAGTTATTCTGCCTTTTTTTGCAGATATATCTATTTACTGGTATTAAGCTCTTGTTATTTTTTTATTAAACCCTCATTTTCAATTGACTAATGGTTTTTTATTTCAAATGTTGTGTATTGAAGGGTTAATAGCTGCAAAGCAATGTTAACCGGCACTGCGGCTTGGCAATACAAGTTTTCTCTTTTAAAAAACTACGGCCCCAATCTTGTTTTTGACTATAAATAACATGTATCCTAGTGACCAAGGTACGCTTCCTGAAGACGTAATCATGAAAACATACATCGGAGCGGTACCTGGTCACGTTATCCTATGTCATATGTGGCTTCCCTGGTTGTCGCTGCCGGATGGTGGAATGCACGCCGACCACGGAGGTGGACATCTGGTGTCCATGCACAGTCTCACTATAGACAAGCTAGCAGCCCCAGTGCCAGGTAGGCACCCCCAAATGTAAGTGGCCTCTTGGCTTTTTTAGGTTTTAAGCTTTTTAATAAATTGAATTACGCTATGGATCTCCTTGTTTTCCATATATTCCATGCCTAAACCCCGGGGAGGAAGTTTCTTATTTACATCTCCAGTCAACTTATGTGAGCAGGCAATATCCTGCAAAAGTGTCATTTGACTTTCTTTGTAACAAAAGTCAATTACATCTGGTAAGCAGATTTATTATTCAGCACACGTTGGGCGTCGTGTACAGTATATTTGGTGAAGGATTTTTCACTTCTTCTCTGGAAGATTGCCTACACAGAAGATTCCTTCGTTTTTGATAGATCACTATGAACTGTGTTCTCTCTTTCTTGGGACTCTGTATATTAATATTGCACAATTCACTTTGATCAATTGAATTCATTTTTGATTTATTGCTCTAGTTTGTCCACTTTATTGGTTTATAAACATGATTATTGTATGTTAGCTGACACTATGTGTCTGTTATTAGTAGTCACTCTCTAGCACCCTCTATCACTTTATTGGATGAAAGCTTAGATGAGGAAGTGGAAAACAAGATGGCAGAGAGCTTCCTGTGGAATGCAGAGCAGACTGGAAGTGATGTCATCTGGATAGGGGATGGAGCTATGCATTTCAAGGCCGCCCAAACATTTTTCTCAAGCCTCGCATACCATAAGAAGCTCTCAGCCATCTTGTTTGCTGGACTTTCCAGGCTGCACGTTGTAGGAAGAGGCTCCCCATCCCAGATGCACGAGCCGACTGCTCACGGGTTACATACAAAAAGTGCCATCTCTTCTCATGTGAGTTACTAATTTACAAGTATTTTAGTATGATTAATTCTGCACTAGGTTTGGTGTCCCCCGGTGTGTTCTCTTGGTTCTGCAGGTGTATCCATTCACCCAGTACTCCGATTGGCTTGAGGTTCCCTGTTGTAAGACTGTCCATCGGAAGCCCTTATGTGAGGAGCCTGATTTTAACAGTCAATGCGAGTTGCCATTTGTCTTTTCACCATCATAAATCTGTTAAAATTCTACATTCAAGATTGTGTACTGCTGTTCTTCCATGTTTGCCTAGAGATACTTTAGTCTTTTCAGAGGTGCTGCATCTGGTGCAGTGAAATCAGCAGAAAGTTACCCTGAAAATTTGACGTCATGCGGACTCCATGAACATTTTGCTGTTCTGCATAGACATTCATGTATACAAACACTTAGTGAGCTATGTACCTTATTACTGTGATGTAAGCACCGCCTACTAGGCAGTCACAGAGTTTGCAATCCAACAGTGTGGTGCTTACATCACAGTAGTAATGTGCCGACACAAATCTGCTGTCAAGAAACACTGGTCTAAATTAAAACCTTTTAAGTTTCTCATTTCAGATCTTTGTAGACTGCTAATGTAATCAGTTAGCAAGGTTGTATACATGGCTTAAAGTGGTTGTAAATCCTTACCAGGGAAGTGACTACCCTCAGGTGATACACAAAATAGAATAAATCCTTCTAAATAAGTTGTACCTAGTTGCAGCCATTTGTCTTGTACATCCTTGTAAAACTCAAGATGAAAATTTTTCTTAAACTTAAGTTTAAATGGACAGATACAGCCCTGAAATATCTGGGAATATATATCCCCTCTGATCTATCTCGGGTTTTTGAACTCAACTTTCCTCCTCTTCTGACTAGAACACGTATTTCGTTGGAGACCTGGAATCGGGGATTGTATTCGTGGTTTGGTAGATGTAACCTGTTAAAGATGAGTATTCTACCAAAGTAGCTATATTTATTTCAAACTCTACCGATTAAGATACCACCCCAATACTTTAAACAGGTTCATTCACTGTTCATTAAATTTATATGGGCGCATAAGAGACTACGCACTTCCAGATCCCAATTATGCCTACCCAAACATAGTGGAGGCATTGCACTATCAGACGTATCCAAATACTACCAGGCTGTACACCTAGGGCGACTTATAGACTGGAACTGTCACTCAATAGGCAAACTATGGATTCAGATTGAATAGGCTCAAACTGACATTTTACTGAAAGGGGCACCATGGTGTTAGGATAATCTCCCGTCCTATCTAAAGATACACCCTCTGATAGGCCCTACAGTACGTACCTGTTCACAGGTGATTGCCAAAACTTCGCTCTAGTCAGTGGATTCGCCTCTGATGCCCATCCTCGGGAATCCGAGATTCCCCCCAGGCTTGAGAGACCATCATTTCTCCACCTTGCGACAAACTGTCTTCGAGCATCGGATTTTCTACTACTGGACGGCTGGCCGTCCATAGCTGCATTAATGGAGCCCTCGGGCCCTTTTGGTTTACCGTTTTGGAAGACCTTGCAACTCCATCACTTTCTTGACTCATTAAAGCCCCCAAAGAGGTTCGGTCGACAATTATCCATATTTGAAAAGTGTTGCTCGGAGGAAGGGACCTTAACACAAACACTCTCGAAGATGTATGGTCTACTAATTACTCCCCCGGAACAACCATATCTATCTTGGAAAGAGAGATGAACTGTAAGTTTACAACCAGTCAAAGACCAAATATAGTTAAACTCTCGTTGAAGTCATCCATTTGTACCAGGATCCAGGAGACTTATTATAAAATATTGACACGGTGGTATTATACCCCACAGGAGCTACATACATTTTATCCTGAATTACCAGACCGATGCTGTAGATGCCAGGAGGAGGGAGGTATGATGCTACACATTTTCTGGTCCTGTCCAAAGATAATACCATACTGGAGGGAAGTATGGAACATTATCCAAAAATTTTCTGATTATAAGATACCTGAGGACCCAGTTTTTTTTTACTACATGTTACGATTATCTCAGCTGAAAAAAAAAATAATAGATCTTAAGACATTTAGTAAATGCGGCGAAAGCATGCATCCCCCTTAGGTGGAAAAATACGTCACCTCCTACCATTGGATGTTGGCTCCACAAGGTGGAAGAAGATCAATGAGATGGAAGATCTCACACTTTCAGCACAAAACCAACAAGAAAAGTATTTTGAGTTATGGAGACGGTGGAATATGTTTATTCTCTCTGAAGAAGGTTTGACGCTGCTCAATTCATGATCATCGAGCATAGGCATTATAATTAGATAGTTGATAACCAGTTATCCAGTGCTTACTAGGGCCCCCCTCTCCCCTTCCCCCCTCACTTTCTATTGTTTTTTCTTCTGTAACTTAGAAAATGGGAAATAGATAGGGTGATTCCGGGTATAGCTGCTGAAGGTTTTTTTTTTGTTTGTTTCCCTAGGTTGCTATAATACTGGTGCTAGTATTTTTTTTTTTTTTTATGAACATAGAGGGTGTTACACATGATATGATTTGATTACTATGTGAACTATTGTTTTATTCACTCAATGTATTCATTATGTCGGTGTGTATATATGGCTGCCACGAGAACCTGGACTCACCTTTTGTGGTTGAAATAAAATATTTGAAAAAAAAAAAAAAAAAAACACATTTTCACAGACTCACAAAGCAGGGACAGGGAGCTGCAGTTACACACTGTACAAGAGCTCTGAGAGCTGACTGAAGAGAAATAACACACCCCTTCAAACATACAGGAACAGAGCTGAGGCTGTTAATTACAGGGAGCTCCCACCCGTCACCATTTTTTCTCTTGGTGTCAGGAAAACTTTGGGAAATTACTCATGCTGATAACAGGAACCAGACAGCAGAGAGAAAGGACACTTGGTGCTTTGGAGAGAGACGAGTAAACACTATATAAACAAGTGCTTGTTCAGATTTCATGTCTGAGGTTTACAGCCACTATAAACTGGGAGAACAGCTTATAATGGAAATAATCCCATTATTTGGATACCCAAAATAATTTGTGCTTTCCCTGCTTTATGATCTTCAAGGTGCATGTAAAGCCAATTTTGTTTTCCTGGATAGCGTGGGGAAGCGTTAAAACTATCTTTTTGCCATCTGATCAGGGAGCTTTCACATCACTCCCTGTCCTGTAGACCCAATAGGAAATTATGATGATACATTTCAAATGTGAGGCAAATCTCCTTGAACAGATTTCACTTAAACAATTATTCCTTTTGGAGATTTACCCTCTATTTCTGCTCTGGTGGCAACTCAAAATTTTGGAATAACCCTCACTTTCATTTCCAGGGACATGAATGATCAGGGGAATTTGATAGCGTGATTTTCCCTAACGGGGACACAGACAGCAATACAATATGACAGTGGTTCTTTTACCACCCTTTACCCTTTACCACCATATCAAATTTTTATTTTATTTTTTTTCGTAGAAGTTTTGACCATAGTTTAACTTGGTGTCTTTGCCTGCCCAATTATTGACATGCTGCAGAGGAGTGACCAAACAGTGCTTAGACTACTTCTCCTATGTTCAAGACAGTAAAGCCTCATTCACGGTACGATTGTTGGCCAACTAAGCATCTGCTTTTTGTCAAAAATACTCACGTAATTACACAAAATGTTTTCAAAGTTTGGGATGGAGTATACAAGAAAGTGATAGGGAAATATAATTCACCATTATTGGCACTTAAAGAAAATGAATATTTTGCACCGGGAACAGAAAGTGTAGGAGGAAAGGAGGCATTTGGGGGGATAACACAGGTAAGAGAAATAATTAAAGATGGTAAAATAATAACACTTCAACAACTTAGACAAGGTAGGGGGACACGTGGGATAAATGAGTGGCGGTACCTCCAATTGAAACACTTTGTGAGTAGGTTACCACACCCCATCAGGTCTGGGGAAGATCTGACAGATGGAAAAGCTATGTGATCTTGAAGATCCGAGAAATACAGTCTCGAAAATATATAAAATCCTGATGAAGACAGAAAAGTTGGAGATACCGCCATTCATCGAGAAATGGGAGAGTGATTTGGGCACGAAGAAAGATAAAAACACAATTAGTAAAATTTTAGATAGGATTTTTAATTTAACATTAGATGTACGTTCAGCAGAAATGAACTATAAATGTATAAGTAGAAGCTATATAACCCCTGAGATATTAAAACGGGGGTCCACCTATCTATCGGTTTATTTTTTTTGAGTTCATTCACAAACTTTTCTTCTCAGCATTACATACGCACATATTGTGTGTAATATGTGTCAGATTTCGTCGGAAAGAATAACTTATATTATTCACTGCAGGCAGTTTCCATCTTCATTGTGGGCATTTGAAGCCCACAAGCATTTATTTCCTGGATGTGGTGAATGCTGTGCTCCCAGCATTCACCGCTCGTTCCCGCACATGCTCAGAGGCATCCTGGGAAGCCTGAGACTAGCTCCCAGGAGTCTGGGAGAGGCTAGAAACACGCCTACTCCCACGGGAGGAGAACCAGGAAGTGCAAAGAAGAATAGAAAAATAAAAGGTAATTGCGGCGATTTAAATTTTTTTAAACGGCATGTCAGCATCTAGGCAAGGAAGAGAATACATACAGATATTGTTCAAAATTTGGGTGGAACCCCGCTTTAAGTAAATACCAGAGCGGTGCTTCGGCATTCTGTTGGCGTGGCTGCCAAGCTATAGTAACAATGGGCCATATCTGGTGGAATTGCCCCAAAATAAAAATTTTCTGGAAGAAGACTCTTGCTTTAATAAAGATAATTACCGACATAGAGGTGGTGGAGGACCCGTGGGTGGTATTGTTCCATGAGGGGGAAGGAGATACAAATAAATATAAGCAGACACTGGTATCGTTTCTTTTAAATGCTGCAAAGAGATTGATACCGAAGGGTTGGCAGAGGAAGGAGGGCCCAGGGACATGGGAATGGTTCGACTCAGTAGAGGAAACATATAATAACGAGATACTGGCGAATACTACAGAGGAAGCAGGTAGTGGGAATTTGGAGGCTTGGGAAGGTTGGAAAAAATTTAAAAAAACCTGGAGATATGTTAAAGAATTGAATGCCTTAAATTAGAAACGGAGAGTTGAAGAGGAATTGACCTTGGAGAGAAGGGAAACGGGATGGGTCGGGAGAGAAGGGAAACGGGATGGGTCGGGAGGGAGGGGATGGGTCGGGAGGGAGGGGATGGGTCGGGAGGGAGGGGAAATAAATGGAGAGGAGACTTGATATGAGCCCTGGCCCAGCCATCGTTTCTTGGGAGATGTAATGTTTTGTATATTAGAGTTATTTGTTTTTGTTACGGTATAAGGCTACGATGATGAGACACAGAGAGGGTGATTGTACAATATGATCTACAAAGTTGATTAAATCCCCTCGAAAAGGTCGACTGAAGTGGCAAAAAAAAAAAAAAAAAAAAAAAAAGGGCGTGTCAGGATCTTGTCTTGCATACTAACGGTACACGACTGTCGTGTACACAAACACGAACATAGTGACATACTACAAGGAATTTCAGTTCTTGAGCGCCACCCTTTGGGCCCCTTCTGCTAATTTCAACTTTTGTGTGAGGGATTTGTGTACTGACCATATGAAAATCTGGACAAACAAAAATAGAAAAAAAAGGGACACTCCTATGACCACATCTGTATAAATAGTATGTCATAAGAAAAGAGAAGGGGGTTCAACAAGGACCTCCTGAGCAAACTTTAGAGGCACGACAAACCTGAGAAAGCATAATTAAAATAACAATATAGTCAATTTTATTCAATATAAATACATATAATACAAAGACATTGACAAAAGATAATAAAAAATCATCTATATAAAAAAATATACAGGATACAGGCCCTGATGTGTCTACTACTTTCGTATAGAACTTCAGGACACATTCAGGTTTCAGTAAATACACAAGAGTGTTTCACTTGTAAAGAGACTTTCACAAGTTCAAAAACGGTATTCAAATTTATTCAAATATAGACGTCAAGGTCTTAGCAAAAGAGGTAGATAACCATCAACTGTTTCCATTTACAACCAATATCGGGGTTCAGTTCCAATGGGGAAGGGCCAATAAATAGCCAATGATAAATAGTAGCACTGCAGCATCCATGGGGGGCACCAATGAGCCCATAAACCGTGTCTGCTCAATGGTCCATGTGGAACCGTGCAAATGCACGGGGGGAGCTTGAGGTAGAATTGGATGTAAATCCCCAGGAGGATACAGAGAGGAGGAAAATCTAACGTCAAACCATTGTCCGCCGAAAATTTACTAGTCTGTTACCCATTTGTTGGCGGAAAATTGGACAATTGTCAAAAGGAGCTTACTAACGGTAAGATTTTAGGACAACAGTCTGTTAACAGACAATACCCTGCCAACAATTGTACTGTGTGTAGGAGGCATTAGGGGTTGATTTGCTAAAACTGAACAGTGCAAAATCTGGTACAGCCGTGCATGATAGCCTATCCATTTTAATCAGCTTGTTCAAGTTTTAAAAACAAGCCCACATTCACATTGAGCCGATTTGACATGTCAAACCACATGCCAAAATCAGAGCCTATTGCTGGCAACAGCACCGTTCCTGCACTACTTTTGGTGACTTTGGGGGCGATTTAAATAGACATCTGTGCACACAGATGTTTCTGATATCGGCCTTGAAGTCAGACTGAAATGCCGGTTTGAAATCGTGCGAGTTCAGATGAATTTGCATGATATCAAACCCGCATTCTGTGTGAACCTAGAAGCTGATTCTGTGTAAAAACAAAGAAACAAAAAAAAACAAAAAAGAAAGTATAGTCTTTCTAAAGCTATAAACATTTTAAAAATATCCTCTAGAGCATTACTTCAATCTTAACTGGCCAGACGTAGTTGTCCATCTGTAATGGCACTAAACACGGCTCAGTTTTTGAAAGACTGCTCTCTTTCTGGCAAGTTTAAAATGCAAATAATGCTCTGCAGAGTTCCTTAAATGTTCAGTTCCTGTGGCCTCATGGAAAGATTAAAATGCTGCTATGTGTCAGACATTTGCTTCTATTTTTATACCATAGAAATTCTTTACATGTTCTTTTTTTAATATACATTTAATGCATTTTCTATATTATGGCCAAAAGGCATGGACTGTGTCCCTATCACATTTCCAGATTCCCAGGCTTTATGTTCGTTACATGTGTGGAAATATTCCCAGGGTAAGGTGCTGATGACATCAGTGTAGATTTCTTTTGGCTGGCTGACCTCTCCCATGCCATGCTTATAAGCATAAATGGAGGCTTTATAAAATGTTTCTAAAGTTGTTCTGTATCTTTCCTTAAACAGGCTGATTACTTGATATCTGCAAGGTGCAGAGTATTTTGAGTGGCTTATACTCATCATGAAATGTCTCCAGGACTGTGATTTGAAAATACTATTACAGCTGTATAGAATGAATAATGACATTTGTCGCTTTACTGGAGTGCGTTTACTAACACATCACAGTGATCGGCAGAACATTTTTATCACGTCTTGCACATGGTTGCCAAGTCATATGTCCTGATTTGTATGTTACTTCTGGATCAGGGACTTATTGCACTGGAGGAGGATATGCTTCACAGCCAGGCAGACATTTTTAGTATAGAGTATATACAGTGCCTTGAAAGTATTCATCCCCTTTCAAATCTTCCACATTTTGTCATGTTACAACCAAAAACGTAAATGTATTTTATTGGGATTTTCTGTGATAGACCAACACAAAGTGGCACATAATTGTGAAGTGGAAGGTAAGGGATAAATGGTTTTCAATTTTTAAAAAAAAAATTGTGAAAAAAAAGTGTGGTGTGCATTTGTATTCAGCTCCCGAGTCAATACTTTGTAGAACCACCTTTCGCTGCAATTAGAGCTCCAAATCTTTTTGGATATGTCTCTACCAGCTTTGCACATCTAACAAGTGAAATTTTTGCCAATTCTTCTTTGCAAAATAGCTCAAGCTCAGATTGGATGGAGAGCATCCGTGAACAGCAATTTTCAAGTCTTGCCACAGATTCCCAATTGGATTTAGGTCTGGTCTTTGACTGGGCCATTCTAACACATGAATATGCTTTGATCTAAACCATTCCATTGTAGCTCTGACTGTATGTGTGGGGTCATTGTTCTGCTGGAAGGTGAACCTCCACCCCAGTCTCAATTCTTTTGCAAACTAATGCCCTATACACACGATCGGACTTTCCGACGGAAAACGGGATCGGAGCTTGCTGTCGGAAATCCCGACCGTGTGTAGGCTCCATCGGACTTTTTCCATCGGAATTTCCGACACACAGTTTGAGAGCTGGATCTAAAATTTTCCGACAACAAAATCCGATCGTGTGTAGACATTCCGATCGTGTGTAGACAATTCCGACGCAGAAAGTGCCATGCATGCTCAGAATCAAGCAGAAGAGCCGCACTGGCAATTGAACTTCATTTTTCTCAGCTCGTCGTACGTGTTGTACGTCACCGTGTTCTTGACGTTCGGAATTTCCGACCAACTTTGTGTGACCGTGTGTATGCAAGACAAGTTTGAGCCAACATCCGTCTGAAAAAATCTGATGGATTTTGTTGTCGGAATGTCCGACCCTGTGTACAGGGCATAAACAGGTTTTCTCCTAAGATTGATTCTATGAGATGTTCAAAGCTTGGGATGTTTATTTTATATAACCTAAACCTTGCTTCTTCTCCACAACATTCTCCCTGACCTGTCTGGTGTGTTCCTAGGCCTTCATGATGCGGTTTGCCCACCAAGACTCTAACAAACCTCAGGGCTTCACAGAACAGCTGTATTTATACTAAGATTAAATTACACAGGTGGACTATTTACTAATTAGGTGACTTTTGAAGGGGTGTGAATGCTCTTTCAAGGCCCTGTAGCTATGGCAGCCTCCATGCATCTCATAATACACATGGTTTAAAGGTTTTGCACAGCCCATTTTTTGTTTTTGTTGTTTTGTATATAGTATGAAAGGATTAGACCTCTTTCACACAGGTGCACTTTACCCACATGGGTATGCACAGGTGTTCCATGCAACCCACTTCAGACAGTCCCATTCACGTCAACTGAGACACATCCACTGCTCCCAATTTGACATCCATGCAAGTGCATGTCTGACGAATAGACACAGCATGTGTTCTGAGATGTGCCCCTGCACACACACATGGTTGTCAAATTGGGAGCAGTGGAGGTATTCGTGCAGCCACTGCATCCCAATTAACATGAATGAGACTGCCTGCACGGGGATGCATGGAAAACTCTTATCTCCAGGTGTGCAAACATGTTCCTTACATGGGTGTACGATGCCCATGTGAAAGAGGCCTTACACTCCCCCATCTGTTTTTTAATTTTTACGTCTGTTCTGTTGGGGAGATTTTCCATCACTTTGTCCTGGAGATGCTACAAGAAGCAGGAGGAAAAAAATCTATGTATTCATTTTATATTAACTGTTCCAAAAAAGGTGAGCCGTGCAAATATACAATCATGGCCAAAGGTTGAGAATGACCAGGGGCGGCCTGTCCATTAATGACATCCCTCTTTCCACCGCCGCCTGCCCCTATCCATGCATCTGGCCCTTTTCAGGATGCTGGATGCATGCATTCCAATGCGGGGTAGGTGTAGAATGCGCTCACAGCCCACCCAGGTGTGTTACAACAGCGAATGAATATTCGCTATTGTAACACTAATTCTCAGTCTTTTTAGATCTTTTTGTCAGATGTTACTATGGTATACTAAAGTACAGTACAGTATACTGTGTACAGTATATACAAGCATTTCCTAAGTGTCAAAGGCTATTGACAATTACATTAAGTTTATGCAAAGAGTCAATATTTGCAGTGTTGACCCTTCTTTCAAGACCACTGCAATCCACCCTGGCATGCTGTCAATCAATTTCTGGGCTACATCATAACTAATGGCAGCCCATTCTTGCCTCTTGAGGATTGACCACAAGTTCAATAGGATTAAGGTCTGGGGAGTTTCCTGGCCATTGACTCAAAATTTCAATGTTTTGTTCCCCAAGTCATATAGTTCTCACTTTTGCCTTATGCTCCATCATGCTGGAAAAGGCATTGTTTCTAACCAAACTGTTCTCGGATGGTTGGGAGAAGTTGCTCTTGGAGAACGGCTTTGAACCATTCTTTATTCACGACTGTGTTCTTAGGCAAAATTGTGAGTGAGCCCACTCACTTGGCTGAGAAGCAACCCCACACATGAATGGTCTCAGGATTCTTTACTGTTGGCAAGACACAGGACTGATGGAAGTGCTCATCTTTTCTTCCCCGGACAAGGTTTTTTCCGGATGCCCCAAACAATCTAAAAGGGGGATTCAGAGAAAATGACTTTACTCCAGTCCTCATCAGTCCAATCCCTGTACCTTTTGCAGAATATCAGTCTGTCCCTGATGTTTTTCCTGGAGAGAAGTGATTTCTTTACTGCCATTCTTGACACCAGGCTATCCTCCAAAAGTCTTTGCCTTACTGTGCGTGCAGATGCACCTCACACCTGCCTGCTGCCATTCCTAAGCAAGTATTGCACGGGTGGTGGCCCAATCTCGGAGCCGAATCAACTGTAGGAGACGGTCCTGTCACTTGCTGGACTTTCTTGGGCGCCCTGAAGCCTTCACAAATGCAGTGGAAATGTGGAAATGCAATTTTCATGGCAAAGATGGACTTTGCAATTAATTGCAATTCATCTGATCACTCTTCATAACATTCTGGAGCATATGTTAATTGCATCATAAAAACCGAGGCAGCAGATTTTGTGAAAATATTGTGTTCTTAAAACTTTTGGCCACGGCCTTCACAAAAATTATTACGACTTTCAAACCACATTGAATCTTTTTTTTTTTTTCAAATAAAAAGCAGTACAAAATAGAGCAGAAGGCTACCGTGGTAACCAAGCTGTATTCCTACAAGAATAAACTAGGCATGGTTAAATCTATTTAATCTTCCATGGTAACACATGAACAATGAACGTCGCAGAAGGGAAACAGAATTTCAACTCACAGCACTGCTCTGTCAGAAGTTGCCCCAAAACTTTTTGCATCTTTGGGATTGTTTTACCCCCCTGGTAAATCTGCCCTTGATTTATTCATAGATATACTGTATATTCTACTGTAGGTGAGTTTATAGATTAGTGCAGAGCTCATTGTAAAAAAAAAAAAAAAAAAAAAAAGTACCTTGACATTGGTATGTGGGTAACCCATATACAGTATTTGTAAACCGATTCAAAATATCAAAATCAAGGCATGATGCTCCATCAGTCAGCGTAGTATGGGTTAAAATTTAAACATCGCCGACTTTGTGTGTTATGCAACTAGTCCAATACCCTTATGTTAAATACAGAAGCTTTGCCAGGGACTCATTCTGATGACTTTGACCATTTATGGACATGTCACTATATGGTCAATGACATCACCGAGTGCCCCATGACCTTTTGTTTACTTCAGTGATGAAGGGAAGCAGTGTCATTTGGCGCTGGGCAAGCGACTGGAGTGGTTGGGTGTCTCATTTGCGTTTTTTTCATTTTGTGTGGGTAGGAAGCAGCCATTCGTCCTTATTAACTTGGGCCTACATCACTGGATGAGGCGATTGACAATGGATGTACAGTACATGGGGGGACAATTTTTTAATAAAGGACTTGTCAAAAACTGCTGTATTATTTACCTCTGACTTTTTGGTGAATAAGTAGGGGTAACTATGTACTCATTTTCATGGGTATATGGCCCGGTATAGTTCGGGGGCAGGGGCAGGCTCTTTCTCTCCCCCAGCCCCCCCCCCCCCCCCCTCGCCACCACACTTTCTGCATTTTTTGATAAAGGTCTGGTATGGATGCCAATGAGTGCTGGCTCCTTAACCAAGTGTTTCTCAACCTTTTTGCCTTCAGGGAACCCCTGAAAAAAAAAAAAAACATTCAGATATACAGCTAACGGATCATTGGAACTGATCAGCAAGCTGTAGATAAAACAGCAATAAAGAAACCGTATCAATAATAGAATAAAATATTTAAAAATAAATAAATAAATAAAAACCTACCTCCTTAATGTGAAACTTGGGCTTGCTTTTTTCTGCACAGGTGCTCCTGTGAAAATCAGTCCATCCATCCACTGCCCCCCCCCCCATATCTCTAACCTCCAGCCATGTGCTCTGATGGCTCTCTGTCCCTCCTGCACTCTGCATTGCTGCAGCTATAAGCCAGCTGTGGTAATGCAGAGTGCAGGGGAAACAGCCATCAGAGCACATTGCACAGTGCAGGGGGAGACAGAGCCACTGTAAAAGGTCATCTTGGGATTGTGCCACATGTTCCTGCCCAGTCAGCACTGCCATATACAGAAGACCTCCTCCTCTTTCGGCTCCCGTTCCCGCTCTCTGCACTCCACCCATGATCCACCCCTTGACCTTATAGGAGCTGGAACTACACAGGTACCATCGGGTATTCATGCTTGCTGAGAAATGGAATGGAATACTTAATATAAAATGAATACATCAGCTTTTAACTGCTCAAAGGTTTTGGAGGTATATGACCTGCCAAATCTTAGCTTCTAGAGAAAGTAGCATCTTTGCAATAAAACCATGCAAAGGCATGCTTGCTGCTTGGGAGCAGCATTTTTTTGACAAGGAGGATTAAAAATGTGGGCCTCATGCAAGCCCATAATTTGCAACTGCTGGCAGTGCATGTGTGTTTTGCCCATGTCTGGATTATTGGAGATGGCATCACGTTTGAACGTTGTTGACTAGTGTACTCCTAAAACCTGAGAACTTATACCTTTTCTTTTTCTTACACCACCTTTCCCCAAAGTTTAAACATTTTTCATAAAAGAATACAGTTGAGTGTTACATTTTTTGTCTTTATAAAGTGGCACACGTTAAAAGACCTTTTAACATTCACCAAATCCAAACAGTGAATTCAAATAATTTTTCATTTATTTCTTGACTGGACCCACATCACTTGTTTATATTACCTACTTGTGTCATTTTAAGACCCAAGCTGGCCATACACATTACAATTTGATTTTACCACCTCATTAAGATCTACAAGCATGTATTCAATTTATCAAGCTGGATATTAATTAAAAGGATTGTAAAGGCAGGCAAATTCACTGCAACGTGTACCCATCTTTAGCTATAAACCTAAAAATGGGACCATTTTAAAATGTTATGTACTTTATTCTTATTGTAGTACAGTATCATACCAAATCATGCAGGGGCTTCAACAATATTTGAGACTTTTGTGATTAAATGAAATCACTGTCAGAGAAGAGAGAGGAAGTTGTTGGAAGAGAGATTGAAGAAAGGAAGAATGAAACAGAAAATAAAAAAATTGAGGGGGAGGCAAGGTAAAAATCCAAGGAAAAATATTCCTACCTTCAGTTACCTATTTTCTCAGAGAAGGTAAGGGACTGAAACAAAGTGTGGTCCATATTAATAGCGTAATCAAAAGGAAGAAAAGAAGCAGCTTTAAAGAGGAAGAGAAGACTAAATAGAGCATACTATTGAGCACTTCTCACTTATCTGCCACATATTACCGTACATCTTTCTCAGTTTGGTATATGATGCTCCAGCACCTATGACAAACCTCTTAATCTATTGTCATTCAATGACATTCTAGGTACTTTCAACAAAAGGATTACCAACAATTACTCATGCGTAACTAAGCACATTTTATAGGTCTTATGATAACTAGCCTTAGTGGTTTATACAATGTTAACGCTTACAAGCACCATGCTATAGCCACAACTACTACAAAAATGGAGTGATATTTTTCATACATACATTTGCAGCATAAAATATAGGGTGGGATGTTTTTTTCCTCAAAACAAAAAAAAATGGCTTATGCAATGATTTTACTTTCTAATTAAATTTTACTTAACCTATATTAAAAGGTAAGACTTGACGTTTAATGTAGCACACAATAAATATATCAGTAGACTATTTCACAAATATCTGAAGAGTGACTATTAAAAAATAAGTACCATGTGGTTTGCTTTGTTTCCCACACCGTGTCTCCGCCTGTTTTTGGAATGTGTGTATGACTTTGTCTGCTGCTGTCTAATGTGTGCACACTCCTGCCAGCCTCTTATCTCATGGGGAAAAGCTATGAGGGTGTGCCTACTGCATAGGCTGGTTGTGAAATAGAGGGCATTCAGCATTATATAAGGGATTTAAGCAACTCTGCTGTTCATTACAGATAGAGCACAAGTATTCATTGTTTTGGAGAACCTGTAAAGGGGGAAATACTGGTTACCTTAAACACTAAAGCAATTGTTTTCCAATACCCACTTGAAGCTGGCACCGAGGACTTCCTTATGCTAAGCATCTTGACATCTTGTGGAACAAGGACTGGTCCACACACTGAGGTAGGGTGTTTCCATCCCGTACATCAATAGATACTATTATGAACCACTTCTAAACAAGTTATTATCTCACATTATTTTCCTGAATACATGCACTGTCTAAAAACATGCCCCTCCTTACAAAATTCTTAGTAACCACCATTTAATTCTGGTATTCCATAAATCAGTGCTGACTATCAAGTGAAACTATGAATTGTAGGGTGTTAAACATTAACTATACAGCATCCTTCACAAGACAAAAGCCAGTGTGTGTGCGCACACACATGTGTGCATATATATATATATATATATATATATATATATATATATATATATATATATATATATATATATATATATATATATATATATATATATATATATATATATATATATATATGGGGCGGCACAGTGGTGTAGTGGTTAGCACTTTCGCCTAGCAGTAAGAAGGGTTGCTAGTTCGAATCCCAACCACGACACTACCTGCCTGGAGTTTGCATGTTCTCCCTGTGCCTGCGTGGGTTTCCTCCGGGTACTCCGGTTTCCTCCCACACTCCAAAGACATGCTGGTAGGTTAATTGGATCCTGTCTAAATTGCCCCTAGTATGTATGAATGTGAGTTAGGGACCTTAGATTGTAAGCTCCTTGAGGGTAGGGACTGATGTGAATGCACAATGTATATGTAAAGCGCTGCGTAAATTGACGGCGCTATACAAGTACCTGAAATAAATATATATATATATATATATATATATATATATATATATATATATACATACACACATACATACACACAATTTTGTGAGGCACTGACTGGACTGTCACCTAGGCTTCCTACATAGTGAGGGGGTCCTGGGTTTATGCCGGATATATAGTTGTTTTTTTTTTCTTTTTTTGCTAGGAGACTTTGTAGAGTTTTGGATGGGAAAAGCTTCCATTTATAGGTCCACATCTTACCTGGTAACCAGACCACATTGATCTTCACTGTTCACAGATCTTTTTACATAGGAGGTAACGAATGATCTGTGCTTGCTCTCCTTCTGCTTGCCGGAAAACTTGATAATTACCACCGCTCTAGGTGATCGGGTTCAAGCTTCCCGTCCTCCGCTGTGTGGATGATTGTGAGAGCCCCAGGTGCCGGCAATTGCTATTCCAATGGTATGTATGTGATGGAAAAATCTGGACAGCCGCACTCCGGATTGGAAAAGTGAAAAATAAAATCCTCTTTATTGAAAAAGTAATAACATGATTAAGATCCGTACATGGCTTTGTTGGGATAATGCAGCTTAACCGCCGGAAAACTTGCTGCTGAAAAGGCTGACTGTAGAGAGGACACTAAGCCCACGTTCACATCGGGCAGATTTGGCATGCGATTTGACATGTCAAAATCGGCGGCTATTGCCAGCAAGGACACCGTCCAAATCGGTGCGACGCTGACTTTGCTGCGCCTCACAGTTTCCCAAAAGTAGTTTCTGTACTACTTGCAATTTGAATAGACATCTGTGCAGGAACCCGCACAGATGTCTGTGAAATCGTCCCTGAAGTTGGACAAATGCCGGTTTGTAATCGTGCACGTTCAGCTGAACTTGCACGGTTTCTAACCCGCAGTCATTGTGAACCTAGGCTAAAAGGTACAAGAGTTTTGTGGAACCGATTAGGGGCACCTTGCTGGTTAGGGACTGACTGAATTATTTAGTGGATGAGCAGATTAGTATGTTGGGGGCATGCTGAAATGGTATTGAAACAACCTAAAATACTTGCAGACACTTTTCCCCCCAAATTTCTTTTAATACTACATGATGCAATAAAATAATATTTATACGGTTTTACATTGGGCATGCCTACAACAGCTTAATACACAGATGTTTTTTTCTTATATTATAATTCTTAAATGGGTTTACTAACCTCTACGAGGACTCTCATGGTTGAAGAGAATACCATTGACTGCAAACAGGTTATACGCTTCCCTAAAATTAACCACAATCCAGTAAGCATACAGTTTTGCTGCACCTGAAAGATATGAAATACAGAACTTAAAACATTTAAAGATTTTCTTTAAAATAAAAAAAAAATGAATTTTAATGATAAAATTATTCCCTACTTTCATGGGTGTATTACTCCAAGTGTTATTTACATCTAAACTGGTAACATTTTATTTTACATGGGAAAAACAAAAAAAATATATAACTGGGGTAAGACAGTTAAGACAGTTAAAAAAAAGTAAAGTAGTTAGGACCCTGTATAGAAAACATAAAATTCTAGGTGTGGATTGCAAGATTAGCTACCATACAGATTATCAGCCCTCATCCCTCCCACCTTAACTTTCCCATAGCCCTGCATTGGGAAATGAGGACGCTGAGGAGTAGTCCAATGCAGAAGCATAGGGGAGCCATGTCTGCTTGAGGAGTGGGGGGATCCAGTGAGGAAATTTGCTTTTCCTGCCCCCTAGACCTAAATGGTTTTACTTTTTCTGAAGTTAGGATTTAACTAGATTTCAAAAGAAAATAGAAATTCGGTATTTAAAAGCATACTACATACCACTACTGTGTTCTAGTTCATTTTATCAATATACAACAAAAAAGAAAGTGCATAGTACACAACTCATACAATAACAAAGTGATATTTTTTTGTTTCAAAATAACAAACATGTTATACTTACCTGCTCGGTGCAGTGGGTTTGCACAGGAGCAGTCCAGATCCTCCTCTTTTCAGGTCCCTCGCTGGTGATCCTGGACCCTCCCTCCTGCTGATTGCGCACCCCCCACAGCAAGCAGCTTGTGTCCATTCAGACACAGAGGTGCGGCACGGCCCCCCCATCTTCTCTCTCCTCATTGGCTCACTGACTGACAGCAGCGGGAGCCAATGGCGCCCACTGTGTCTGAGCCAATCAGGAGGGAGAGTCCCGGACAGCCAAATCTCTTGTTCAAAATTTCTGGATCAAGATGGGACTCAGATAAGCATTAGGCTGCTGCACACAGGTTTTTTTTATCTTAATGCAAAAAACTTTCGCAATTAGAACCACTTTAAGCCCTGTTAGTAAACGTTTGGTACCATATGCCCTTGTGTAATCTTCCCAGTGGCTGTAAATACAACTAACCGTATGGCGATCGAGGGTAAAATGGCGTGGTTTCCTTCTGGGGGATTTCCTGCACTTTTCCATACAGTTCACTTGTTGAGGCTTGATAGAACTTTACTGACTTAATTAGGCCACAGGTCTTCACTGCATCAAGAAGTCGCAGAGTACCTACACCATCAACATCTGCTGTGTATTCTGCCAGGTCAAAGGAAATCTGAAAGAAAAGAAACTTATAAAACATACTGATAGAGATGTACCACTAAAACAAAACTGTATATGCTTTCAAGGCCTCATGCACACTGGACATTTTTGAGCTGCTTCTAGGGATGTCAAGTATTTCTTTTTGCTGCCTCTAAACTCCACTGCATGGTAACCTATGTGTCCTGCACACACACACAGCCATTTAGCAGTGTTTAGAGGCAGAAAAAAAAACCCACACTGCCAGTGCATCCAGGAGCAGAGTTTCGACAGAAAAAACTCCCGACACTGCTAAAAATGTTGAAATGTGCCTAAACGCTAAGCGCATTTAGTACTTGGGCGTTTAATTCCAATGGCTAGAAACCATTGAAATGAACGCCCAAGCTCTTGATGCCTGTAAACTTGACTAAAAGCTTGTAAAAGCTTTAGTCACTTTTACAAGCATCAGGCTTTTTTTATGCCAAACTCCTGGCTCCTGCCAGGAGCAAAAGCTTCTGGGAGAGTTTGCAAAATGTCTTGTGTGCATGAGACCTGAGGCTTAATCTACCATAATAAAGTGCAGTTTGAAGTAATGAAAGAGCAAATCATGCCACAATAATAAACTTACAAAAATACACATGGTGCTCAAAACTAAATAAAAATGTACAAAATTAGATATGAAACACTACTGGTCCAAAAAAACACAAAGATCTACTAAGCCAAAACATTATATCCTGAAGCAAAAAATTAAAAAGAGAACTTACAAACTGCAGCAAGGGAACTGTATAGAGTACTTTCATTTCTTGCCGCCGCCCCCCCCCCCCCGCCAATGTTGCACTGGGCCACAAAAATGGGGGCATCACAGATTCAAATGTGAGTTTAGATAGAGAACAAGGACATTACAAAAGATTTCATAAATACGGTATATCTAAAGTGAGCTTGTGCCTCGACTATGCACACCATTTATCTAGTCTGAATAGGCAGTAAAACTGCTTTAAAAGTCGTCCTCATTTACCTCCAGCTGTAGCGATTATGGAGAACGTCATCTTCAACGTTCACAACAGAGGCATTGAAATCTCAGCTTCTTTCCCAATTTTTTATTGCACCAAGCACACTAGGTATATTCGTCAACATAAAGAGGTTCTAATTCAAATAAATTAAATACCATATGTGCGGTGCTAGACCCAATATCAAATTTGTACTGAATCCATATGTAGTCCCATACATAGTTGGTGTTAACCACTTATATACTGTATTGCCTTGTTATGCGAGTATATGTGCGGTTTTAATTTTAATAAAATTTGAAAAAACGAAAAGCACTTTCAAATTTTTGCTGTGGAACTCCTGGAAGCGAGAATCATTGGGGCTGTCTAAAGTGCTGAAAACCAGCCAGGTGTCACCATTCCCAAGAGGGGTTTGTATGATACTATTTGAGACCTCCTGTGGTTAAGAGGTCTTTATACGGGTGAGCATAAGGCCGGGTTCACACTATTGTGAATTGGATGCAGATTAACCCGCAAAGCATGAGATTGATGTTGGAGAAGAACTGGCTCACAATTGGTGTCCCAATTCATATCAGAGGTGCCCAATAGAGTTCAGGTCAAGGCAAGCCACTCAAATTCCTCCACAACAAACACTTCCAGCATGACTGTCTTTCTACTCTACACTGTAGCATTTATAGTGCCCCTCACTGAAGCCAGGGGTTTTTTTTGTAGAAAGAACAGACAAAGTTATTTGGCATAAAGCAAAGGGATGCCCAGAATCAGGTGCTCATCCTATAGTATGGGAAAAACATTTGAACAGAAGTGGCTAACAGTAAAGACAGTTATATCCTCAAATGCCCATCACTTAGATGCCGATACATTAGACCAGTGTTTCTCAACTCCAGTCCTCAAGGCGCACCAACAGGTCATGTTTTCAGGATTTCCCTCAGATGAAACAGCTGTGGTAATTACTAAGGCAGTAATACTGATCAAATCACCTGTGCAAAATAGTGGAAATCCTGAAAACATGACCTGTTGGTGTGCCCTGAGGACTGGAGTTGAGAAACACTGCATTAGACTTACTTTGCACTCGTTTTATTTTCTCCTATGTGCAGGTACACTATATATACTATGTCAGGACTATCAAAGGTGCATGCGACTCCAGGGCTCATGTGCAAGGTACCTCACTGCCAGCTGCACATTTCTCTTTGCTAATCCTGGTCAGTGATCCATGCTCTAAATGCCTGCTGATTGGCTTAAATTATGATAAGTGTTATGGCAGCATTACTCCTGTGAGGCAAAACAGAGGCTGTGATAGCTGCTGTATGGGAAATGCGACCCGTCTTCCCTTGTCTTGTGACATGTCAAATGACCAGAGAACTGAGGAAGTTGTATGCACGGAGCTAATCTAGGTAAAAACGTATTCAAAAGATGAAACTCTTGTAGGTTAATTGGATCCTGTCTAAATTGTCCCTAGTATGTATGAATGTGAGTTAGGGACCTTAGATTGTAAGCTCCTTGAGGGTAGGGACTGATGTGAATGTACAACCTATATGTAAAGCGCTGCGTAAATTGACGGCGCTATATAAGTACCTGAAATAAATAAAATAAATAAATAATAACTGTGCTGTGGGAGGTTAAAACTGATAAAAAAAAAATTTTAATAAATGAAATGGGTCGATAAAAATCCCTGGGAGATGGAGTCAGTTCCCTACTACGTTGCACAATCTTCTCAAACAATGCAAGCTTGCTGGCAATAGCAGAAAATCAGGACAACGATCAATGTGGATTCTTATTTAATAGCGGATCGGGGGCCTGCATATATGCATTTAACGGTTTGCCTGGAGTTCAGATTTGTACACAACAGCATTTCTTTTTTTTTGTGTCTTGGCAATGTGACCCACTGGTCCCATTGGAAACTCAAAAATTGCTTCCTGTGAGATTAAATAAAAAATTAGAAGTGTAAGCCATCCAGGAATACATGCCCCTAGTAGTCATGATAAAATATTAAAGTAGAACTCCAAGTAAGAAACATGGTAGGAGAGAAATGCCCTCTTGCTACATACAAACCGTGCAGTGTACGGTCTCAGAATCTGGTCATCTGTATCAAGGTGAAAGGCAATGAAGTATACACAAACTTTCAATCACGTACAAGGGGATTTAAAAAAAATTCTTTGTGCATGACTAAATGTTTGAATTGAACAGTGGTAATTAATTGTATTAGAGTCGATTCACCATTTTGCTTTAGAAGTACCATCAGTGTTTTAAATGTATCCATTGCCCAGACACACTTTTGGCGTTTTGCCCAGATGGAATATAAAATGCCTCATTTATAGCAAATTAGTAATTTTAATATTTTAAAATAAAATCTAAAAAACAAATATCAAAACGACTAAAACTACTCATTTCAGACAAGGCCAATACATTTCTCCATTTCATCTAGCAGTGAAGATCACAAAAAATATACACAAAGGGTCAAGGATTCACAATGAAGCAGTGCTATACTGCTATGTGATTCCACGCAAAAATTTACTGCTGTGCTAAAGTTCGTAAGGGAAACACTGTAAGAAAAAAAAAAAATTTATATATATATATATATATATATATACATATATACATACACACACACACACACACACAAATCCAATCACATTGTCTAATTTTTGAAAGAATTTATTTGCAAATGATGGTAGAAAATAAGTATTTGGTCACCTATAAACAAGCTAGATTTCTGGCTCTCACAGACCTGTATCTTCTTCTTTAAGTGGCTCCTCTGTCCTCCACTCATTGCCTGTATTAATGGCACCTGTTTGAACTTGTTATCAGTATAAAAGACGCCTGTCCTCAACCTCAGTCACACTCCAAACTCCACTATGGTGAAGACCAAAGAGCTGTCAAAGGACACCAGAAACAAAATTGTAGACCTGCACCAGGCTGGGAAGACTGAATCTGCAATAGGCAAGCAGCTTGGTGTGAAGAAATCAACTGTGGGAGCAATAATTAGAAAATGGAAGACATACAAGACCACTGATAATCTCCCTCGATCTGGGGCTCCACGCAAGATCTCACCCCGTGGGGTCAAAATGATCACAAGAACGGTGAGCAAAAATCCCAGAACCACACGGGGGGACCTAGAGAATGATCTGCAGAGAGCTGGGACCAACGTAACAAAGGCTACCATCAGCAACACACTACGCCACCAGGGACTCAGATCCTGCAGTGCCAGATGTGTCCCCCTGCCTAAGCCAGTACTTGTCCGGGCCCATCTGAGGTTTGCTAGAGAGCATTTGGATGATCCAGAAGAGGATTGGAAGAATGTCATATGGTCAGATGAAACCAAAGTAGAACTGTTTGGTAGAAACACAACTTGTCGTGTTTGGAGGAGAGAGAATGCTGAGTTGCAGCCAAAGAACACCATACCTACTGTGAAGCATGGGGGTGGCAACATCATGCTTTGGGGCCGTTTATGTTTGTGGCCAAAAAGCTCAATTTTGGTCTCATCACTCCAAATGACTTTGTGCCAGAAGATTTGAGGCTTGTCTCTGTGCTGTTTTGCGTATTGTAAGTGGCATACTTTGTGGCATTTGCGTAGTAATGGCTTTCTTCTGGCGACTCGACCATGCAGCCCATCTGTCTTCAAGTGGCTCCTTATTGTGCATCTTGAAGCAGCCACACCACAGAGTCCTATATTTCACCTGAAGTTATTTGTGGGTTTTTCTTTGCATCCCGAACAATATTCCTGGCAGTTGTGGCTGAAATTTTAGGTGGTCAACCTTACTGTGGTTTGGTTTCAACAGAACCCCTCATTTTCCACTTTTTGATTAGCATTTGAACACTGCTGATTGGCATTCTTAATTCCTTGGATATCTTTTTATAGCCCTTTCCTGTTTTATACAGTTCAACTACCTTTTCCCGCAAGATGCACGCGTTCGGAGCATCCGTGCTCCTTTCTCAGGCAGTCTGAGGGAGGAGCATGCATGCTCCGAACGTGTGCATCATCTTGTAACCGCCCATCAGCAACCACCTGACACCAGTGACATCCGGCTGACATTTCCTCCTGCGCCATCCACATCAAGCCTGGGAGACCGGAAGCCACCGGTGCAGCCGAGCTCGATAGGACCACGCTGTACTAAAGCCGCCCTGGACTCCTGTGATATCTTTGGTTGCTACTATGTGCCCACATACCACTGCTGTCTAGTAAGCGCAAATATTTGTGATTAAAATCTGCTTTTTCAACTACTAAACTCAGATTGGCGCTGCTCTTTTGTTCTTTATGTTTTATTACCAGAGTAACTTCTGCTCTTCAGCTTGCTGCCTTTCCAATGTTGATCTCCAGATTGTCACTATTCCTGATGTTACCACCCAGGACACATGGACACTTACCCTGGACTATTCACATCAATTAAGCTGTCAAATTTTTAATGATTTTAATGTTCTAAGCTAGCATCATCCCCTCACCATTTCCACCACTTCCTATCCATAGCATATATTTAATTTTTGTGTATGGTTAAAAAGGTTGCTTTGCCTATATCAGTATCCCTGCTTACACCTGGGAGTGCCTTAGCGCGACAAACGTATTCCTGAGCCCATGCTGTGGTGTCCATCCCACAATCATTCTGGTTTTTAATGCAGTCCCATCTGAAGGCCCGAAGATAATCTTTTCTGCCTTGCTCACAGATATTTCTCCAAATTCTCAAGAATCTTTTGAGATCATGTACTGTAGATGATATACTTAAAAAGTCTTTGCAATTTTACATTAAGGAGCATTCTGAAATTATTCAACAATTTTTAGCTGCAGCTTTTCAGATTTGTGAACCTCTTCCCATCTTTACTTCTGAGAAACTGACGCTCCAAGATGCTCTTTTATACCCAATTATGTTGGCAATTAGTCCCAGCTCTTTAGTTAGTTCTTTCAGCTCTTCCTCATTAGTAGCACTCTGCCATCTTTTTATTGGCCTGTCCCAACTTTTTTGAGAGGTCTTGCTGCCATCAATTGCAAAATTACCCTTTTTCTCCTTAAAAACATTACATGTTCTCAGTTTAAGCATTTGATATGTTCTCTTGAATATGGGTTTATGAGAACTGCAAAAAATCTCATATATACACACACACATACACACACATACATATACACACACACATATACATACAGTTAGATCCATACATATTTGGACACAGGCACAATTTTGTTTTTATCAGTTATTTACCAAAACATTCAAGCTATGGTTCCATGATGGATATGTGCTGAAAGTGTACACTCTCGGGTTTAATTTGAGGGTATGTACATCCAAATCGGAGGAAGGGTTAAGGAATTACAGCTCTTCAGAATAGCCATCCCCCTTTTTCAAGGGACCAAAAGTAAATGGAATATTGAATCAAAAGCTGTTTCATGGCCATGTGTGGGCTACTCTGTTATTTCTTCATCAATTAAGCAGGTAAAAGGTCTGGAGTTGATTCTAAGTGTGGTATTTGCATTTGGAATTTATTGCTGTGAACCTACAGCATGCGTTCAAAGGAGCTGTCCATGCAAGTGAAACAGGCCATCGTAAGGCTTCAAAAACGAAACAAAGCCATCAAAGAGATAGCAGCAACATTAGTAGTGGCCAAATCAAAAGTTTGGTACATTCTGAGGAAAGAAGAACGCACTGGTGAGCTCAGCAACATAAAAAGGCGTGGACATCCACGGAAGACAACAGTGGTGGATGATCACAGGATCCTCTCTATGGTAAAGAAAAACCCATTCACAACATCCAGACAAGTGAAGGACACTCTCCAGGAGGTGGGCAAATCATTGTTTAAGTCTACAATCAAGCGAAGACTTCAGAAGAGCAAATACAGGGGGTTCACAAGGTGCATATACCATTCATAAGTCTGAAGAAAAACTAGATTATACAGGCCAAAAAAAACTCTAAAAAAGCCAGACCAATTCTGGAAAAGCATTCTTTGGACGGATGAAACTAAGATTATTCTGTACCAGAATGACGGGAAGAAAAAGTGTGGAGAAGGCTTGGAACAGCTCAAGATCCAAAAGCACAAAACGTCATCTGTAAAACATGGTGGAAGCAGTGTGATGGCATGGGCATGCATGGCTTCCAGTAGCACTGGGTCATTGGCGTTTATTGATGTGACAGAATACAGAAGCAGCCGGATGAATTCTGCAGTGCTTAGAGATATACTGTCAGCCCAGATTCATCCAAATGCAGCAAAGTTGATTGGATAGCACTTTATAGTACAGATGGACAATGAGCCAAAACACACTGCAAAAGCAACCCAGGAGCTTTTGAAGGAAAAGAAGTGGAATATTCTGCAATGACGAGTCAATCACCTGATCTCAACCCAATTGAGAATGCATTTCACTTGAAGGCAAAACTAAAGGCAGAAAGACCAAGAAAGAACTGAAGACAGCTGCAGTTAGAGCCTGGCAAAGTATCAGAGATGAGGGAACCCAGTCTTTGGTAATGTCCATGGGTTCCAGACTTCAGGTAGTCATTGCCAGTAAAGGATTCTCAACAAAATATTAAAAATGAACATATTCTCTCTCCATACATACACAGGGGATTTACTAGAACTGGAGCATGCAATATGTGCATAAAAACCAATCAGCTTCCAGATTTTATTGCCAAAGCTTAACTTTACAAGCTGAAGTTGGAAGCAGTATGGCTACAGTACACAGCTACACCAGATTCTGAGTGCTCCAGTTTTATTAAACCTCCCCCACTGTTTACCACCATCTCAGGACACCTCTGACCTCATAGTGATTCCACAAGGGTTTTTGTGTTTGGCAATTTGGTGATGCACGATTGTCTAAGTTAATGCACACAAGACCTCTTATATTTCAGAGTTAATCCATATGATATTAAAGTTCAATTCAAGTTTAACACCAGCCTAAAGCCTCGTACACAGTTCGATTGTTGGCAGGGGATAGTCTGCTGATAGACTGTTGTCCTAAAATCCTACCATTAGTACGCTCCTTTTGACAATTTTTGTCCAATTTTCTGCCAACAAATGTTGGATGACAGGCTAGTAAATTTTTAGGCGAACAAAGGTTTGACGTCAGATTTTCATATGGTCAGTACACAAATCCCTCACACAAAAGTCGAAAGTACAAACGCATGCTCGGAATCAATGCTCACCAAACACAAAATTAGCAGAAGGGGCCCAAAGGGTGGCGCTCAAGAGCTGAAATTCCTCGTAGTACGTCACTACGTTCATGTTTGTGGCACGACAATTGTGTACCGTTAGTATGCAAGAAAAGAGCTTGGCACACGCCCTTTTGACAAAAATCAGATGCTCGGTTGGCCAACAATCGTACCCTGTGTACGAGGCTCAAGTCACTCTTTTCAGCCATGTGACATGTTCTTTCATTGGACTTAAAATACTTCTCCTTTTTGAAAAGCATTCTTAACCTGGTGTTAGGCATGTGAATATGCTTTATCCTGAACCAAACATTATACAGGATTTATATAGCACCAACAGTTTAGGTAGCACTTTACAATATTAAAGGGGACAGTACAATTACAATATAGTTCAATACAGAAGGTGGCCCTGCTCATGGAGCTTACCTTTTGTACCACCTCCCCCTCCCTTTAGATTGTAATAGCTGCAGGGGAGGATCTGATGGTGGTGACTTGGGTACAGTTCTTAGGTGGAGCAGGCTTTCATGAATAAGTGAGTTTTCAAGGATCGCCTAATAGAGGCCAGGGTAGGAGCTGACCGGACATACTGAGGCAGGGAGTTCCAGAGGATGGGAGAGGCTCTGGGGAAGTCCTGGAGGCCAGCATGGGAGGAGGCAACAAGGGAGCTAGAGAGAAGGAGGTCTTGTGAGGAGCAGAGGGGACGATTTGAGCGATATCTGCAGAGAAGGTTGGTGATGTAGCTGTGGGTGATCAGTGTTGTGGATGGCCTTGTATTTGTGGTTAGTATTTTGAATGTTATACGATGGGGTAGGGGAAGCCAGTAAAAAGATTGGCAGAGAGGGGCAGCAGCAGTCACGGATCGGTTAATAAGGTGTATAAGTCTAGCAGCAGTATTCATAATAGACTGAAGGGGGGGGGTAGCCTGTGTAAAAGTAGGCCATTGAGGAAGTTGCAGTAGTCAAGGTGGGAAATAACCAGGGAGCGAATTAGTTGTTTTGTTTCGTCAGTCAGGAAGGAGCGAATTCTAGAAAAGTTGCGGAGGTTAAGGCGGCAAGATTTAGTCTGATTGGATGTGGGGGCTGAAGGAGAGGTTAGAGTCTAGGATTACACCCAGCACCCTGGTGTGTGTGGAGGGACCAATGGTTGGATCATTGATCAAGACAAGTGAAGGGAACCTGGGAGGAGGAAATATTACAAGCTCAGTTTTATAAAGATTGCTTTTGAGGAAGTAGCGACATCCATACTGATGTTACTCAGTAAGTTTGTGATACATTAGGAGATTGAGAGGGTGAGTTGTGGAGTCAAGAGATGGATCTCGGTGTCAGCATAGAGGTGGTATCGAAAGCCATAGGTAGTCTTCAACTGGCCCAGGGAAGAGGTATAGCGAGAATAGGAGGAGTCCAAGGGCAGAGATTTGGGGTATCCCAACAGAAAGAGGAAAAGGAGCTGGTGTTGTGACACTGAAAGTGCGCTGATAGGTAGGAGAACAGGGAAAGAGCAGAATCACAGAGGCCAAGGGAGTGGAGTCTATGATGGAGGAGTGGGTGGTCAATTGTGTCAAAGGCAACATATTGGTTGCAGCTGGATTGGACTAGTCAAACAGGAGTACACTCACTGGTTGTAGCCCATATAGCAAAGAGCACCGCATCATTCATTCCAAAATCATTCTTTGCACTGCACCAGTACTATTGCAGTTATGCTCCAAGCAGTCTGATCTCTTTATTACCAGGCATATCAATATGTCTTCCTGTGTTCTGGACTGCCAACTGTGCACCACTGAGTTTCTTTGGAAAGCACAAATGGGTTATATAGGTGCCCCAGGACGACGTCATTTGTGACAAAACACGTAGGGTGGAGTGTCATGCTGACATCATCTCTCTCTCGTGTCCCAAGGGACGGGTTTGGTTGTGTGCCAGCTGACACATCAAACTCAAGGTGCTTTTATGTACTTACTGTTGTAAGTGTATTTTTAATTACATAATAAACCCACCAAGGATTTTATGCTATGTGGAGCCTTTGGTCTCCTTTTGGTGCCCAAGCCCTTTCCTACTTATTGAGAGACATGGGAAGTGTGGCTGGGTTTTAAAGCAACAGGTGCACATCAACACCCTGTAATAAGGTGTCTACAGGAGCTGGTAAGCAGTTTCTACGGCTGGTGGTGGATTCACTGCAGTTTTTGGTGATGGATGATGTACACTGCCATTAAGGAGATTGACCTATCATCACATTGCTTGTGCACATATTTGCACAGATGATTATAATCCATATGGATACACCTATGGACTTCACAATTAATGTTTAGCACAATTCTTACTTACTTTTAATTTACTGTTTGAGACTGTTTACTGTTTGAGACTGTTGCACTTTATATATTTTTTATACATGTTATATAGACTTATTAATGCCCAAACTCTACTACTACTCTTCATACTCATCCCAAAGTGTCCTCGTTCAGCCTTCAAGCCCATATTAAAGCGGGAGTCCGGCGACCACTCTTTTTTTTTTTTTTTTTTTTTTTTAGGTCATTGAGACACTTTGCTAACCCCAAAATAATACTCACAGTTTGGGTGTAATATTTCCACCTCTGTCTGTTTTCGTACTGAAGAATAACTTAAAAAATGTGATGCTGGCTGTTTCCATCTTGCTTGTGGGCATGTGAAGCCCTCAAGCATTGATTTCCTGGATGCGGTGAATGCTATTCATTCACAGCTTGTTCACACGCATGATCATTGTTTCCACACTGAATCTTGGGAAGCCTGACACTAAGCTCCCAGGAGACAGTGCGGCGCCGGGGAAAGGCAATAAACACGCCTACTCCCATGGGAGGAGAGACAGGAAGTGCCACAATAAAGTACAATATAAAGGTAATTACAGCAATAAAAAAAATTTTCGTGCGGAATTTGAACATCTATGCAATTAACTGAAGGGGGTAAGATTAAGTTAAAAATTTGAGTGGAACCCCGCTTTAAGTATTCCATCTACATTTAAATCAAGTGTAAAACTGAAGGAGCTATTGCAGGTTTATAGTTATATTGTTTCAAATATGCACGTAATAATGTACACTTCTGTTGCAACGATAAGTTTTCTACTTTTCTGGCCAGTGTATATATACAAACACACATTCAGCAACATTAAGTCCTCATGCACATGGACGTTTTTACAGCTGCTTTTTTTAGCTTTTTTTGCAGCTTAAAAAGGCCTGTCTATGTTAGTCTATGGCTTCATGCCCACCTAGGCGTTTTTGAGCTGCAAGTGGCATAGGCGTTTTTAAGCTGTAAAAAAAACCCAGGACCAGTGGGTTCTGAGAGACGTTTTTCAGCTGTAAAAACGCTCTAACGCTGAAAAACGCTCAAAGACGCTCAAAAACGTCATTCACCAACGTTTTTTAGCGTTTTTGATCCATTGAAAAAAAAAAAAAAAATAAAAAAAAAAAAAACGCTAAAAACGCTAACGCTCAAAAACGCTATTGCAAAAACGCTGAAAAAAGCTGAAAAAAGTTTAAAAAAATCACTGCAAAGATACTGGCGTTTTCATAACGTTATTTTAACAGCCTGTGTGCATGAGGGCTTAAATTCATCAGAAACCATTGTTAGGAAATATTTGCCCTCTTTTCAACAGAAATAAATATAAGTTAACACTATAAACATCTGATGCTACAACACAGAATTGAAAACTCTAAATTGTGGAGCATCTAAAAACAAAAAAAAAAAACCTGTGTCAATCAAGCTCCGTAAATAAATCAATAACAGTTCCTTAGGGCCCAATTTAAATTTTTAAAAATGCAGTAATGCATGTTATGTCAAGCATTAAAGCAGTCCTTTGAAAAGAATGGTATGCCATTGTATCCGTATACTCAAAAAAAAAAAAAAAAAAAATGTCGCAACATTTGTAACACAATACACTATGGTGAGCTGCTTCACTGTTATGGGGTGTCGCTCATAACGAATGGCAATGCAGGTGACATGTTGCCTTGCATTACCACAATGCAAAAATGCAAATGGGTCCTTAAACCTTAATATCTACTTTGGGAATATTGTTTACATACTCCAATAGTGTGCCAATTCTTTTCTCAAAAGAATGGCTGTGGAATATGCTAGAGAAATGGAAAATGACCCTCTCTCAGAATGAAATTTTCATTCACCTTTGTGCCCCTAAAGCATTATAGCTGAAACAATTGCCTCTTCTGTCCTGCAATGCCATCTTCATTGCAAAAAGGAGTACTGCACAGTTCAGATCCTATCAAAAAAAAAACAAACAAAAAAAACCTTCCTTCTTAGAATCAGTTTTTCCCCTTAAAAGTACATTTATTTAGCCTGCAGACATGTCAGTTTCCTGCATAATGCTAAAGTTACATTATACAAGTAGGATTGTTCAGTCATATGTGCACTCCGGGAAAAAATAAATAAAAAAATAAAAAAAAGACACTGCAGCTAAGAATATAAATGAATATATATATATATATATATATATATATATATATATATATATATATATACACACACATATACATACACATATATATACTGTACACACACACACACACACACACACACACATTTACATGCACATGAACTTTAATGGCATCCCAGTCTTAGTCCATAGGGTTCGATATGAAGTTGGCTCACCCATTGCAGCTATAACAGCTTCAACTCTTCTGGGAAGGCTGTCCACAAGTTTTAGTTGTGTGTCTATGACTATGTGAAGGTTTGACCATTCTTACAGATGCAAATTTGTGAGGTCAGGCACTGATGTACACGAGAATGTCTGGATCACACAGTCTCCACTCCATTTCATCCTAAAGACCTTCTATCGGGATGAGGTCAGACCAGTCAAGTTCCTCCACCACAAACTCGCTCATCAATGTCTTTATGGACCTTTCTTTGAGCACTGGTGCGCAGTCATGTTGGAATAAAAAGGGGCCATTCCCAAACTGTTCCCACAAAGTTGGGAGCATGAAATTGTCCAAAATTTGGTATGCTAATGCCTTAAGAGTTCCCTTCACTGGGATTAAAGGGCCAAGCCCAACCCCTGAAAAACAATCCCGCATCAAAATCCCCCCTCCACCAAATGATTTGGATCAGTGCACAAAGCAAGGTCTATAAAGACATGAATGAGCGAGTTTGGGGTGAAGGAACTGGATTGAACTGCACAGAGTCCTGACCTCAACCTGATAGAACACCTTTAAGATGAATTAGAGTGAAGACTGCGAGCCAAGCCTTCTCATCCAACATCAGTGCCTGACCTTACAAATGCGCTTCAGAAAGAATGGTCAAACATTCCCATAGACCTGCTCCTAAACCTCGTGGACAGCCTTCCCAGAAGAGTTGAGAAGATGTTTTAGCTGCAAAGGGTGGGCCAACTCAATATTGAACCCTACGGACGAAGACTGGGATGCCATTAAAGGTAATGTGCATGTAAAAGCAGGTGTTCCAAAACTTTTGGCAATGTAGTGTACACACACAAATGACTGCCAAGTTAGCTGAATGATATAACTATCGGTGTTTGCAATATAAGCACACTGCTTAAAAAATATACCTGAAAATATTGTATAAATGGAATCGAAAGCTGGATGCAGGATGGCTGCTATTTGTGCATGCATGCAGTTCCTGTACGGCTATTTCTATTGTGCCTTAAAAAAAACCCCAAAAAGCTAGCATCACCATAGGATCTAGCCACCAGTGGGATAGGTATATCAGCTGAAAGCTACACTCCCTGCAGATATAAAAAGCTACACATTGTTCTTAATGCATTATAAATTTTTTTTTTATGCAATCAGTTTCAGCACCCAAATGCGATACAGTTTTGGCTGTCTACTGTATAGTTTGTACAGCAGAGAGCTGAGGGAGGCTGAAACAGCACAAAGAGCCAAGCTGGTGTGCTGCAGTTTAAGAAACATCTTGATAGGAGGAAGCAGTGGAAGGAGAAGCATCACACTGATAAAATCATGGCTCACTCTATCTAGTTACAGGGTGACCAGCAGAAAAAGTTCAGGTCCCCTCCCCTGCAGGATGCAGATGTGCTGTGGGAGAGAACTTTGTAAATCTCAGGACTGGATTACAAAAATATAAATCCTTTGGAAGGCAAAACTGCTAAATACCACAGATGAAATATATAAATGTGAGCCATTTTTGCCTGGAACTCAGCTTTAAATCTCAAAGTTTGCCTCCTAAGCGTGACTCAGATTCACATACTGAACCTGCAAACCTGGCTGGTAGCTAGCAGACTACACAATGAACATACATGTGGGAAACATTTCCATCATTACAAGACCACCGCACTTTAAGGGTTTGAATCTTCTAAAAACAAAATACACAATCTAGAATATACCTGGGGGTCATAATGTCACAATGAATGAGAAATCATGATACTGTAAGGAAGTACTTAAGATTGCCCTAGGGGTGCAATTATCTTTTGATAAGCACATTATAAAGATCTGTCAGCTCATCATTTATTTGTGAAATGAAAATTAAAGAACATCTTTCAAGTCGTTCTTTAATTCAAGGCCTAAGATATTTTCCTGAAGTGGCAGATAATCCAAGTAAGTTTTATGTGAAGATCAACCTCTATTCTGCTCATTACAGTAAAACCTTGGATTGAGTGTAACTTGGTCAGAGTGTGTTTTGCAAGACAAGCAACATTTTTTTTTTATATAAATTTTGACTTGATAAACAAGCAATGTCTTGATATACAAGTAGCGTCATGTTACAACTGAGTATAAACAGGAAGAAAGGTGCCTCTAAGTGTAGCAATATGGTTAAATTTAATGACGGTACAACATTTAGCAACTCACATGGTTGATGATTAAAACCGGCACATCTAAGTATGCAGGCATCTGGGGTAAAGCGGTCCACAGATCCTCCAGCATAGAGCCTCGCTTTCAGATCTGCTCTACTTCTCATTAGTCTTCCCGGTCATGATTGCAGACTGCCAGCAGTGAGAGGCGGTGATGTAGAGGATGGTCTAAGTGGACAGCGTTACCCCAGATGCCTGCATATTTAGATGTGCCCGTTTTAATTCTCAACTATGTGAGTTGCTAAATGTTGTACAGTCATTAAATGGAACCATATTGCTACACTTAGAGGTGGTGCCGCTCTTCTCTTTTATACTCTGTAGCTCCTACTGGATTTTGATTCTGATTATCTTGTGGAGGCTTCCATTTGTGGATGGACATTTTATAGTTACACATTGCTATAATATTTTTATATGGACTATAAACTGAAGGACTTATGAACAAATGGTTGTGGAACGCATCATCTGAGTTGCCATTATTTCTTATGGGGATATACGAGTACTTTGGATTACAAGCATGTTTACGGAACTAAATATGCTTGCAAGGTTTTACTGTAATGGAGTATGAGCATCGTTTGAGGTTGGAGCCAAAAATCGCTCTGCATACACCTAAAGAGCTTAGCTAGAAGTTGCTAGGGTTTTATTTACATGGGTGCATAGAATAATTGCTGCTACAAAATCACTCTTTGACATGGCTCTCAGATTAATGAAACACGGACTGCAGGATGTGGGAAAAACATCTAAAAGCAAAGAAGCAGCTGCAATAGTAGTTAAACTGTTGCATTTTCCTATACAAAGCATTTTAAGAATATAGTTCTATAGAACGTTGAAAGAAAAAAAAAAAGGGGGGGAGAGATAGCGAATATTTATATATATATATATATATATATATATATATATATATATATATATATATATATATATATATATATATATATATATATATATATATATATATATATATATATCACCCTCTACCAATAGGTAGGTGCTAGTAAGGCATTTTTACTAGGTTATCCAGCACAGGTAAATTTAGGCAGATTTATGCTTTTATGCTGCGCACTAGGTCTGTATGTTTTAATCTAGGGGCTGGTAGTGGTCAGAGTAGCTGTGGGTGTTACCACCTGTGCTCTGGCTCTGAGGAGCCTCCCCCTGTTCCAGGGAGAATATTCTGGAAAGGGGGCTGGGCCTGCTACTGGAGTGGCAGGCAGCTTGTGTGTGAGCCCTAACCAATCCCCATCGAGATTGGCAGGGGGCGGGCCTCATATATAAGCTGAGGAGATTCTTCACAGGGGACAGAGTCGGCTGGGTGAAGTGAGGAATGGCATGTTAGTCAGTTGCAGAAGGCCATCCCTAACAAGTCAGGGCTGTTGGCAGTTTGGTGATTGTGGGGCTGGAGGTGCCAAGAGGCTAGACGTGCCATGGGGTCTGTGAAAGGAACTCTGCTAGTACACAGTCCCTAGTGAAGTCTGCATCAAACAAACGAGGATGATGGAGTCCTGGATCAGAGGACAGACTGTGGGGATCTGTGTCAAGTCGATGCTGCCTGCGGGCACATGATTTGCAAGTTGAGCTGGCTGGGAACAGTAGTCCATATTTCATAGAAGATATTCTTTTAACTCACGTGGCCTCCAGGGATAGGTTCTGCAGGCCTCTGGCCTAGTGGCAGTGAGCAGCGAGAGCCATAGGAGGGAGGCTTATTCAGAGTGGGCCCCTACTATTGAATAGAAGAGGATGTGTCATATTTCAATACAGTAACTACAAGTTTGTGCAGGAGGAACTAAGTGTACAGGAGGAAAGAAGTTATGTGCAGGAGGTGAAAGAGATCTAAGAACATTACTTTTATAGGGTCATTAATTCTGTCTCTGGCACCACACGGTCGGATTGTTAGAGAACTCCTAGATGGAATAGTATGCGGGGGATTGAGCTGCAGAAGGAGCAACAGTCTGCATGGAGATGCAGGAGAAAACTAATACTAAATCCTATATGCACATTATATCTTCTGGCTCTAACTTTATTCAAATCCTTAAATATGATGGCAAAGACTTATTTATGGGCATCCCATATTCCTACCCAAGTTGTACCCCCCCCCCCCCTATAAAACAAACAAAAAAAAAAAAAACACAAAGCTTGCAAAAGACTGTTCATTGTCTCTGGAAAGGATGTATGAAGTCTGGCAGTGGGGTGACTTGGCGTATTGTTTGTCAGTAGTGCACCATGGCTACATATACATACATATATATATATATACACAAACCTTAGTAAAGATTATTGTAAAAGACAAAGGGTTTGTATATGGGGTACCATTTATAAGCTTAATTGCCAAGGAGGAGCTGTATGTGATGTCACAAAAAAGAAAAAACATAGGGATTCCTGACTCTTCCCATTTCCATCCAATAATTAACTCACTGATATGGCATTCGAAAAACTATGCAACAAAATAAATTCCTTTATAATTTTCAGTTAAGGAAAGGAGTCTGAATTCCATTTAACTGCTTACTGTTTGGATACATCATCAGGCAGCCATACAGTACTGTATTGTTACCGGGCAGAGATGAAAGGCACACAAATGCAGCTCTAATCCAGATCACTAAACTATCAGGGTAGTTTTTTTTTTATTTTTAGCATGTTAAAATCTGCATGTTTGCTAGAAATTACTGTAAATCGACAAAAATGACACCGTATATTTCTTTTATTCTATATGTAGCACAGATTGGGTAATGTAGCTGAGGTTGCAGCTAAACACAAATGACAGCTGTGGTCCTGGAAGCGACGTAGTACACGTCGCTTCCAGGGGACATTATTTGCATGACAAATCAGGGAACGACCCCCTCAGGCTTTCACTGGGGAAGTGGTTTCCCATGGTCCACCCGCCACAGGCGCCTCTGAGTTGAGAGCTTGATTTAATCACTTTTCTCCTGTGACATTTATAAAACGTACCTTGGTAAAAAAAAAAGTGGTTAAAATAGGATTTTTATAACAGCTTACCTGTAAAATCCCTTTTTTGGAGTACATCATGGGACACAGTAATTACTATGTGGGTATATAGGCACCTTCAGGTGATGGACATGGTATACTCAATACAGGAAGTTCACTCCCTATATAACCCCTTCTCCTACTAGGAGTACCTCAGTTTTTGTAGCAAAGCAATATACTTAAACCCCAGAAAGAGGAGAGGGGACCTCTGTGTCCCATGATGTACTCCAAGAAAAGGATTTTACAGGTAAGCGGTTATAAAAATCCTATTTTCTTTATCGTACATCATGGGACACAGAGCACCATAGTAATTACTATGTGGGTTGTCCCATAGAAATGCTATTTGAGGGGAGGGAGAGACAACCCATAGGGCACCCCCAGACTTGAGGACTTATACTGCTACCAGCAGCACATTGCGCCCAAAGGCGATATATCCTCATGCCTTCTTACATCCACCTGATAAAATTTGGTGAATGTATGTATTGAAGGCCAAGTTGCAGCCTTACAGATCTGAGCCATGGAGGCCCGGTGACGCACTGCCCATGAAGCACTAACTGACCTGAAAAGGTGGAATCTTACCCCTTAAATTATAAGTCTGAATTATAACGTGCCGAATCCACTTAGGGACAGTGGATTTCAACGCTGCCTGTCCTTTCTTAGGACCCTCTGGCAGTACAAAAAAAGACCTCAGTCTTCCAAATCTGAGCAGTTGTCTTTAAATAGACTTTGACCGCTCTCACCACATCAAGACAATGGAGTGACCGCTCTTCCCTGGATCATGGTTTTGGAAAAAACGATGGCAAAACAATATCTTGGTTCAGGTGAAAACCTGAGACCACTTTTGGCAAAAAATCTGGATGAAGGCGCAGCACCACTCAGTCCTCATGAATAATCAAGTATGGCTCTTTACAAGAAAGGCCAGCCAGTTCCAAAACCCTCCTTGCTGAGGCTATAGCAACCAAGAACACCAGCTTCCTTGTCCGAAGGACTAAGGGAATATGCTGTATCGGTTCAAATGGCTGTTTTTGTAACACTGACAAAACTAAGTTCAAGTCCCAAGGGCTCAAAGGTGATTTAACTGGCAGATGAATCTGCATTACCCCTTGCATAAAACCCCGGACTAAAGAATATGTAGCAAGCAGTCTTTGAAAGAAGATCGATAAAGCTGAGACTTGGCCTTTAATAGTACTCAAGGCCAACTTCATCTCTACCCGTAATTGTAGAAAGGCAAGAATTCTGCCTATGATATATCTCCGAAGGGGCCAACCCTTGGATTCACACCAGGAAACATAAGCCCTCCAGACTCCAATATATAGTTCTGGAAGCTGACTTCCTTGCATTAATCAAAGTAGAGACAACTGATACGGAAAGCCCACGTTTCTTCAGAACGTGAGTTTCAATAGCCAAGCTGTTAAATTTAGCATTCGTAGGGTAGGATGGAATATCGGCCCCTGTGAGAGTAGGGCCAGCCATAGTAGAAGGGACCATGAATCCTCCACCGCCATCTTTACGATTTCTGCATACCATGACCTTCTGGGCCACGCTGGCTTGATCCTGCAAAGTCGTCGTGGTAGCAACTGAATAGGGGGGAAAGCATAAATCAGAACTGAGTGAGAACTGATCCCACAGGGTCAACAACGCATCTGTTCCGCATGCAAGTGGATCCCTTGTCCTGGACAGAAAAGGTGACCAACTTCATGTTGAATCTGGACGCCAGAAGATCTACATCCGGAGTCCCCCATCTTTGGCAAAGAGCCCAAAAAATAGGATTTTTAAAACAGCTTACCTGTAAAATCCTTTTCTTGGAGTACATCATAGGACACAGAGCCTCAAGTAATTACTTGGTGGGTTATGGGCCTAACTTCAGGTGTTGACACTGGTATAACCAATACAGGAAGTTGACTCCCCTATATAACCTCTCCTCCTTCCAGGAGTCCTCAGTTTTTGTAGCCAAGCAATGTAAGCAATATACTCTCACCCCATAAAACAGAGGGGCGGGAGCTCTGTGTCCTATGATGTACTCCAAGAAAAGGATTTTACAGGTAAGCTGTTTTAAAAATCCTATTTTCTTTATCGTACATCATAGGACACCGAGCCTCAAGTAATTACTTGGTGGGATGTCCCATAGCAATGCTACTTGAGGGGAGGGAGACACAAATCGTAGGGCACCCCCAGACCTTGAGGAATTATACTACTGCCTGCAGCACACTGCTCCCGAAGGCGATATCCTCATTCCATCTTACATCTACTTGATAAAATTTTGTAAATGTATGCACTGAAGACCAAGTCACGGCTTGCAGATCTGAGACATGGAGGCCTGGTGAAGCACTGCCCAAGAAGCACCAACCGCTCTGGCAGAATGCGCCTTAACTTGAAAAGGGGGAATCTTTCCCTTTAAATCATAAGTTTGAATTATAACCCGCTGAATCCACTTAGCCACAGTGGATTTTGACGCTGCCTGTCCTTTTTTAGGACCCTCTGGCAGAATAAATAAGACATCAGTCTTACGAATCTGAGCAGTTTTCTTTAAATAGATCTTCACTGCTCTCACCACATCAAGACAATGTAGTGACTTTTTTTCTTTGGAACATGGTTTTGGAAAAAACGATGTCAGGACAATATCTTCATTCAGATGAAAGCCTGAAACCACTTTTGGCAAAAAGCCTGGATGAGGGCGTAACACCACTTTGTCCTCATGAATAACCAACATGGTTTTGGAAAAAAACGTCAGGACAATATCTTGGTTCAGGTGGAAACCTGAGACCACTTTTGGTAAAAAACCTGGACGAGGGCCCAACACCACTCTGTCCTCATGAGTAACCAAATATGGCACTTTACAGGAAAGAGCAGCCAATTCTGAAACCCTCCTTGCTGAGGATATAGCAACCAAAAATATCAGCTTCCTAGTCAGAAAGACTAAGGGAACATGCTGTAATGGTTCGAATGGCGGTTTTTGTAACACTGACAAAACTAAATTCAAGTCCCAAGGGCTTAAGGGTGATTTAACTGGCGGATTAATCCGCATCACTCCTCGCATGAAACCCCAGACTAAAGAATGCGTAGCAAGTGGTCTTTGAAATAAAATTGATAAGGCTGAGACTTGGCCCTTAATAGGACTCAGGGCCAACTTCATCTCTACGCCTACTTGTAGAAAGGCAAGAATTCTGCCTATAATTTATCTCCAAGGGTGCCAACCCTTGGATTCACACCAGGAAACATAAGCTTTCCAGACTATAATATATGGCTCTAGAAGCTGGCTTCCTAGCATTAAAGTAGAAATAACTGCCCTGGAAAGCCCACATCTTTTCAGAATAAGGGTCTCAATAGCCAGGCCGTTAAATTTAGCATTCATAAAGTAGGACGGAATATCGGCCCCTGTGAGAGCAGGTCTGGCCTTAGTGGAAGGGACCACAGATCCTCCACTGCCATCTTTACGACCTCTGCCACACCCGCTGCTATAGCCAGACACAGAGCTGCTGAAAAAGGCATCTCACTAGGCAAGTGTAATATACTCCCTCTACAGGAGACATTTTAAGGCAGACAGTTAAAAAAAATATATATATATATATAATATATATTTATGTGTGTTTATGTGTGTGTGATATATATATATATATATATATATATATATATATATATATATATATATATATATATATATATATATATATACACACACACACATACATACACACAGTTCCTAGGCTTCTCCCCTTACCTTATCCTCGCTGCAGGATACTGCTGATTTAACAGACAGATCCAACCTTCACCCATCATGGCGGGCAGCATAGTTAAACCTTCAAAGACTGGGACCCTTTTTAAAAGAGTTCCGCTCCTTTGGACCTGTATAGCACCCCTCAGCAACAACTTTAGGTAATATGAAAAACCAAAGAGTCCTGGTTCCTAGGGTCCAGCTCTCAAAGAGAAGCTTACAGGCAAAACCTCGTTCTTCAATGCGAGGCCCAGGTACCATCCTATGGCCTCAGTGGCGAGGATGGATCCGATTGTGGAGGTTTTTTAAATCCAGCATGGATCCCTCCCTGGAGCTCCTCAGGGCACATCTTTACTACTGACCAACACCTTAGACACTGGCGAGAAAACTGAGGACTCCTGTAAGGAGGAGAGGTTATATAGGGGAGTCAACTTCCTGCATTGGTTATACCAGTGTCAACACCTGAAGGTAGGCCCATAACCCACCAAGTAATTACTTGAGGCTCTGTGTCCTATGATGTACGATAAAGAAAATGTCAGGGTGAAGGGACCATTCCCTTGGGAATAACTGCTGGCGACTCAAGTAGTCCGCCTGCCAATTCGCTACTCCAGGAATGAAGACTGCTGACAGGCACGGAACATTCCTTTCTGCCCAAGTTAGAATATGGTTCACCTCTGTCTGCGCGACTCTTGGTGCCCCCTTGGTGACTGATCTAGGCCACAGCTGTGGCATTGTCGGATTGGATCCTGACAGGACAACCCTGTAACCTGAAAGTCCTGGCCGCCAGAGCCAGAGGCACTGCCCGAATCTCTAGGATGCTGATGGGCAAGGCTCTTTCGGTTCTTGACCACTGTCCCTGGACAGTTGTCTTCTCTAGTACTGCTCCCCAGCCTGAAAGGCTGGTATCTGTCATTACCACTTTCCAGATAAGTGGTCTGAAGGATTTTCCTTTCAGCAGATTCTGGGTTCGTAACCACCAACTGAGGCTTTGGGACACCCTTGGGGACAGCCGCATTGGCAAGTCTAAAGCTTGAATTGTTTAGTTCCAAGCAGACAGGATACTGTTTTGCAACAGTCTTGAATGGAACTGGGCATAGGGAACCGCTTTGAATGAAGTCACCATCTTTCCCAACAACCTCATGCAAAGGCAAATGAAGGGATCTCCTTTTGGCCTAACCAACCGCACTAGCTCCCTTATGGAGTTGATTTTGGCCTGAGGCAAGAACACCTTTTTCTGGGCTGTGTCTATGATCAGACCCAAGTACTCAAGCCTTTTTAGTGATTTTAAGGAAGATTTCTCTAGGGTGAGAATCCAACCCAGACCCTCCAGGTAACTGGTTGTAATGCGCATGATTTGCTCCAAACGAGCCAGCGACTGGTCTATTAGCAACAGATCATCTAGGTACACCAAGACTGTTATGCCCTGTGCCCTTAACCTGGCTAAAGGTGGGGCCAGCACTTTTGTGAACACCCAGGACATTTATACTTTGACTGTCAAAAGAGTACTCTTCCCACTAGAAATCATATGGAAGTATTTGTCCAAATCATCCCCAAATAGTCGATCCCCATGAAAAGGGAAACTAGTCAGAAGCCTTTTGCAAGGTGCTTCAGCTGACCAACTTTTTTGACCATCCTATGCATGTGTATTAGTACAAGCGCAAGACGGGACGCCTGGTGAATAGAGTCTTTCATGGAGTCTATGGCAAAACATAATGCCTTTGGTAGTTAGGCCCTTAAGGAGGTCCCTGCACAACAGGCCCACGATTTGGCCTGTCTAAACTGGTCCTTTAGGGACTGATAGAGGTCTATTGCAGCGACTGCAGGCTGAGTATGGCCCCTGCCAAGGGAAAAAAAAAGGATTTTAACAGAAATTCCAACCTTATATCTGTTGGATCTTTAAGCATTTGTGCATTGTCTACTGGGCAAGTTAGACTTTTATGCACACTGGAAATCGCAGCGTCAACTGCTGGTACATTCTACTTTTTGGTGAATTTTTCCTTTATAGGATAGAGAGCTGAGAATCTCTTTGGAGGGAGAAAGTGCTTGTCCGGGTGATCCCATTCAGCATAAATACGTTTTTCTAGTAATGCATGTACATGAAATGCATGAAAAGGCTGTAGAGGTTTTAAGGAACCTAAAGAACAAAACTTTCAGCGGACTCCGTTAGGGGTAGCCTCTTGAAAGAGGAACGAACATCTCTAAGATTGTACCAGCAATTTCTCAGATCTCAAGGCTGAAAAAGGTTCATCCACTGTTGTCTCCTCTGAAGAGGAGTCATCGGTTTGCCTTTCCTCCTGATCGCCTAAGGGCAACACCTCATCCTGTGCCCACTGTTCCCTTGTTAGGGGGTCTGAGGTGGGGGAGGGTGATCCAACATGCTTCCTTATCCCTTTGGATGGAGGATGCGATTAAAGCCACTAATCTTCCTTCTAGGCCCTGCAGGGTGGAGGAAAATGCATCTTCAGTCACGAATACCGGGGCTGAGAAGTGAGAAGCAGCTGCACCACCAATTGGTTCTAATGACTCATCCTGGTTTGCCACAATTGGTAATTCAGGAGAGGATGACAATGTGGAGGCACGACTGGAGTTCCCAGCGCCTGGGGGTGGAATTTTTCGTACCTTGTGTGGTGTCCCTTTTGGAAGTCATAGTGCTAAGCACAAAAGCAGAGGCACTAAGTAAATGCACTATTTGCTGAGCAGTAGTCTAGCAATATAATGCTGCTATATAAAGTTCAGCTTGTTGCTGAGTAGCAATGTATTTCCTTTACTGGAAATGCCTGCATACATCCCTTACGTGCCCCAGCGCTCCTGTGTCCTGTCAGACTACCATCTCTTCAGTTGTTTATCTGATAGAGATCTTCTGTTAATGAACAGCGTCTTTTTAAAAGGCTCAGGTGTGCTGCGTCCCTGGTGCCTGCGCCGTGTGCTCCACATGGACGCTACGTCCGGCACACGGCGCTGCGCCTAAGCCACGCCCTCGCCCCTCTCCTTGTTTTAAATTGACAGCGGTCCGCACGCATGGATGGCATTCGGGTCTGTGCAGACCCATAGGAGAGGGATAAATTTTATAGCCAAGTTGGGGATAGAGATATATATCTATCTCTCTATCTCTATCTAAAAACCACACACAGGGAAGCTGCCACTGCACCCTCCCCCCCGGGGAGAGGGGGGCTAGACAGTCGAGCCGCTGTATGTACCTCCCAACCCCATTAGTTCCCTCAGGGGGAGCAGAACATGTACTTTGACCTGAAAAAAGGGTGTTGCAAACTTTGTTCCTGATTAAAAAAAATCCGCCCTGCTGCTGAGACCACACACATGCTGTTTTAGCTGGACACTAAGCTGCTGAGAAGCGACATATCAAGGTTTGTGCATTTACTCCTTCTAGTGGAGATTTTAAGGCACATTTTACTCATGGAAGAAACAACCATAAGTGAACTTTTTACAGTTCTTAGGCTTCTTCCCTTACCTTAACCTCGCTGCAGGATACTGCTGTAACAGACAGATCCAAACTTCACCCATCACGGTGGGCTGCGTTTAGCAAACCTTCAAGGACTGGGTCCATTTTATAGGGGGTTCCACTGCCTTGGACCTGTATTAGCACCCCGCCATGAAAAACTTTAGGTACTGTAGCATGACAAAAAAACTTGGGTCCCGGGGTCCAGCCCTGCAGAGAGGCATTACAGGCAAAACCTTGTGCTTCGTATACGAGGCCCGGGTACCATCCACCTTAGCCTCAGTGGCACTTTGGATGGATCTGGTCTGTGGAGGCTATTTAAAGCCAGCATAGATCCCTCCTGAAGCTCCTCAGAGCACATCTTCACTCGTGACCGACACCTTAGACACTGGCGAAAAAACTGAGGTACTTCTGGTAGGAGGAGGGGTTATATAGGGAGTGAACTTCCTGTATTGGGTATAAAGAAAAGAAGAAAAAAGAGAGCGCACCAGCCTAGTGCATTATCCTTAACAGATTTATTTGATTAAAAACAAGATAAAAACTACTCACAAAAGTTGAAGAAAAAAATCGCATAGTAATCGCACAGAGGCAATTATTCCAGTGGTAGCAGTTTTCCAGGTCCCAGGAAGGAGGCATACGGACTACTGCTGGCTAACGCGTTTCGAAGGTTACCCTTCTTCATCAGAGCCTTAGTAGTGTTGGTCTCATGCTGGTTTTTTATACACATGCCAAACTAAACCAGACTGATCGGGTTGGTTCTAGGGCTCCTCCCTTAATTGATGGGCGGTCCTCTAGGGGGGGTAGGTCTTGGCTCGGTTAACATTATTAAAGGGCCATAGTATATTGATTAAATTATTTATTGGCTTCCATTTTCATTATTATTATTATTGTTAAAGAATTTTATCCAACCCATAACAAATAGGCTGAAAGGGTCATGCCAATGGTTATCTATAGACAAGCCAAGGCATCCCAGAGAATCTGCTCATCTCCCCTCTCATCAATAAATCACACAGATGACAGAGAGCAATGGACAATGTTCAGGGGTTTAAAAGTTTAAAATTAGGGATGTACCTTATTGTATGTGGATCAGATGGCATCTCCTCTGCTGCGTTGTCTCTGTAGGGGCTGTGACTGTGTGGGCTAACATTGCTGACAAGTCCTGGCTATTAGCACATTCCTATGCCCTGTAGGACCGGGTGGAACGCACGCCGCTACGTTGCTTCCGGGTTGCGGTCCACAGGGCGGAAGTGCGGTCATGATGTCATATCCCGTGCGCCCTTCGGCGCACGAGATTGACTCAATGTGGTAAACAGAGGCCTCCATTTTGCCGTGGGCGCAGATAGAGGCCAAAGTCAGACAGAAAACGTCTGACTTTGAGCTAGAAGGAGATGGGCTAATTGAAATCAATACATGAAAATGTAGCTCAAAGTCAGACGTTTTCTGTCTGACTTTGGCCTCTATCTGCGCCCACGGCAAAATGGAGGCCTCTGTTTACCACATTGAGTCAATCTCGTGCGCCGAAGGGCGCACGGGATATGACATCATGACCGCACTTCCGCCCTGTGGACCGCAACCCGGAAGCAACGTAGCGGCGTGCGTTCCACCCGGTCCTACAGGGCATAGGAATGTGCTAATAGCCAGGACTTGTCAGCAATGTTAGCCCACACAGTCACAGCCCCTACAGAGACAACGCAGCAGAGGAGATGCCATCTGATCCACATACAATAAGGTACATCCCTAATTTTAAACTTTTAAACCCCTGAACATTGTCCATTGCTCTCTGTCATCTGTGTGATTTATTGATGAGAGGGGAGATGAGCAGATTCTCTGGGATGCCTTGGCTTGTCTATAGATAACCATTGGCATGACCCTTTCAGCCTATTTGTTATGGGTTGGATAAAATTCTTTAACAATAATAATAATAATGAAAATGGAAGCCAATAAATAATTTAATCAATATACTATGGCCCTTTAATAATGTTAACCGAGCCAAGACCTACCCCCCCTAGAGGACCGCCCATCAATTAAGGGAGGAGCCCTAGAACCAACCCGATCAGTCTGGTTTAGTTTGGCATGTGTATAAAAAACCAGCATGAGACCAACACTACTAAGGCTCTGATGAAGAAGGGTAACCTTCGAAACGCGTTAGCCAGCAGTAGTCCGTATGCCTCCTTCCTGGGACCTGGAAAACTGCTACCACTGGAATAATTGCCTCTGTGCGATTACTATGCGATTTTTTTCTTCAACTTTTGTGAGTAGTTTTTATCTTGTTTTTAATCAAATAAATCTGTTAAGGATAATGCACTAGGCTGGTGCGCTCTCTTTTTTCTTTTTTTTCTTCTTTTCTTTTAACACTAGGACAATCCCATCCTTTGAGAGCAGCAAAGCCGAAATCCATAGTCCTTCTTGAACCCTTGGGACTTTTTGGCCAACACACCTGTGCGCAAGAGTATTTTTAGCTTTGTCTTTTTATCCTGTATTGGGTATACCAGTGTCCATCATCTGAAGGTGCCTATATACCCAAATAGTAATTACTATGGTGCTCTGTGTCCCATGATGTATGATAAAGAAATGTATTTTTTAATAAAGATAAATTTGATCTGGCATCAGCTTTTATCAATCTAAAGCTTGTACAAACTATTCAGTAATGTGGGGGTGTGAGCAGCAGCACAAATAGCCAATCAGGTTGTAGGGCAAGGAGCGTGACAATAGGAGAATACATTGACTGTACATCGAAAGAAGTATATGGATGAGCTCTTTTCTCCGTCAAGGGATGGAAGGGGGTCTAGACAGGAATGTGCTGTGGGGCAGCACTGTGTAAATCTAAGGACTGGATAAAAAATTAAAATCCTTTGACAGGTAAAACAACTCTTGTTATACAAGCTCTGTATTTAGCCGTTTGCCTGAAGCTCAGCTTAAAAATGTTTTGCTTCATCAATGAGAATCGTGTCAATGAACTGCCAACAGTCATTAACTGACACATTTACTCATGCACACATAGAATACAGTGCAAACAGTTTTGCAATTTAAAAGTGGCAAAGGGGTTAGAAACCTTGTAAGGTTTTAACTGCCATCTGTTTTTCCACTAGAGCGAATCGTCCCTCTTGACCTTTGTCACCAGAACTAAAGCTAGGAAGAATCCAAAATTTTGATTTATCAGAACAAGAATAGATGAGAAAAACTTCCAATGGGGGCACTAGTAGTTGCTTCCAGTTGGGTTTACAGGACAGAACATAAAAAGCCCATCTCCCAAATGGGACAGATAACCGAGTGGGGGTTCTAACCATAGCCTACTCTACCCAAAACAGAAACCACAGGATCTTTTTTTACTGACAAATATATTTCTCCTCAGTTCAATTAAAGAGACAGGAAAACAGGATATTTGTTAGGCAGCCCCCCCATACAACCAGAGATTCAGAAACATTTGGAATGCCCAAAAGCAATCAAGTTGAGGAGTGAGCAACAGTCAGTGACAGGATGTAGAAGAAACCAGGAACCACTTGCAACCCAGGACTATGGATACCAGAAAAATATCCTATTTTCTCCATTGTCTATTGAGTGGGATGTCCAAAAGCAGAACAGCTAAGGGGTGGACAACAGCCACTGACAGGAACCAGGTGGTCAAGGAACCACTTGCAACCCAGGACTACTAGGAAGACATGATTCTGAACTAGTTAAAAAAAAAATGAAGTCCTTTGCGGTGAAGGGGATTTATCCAAAGGCTACAGGGGATCAATTTGGTACTCTGTCAGACCAGGACAAAAAGGGGGTTAGCTCCACTTGGAGGAACAGTATGCCCACACCAGCAGGATGCGGTGAGAAACACCACCAAAACCATTGGAAAAAAGAAAACTGCTCGACAAGAATAGACCAGCAATGAACCCCGATATAAAAAAGAAAAAAAAAAAATCCACACACTACAGACCTACTCTGCATTGGGGTGATTGAACAGTCTTTTGTGAGCAACCTAAAAGTGTATTTAGAGCCAAGACAATGAAAGCAACATATCGGAAATAGGGCTCATCCCTAATATAACCCATCACAACGAAATTTAGTAAGAGGCAGCAGAGACCATGGCAATGTATAAATCATACTAGCTTTTCTTAAAATGGTCAGTCCACAAAAGTCTTATTTTGGTTATAAATGGAGCCTGGTGGATTGAGCTGGACCCCCTGACTTGTATATCCTGATTACTCCCCAACAATAAGGCCTCCCTGCTATAATACATGACTTGGTTTTTGATTGCTTTAGGTTTCCACCACTCTTTGTATGCTCTAAAATCACCTGCTGCATTCCCCATCTAGATTATAAAATGAAAACAATTGGGATACTCTAATGGTAACAGTATAGGTACAAATCCTGGAACTCAAATGCAGATCTCACTAATAGATTCCCTATGAGACAAACTAATGAGGTACAATTCTCGAGGATTAGCAGTGCAATTTAATGTAATACTTCTAAAAGCAGGCACATTTAAAAATGCTTATTTAATGCTTGCATCGCACTAAATGACAATTCTTGGTTCAGCAGATTAAACATTCATTATGTCAGCTGGAAAATAAATACGTTTCCCTCAAGCAAAAGGCACAGTTGAAGTCTGAAGATTTTGGCCATGAACTGTTATTCTAACGTGGGAGTGAAGCGCTTTAAAAAGGTGATAAATGAAGCAGCTATTTGGTGAGTTGTGGAGCATCTTGCAGAGATCATCAATTCAGTACTGGTGCCCTCTGTGCATTACTCCCATGCAGTCTCAACCAAATGGAATTCTTCTCTACAGCTATGCAGTCTTAGTCTGTCACTAAATAGTGAATCATGTGCCCACCCAGCTTCCACTACTTCTCCCTCTGCACATATTACCTTTTTTTCTCAAATACATAAATGTGTAAAGTCTATTTTTAAAGCAGGTGAAAAAGGAAAAAAAATAAATAAAGCAAACACCACATTTAGGCATTCATAAGCTGCAATACATTATTTTTGTTTTTGGGTTTAACACAGCGCAAACACATAGTAAAACATTAAACTTCATCGGGGGGGGATTTGGGTTGGGACAACATGACTTGCATATGCCTGGGATAGAAACCTTTTTAAAAAAGAAGCTCCTGCCCCCAGTTGAGAAAACACTGATGTCCAGGCAACCAATCCCGGCTTTCACCTTGTAATAGGACATAGTGGCCTGAGAGACACTTGGAGTATTGAGAGACATTTGCCTTCAATCCCAAGAATGAGCATAGGGTCCTTTTTTGCTGCATCAGAGTCCTGACTGACTCGTCCCTGTCAGAACACAATTGCACAGTGGGGGAGAGCTCTGTACCAACATTGTGTAGTTATTAAGGCGACCTCCATTTTTTTTTCCTTAGTCCAGCCTGCTGGGTTTAACTAAAAAAAATCTTAACGTTTCTACCAGGCTTTACTCTCGCAATATGGAGCGGCTTCCTCCGATCACTTCACAAGTCAGGTAATAAATGTGGCAGACTTCTTGCCCGCTCAATTTGAGCTAAAAAAGCCCAGACTCACATACCTACCGATTATCTCCGACAGAAACTCATTCCTCTTCCAAGAATACTACACCCACCTTTACAACATTTACCCCCCACATGGGCCAGTCTTCAATCCTGGATTTTCAGGCTCGTTTCCAAATGAAACATAGACACTACTAATCCTCCCTCTACCAGAGTAAGCCACCCCCCCCCCCCCCGGTCGGTCACCCCAGCCCCACACTTACCCCAACTAGGTCGCTTCCTAGGGGCAGAGTCTCCTCCTGATGCTCTAAAGCGGTTTCCCCTGCATCTCCTCCCTCCTCGGTGACCCATGGGATCGCTTCTCTCGGCCAATTAGGTGAAGGGTCTCAGGTCCAGCTTTCAGATTAGCCGGGAGGAGAATCAGGAAGACAATAGCGAATAATAATGCGCTATTGTCACACAGCTGGGTGGGCTTGAGTGCAGTCCCTTTTTTGAAGCCTATTACAGCCTCTGGCTCTAATCAAATGCTTCAAAATAAAAAAAAATAAAATAAAAAGAAAACCACATTGGAATCTATGCGTCTTGTGCCCTACATGTAGATTAGGGGGCCGGCGCTCCTGCATTACTGGGCCCTCTGCTTGTTCCTTTCCGGTAAAAGCCTGGGCCCAAACATGTTTACAAGGACATTTTACAAACTGTTCAAACAGACTTTTGCCCTATATCCCCCTTCCATGGTCTTACGTTCCATGTTCCCTGGCACCATTTTGTCTGAGAATAAGGGCTTGCTTTGTTTTTACGCCCTGCCATAAACCAAATGCCAAGACATTTGATATCAAACACTACGTCGCGATACAGAACAGTTTCCCGCATTTAAAGAGTTGGTGGCTCAATACCATGATAGGTACACTACTTATGTGGACCATATGGATTGTCTTCTTGGGTTCCCTGCAATTCAAAACCCCTCTCTGATGAGCACCTGAAGCACCCATGTGCACCAAGGAGTTTGCTCCCCACTCAATCATCCTACAACTCTTCTTAATGTCCTTCTTAACCAGAAGACGCAGACAATACACAGATATGCGGCCTCACTGGACTGGGCTTTTTCCCGTGGGGGTGCATATCTGCTCATCTGTCTTTGTGCTGGAAGCGTGCCGCATAGTGCATTCCCAGCACAGAGACTGGGGCCTAACCGAGAGCCCTGCATCCTGTACTAACGATCGGGATCCGAAACTTCTGATTCTGGGTCACCTGATCGATACGATAGCCTCTGGCTTTCACAGTGATCAGTCACTGAGGTCCACCATGTATTGCTCTCTGAATAGAGAGGAAAGATACTTTTTTCTTTTCTCTCTGAAAAGAGAAAGATACAATGTAACACTTGCTTTACTTCATGGTCCTGAGATCTTCCTATCCGCCATTTTTGGTCCTGCTGAAGCTGGTTACAGTGGCCACATCAGGATGGGAAAAGGCAGCTGGCAGGTGTACTCAATTCTTTAGAACTAGAAAGCAAAGAGCCATACTGCAGAAGGTTGTAGAGTAAGGAGAGTATTACAGGCAATAGATTAAATCTGTGGGGGGGCACATTAAATTAATTTTTTTTTTATGTATCCAGAATTAGGCTGTAGGCCAGTATGTTGTTGCTCATGTCCCTGTAATGTCCAAGGACTTTTTATATGTCCTGCATTCAGCTACATCACAGGCTCTTCCTTTCATAGAATGACAACCCTTAATCACTTCACGGCAAATCCCGTACCTGTACGTCATTTGGTTGAAGTGGTTATACCAGTGATGCTTCACCATAGTACCTTTTTTTTTTTGGAGCCAACGGTCAGCTCTCCCATAACAACCACTGCAGCTAATGAGCCGCTCAGCCATTATAAGGCGTGAGAGGAGACATCCCCCTCCCGCCGCTCTGCCCGGGTCTCCCATCCCACCAGGAGACCCAAGCGACCATCTGGCACATTTGCCAGCTGTATGGAGACCCAAACGAAGCCAGAATCGGCTTCAATTGGGTCTCCGATGTAAAAACTCAGAAGCAACGTCACTTCCGGTTTACTCAGCTGCCAATGGCACGAAAAAAAAAAAAAAAAAAAAGCGGTCAGTATTCCAAAACGCTGATTTTGGCATTTTTAATACTTTGAAGTGCAAAGGAGGTATTGGGGGTCTTTTGGAACCCCAATCCCTCCATAAAGAGTACCTGTCACTGCCTATTACTGTCACAAGGGATGTTTACATTCCTTATGACAGCAATAAAAGTGATTAGATTTTTTTTTTTTTTTATATATATATATATATATACGGAAAATGTCAAATAAAAAATATAAAAAAAAAAAAAAACACAACAATAAAATATAATTTTTAAAGTACCTCTGTCCCCACAAAGAATATGCATAGACAAGTTGCACCCGTGAATGAACGTGTTCAATTCACACATGCTGAGGTATCATTAGAGCAAGAGCAATATTTCTAGCAAAAGACCTCTTTAAAAAATTTTAACGGTTACCCATTTAAAGTTGGACTTCGCCTATGGAGATTTTTAAGTACTGTAGTTTGTCGCCATTCCACAAGTGCGTGCAATTTAAAGTGCAACATGTTCAGTATCTATTTACGTGGCGTAACATCTTTTATAATATGCAAAAAAAAAATTAGAACTGTGCTAACTTTATTGTTTTATTTAATTCAAAAAAGTCTTTTTTACCCCCCAAAAAAATTGCGTTTGAAAGACCGCTGCGCAACTACCATGCGACAAAATATTGCAGCGACCAGCATGTTATTCTCTAGGGTCTTTGCTAAAAATAATATATTAATATAATAGTATATAATATATACACCATTGCCCCACTTTTTTGTGCACTCCTGACAAGCAATGCAACCACGGGTAGAAGGCAAGTCAGCACCCATACTTAATTACCAAGTTCTTTATAATGTCATTATCTGGGCATGCCAGTGCTTCTATTCCAGGTGCTGCAGTTGCACTCAGGAGTACAGCAACAAAAGGTCCCAGAAACTTCTCCCAATGCTGTGAATTATACAAATACTGTACATAACCAAAACATGTGCAGTTTGTGTACTTTATATTGCCTTACATAAAACTCAATCTAGTAAATCATTTAAGTTCATTTTTTTCCTCATTAATATACACACAGTACCCCATATTGACAGAAAAACACAGAATTGTTGACATTTTTGCAGATTTATTAAAAAAGAAAAAATGAAATATCACATGGTCCTAAGTATTCAGACCCTTTGCTCAGTATTTAGTAGAAGCACCCTTTTGATTTAATACAGCCATGAGTCTTTTTGGGAAAGATGCAACAAGTTTTTCACACCTGGATTTGGGGATCCTCTGCCATTCCTCCTTGCAGATCCTCTCCAGTTCTGTCAGGTAGGATGGTAAACGTTGGTGGACAGCCATTTTTAGGTCTCTCCAGAGATGCTCAATTGGGTTTAAGTCAGGGCTCTGGCTGGGCCATTCAAGAACAGTCATGGATTTGTTGTGAAGCCACTCCATTATTTTAGCTGTGTGCTTAGGGTCATTGTCTTGTTGGAAGGCAAACCTTCGGCCCAGTCTGAGGTCCTGAGCACTCTGGAGAAGGTTTTTGTCGAGGATATTCCTGTACTTGGCCGCATTCATCTTTCCCTTGAATGCAACCAGTCATCCTGTCCATGCAGCTGAAAAACACCCCCACAGCATGATGCTGCCACCACCATGCTTCACTGTTGGGACTGTATTGGACAGGTGATGAGCAGTGCCTGGTTTTCTCCACACATACCGCTTAGAATTAAGGTCAAAAAACTCTATCTTGGTCTCATCAGACCAGGGAATCTTATTTCTCACCATCTTGGAGTCCTTCAGGTGTTTTTTTTTTTTTTAGCAAACTCCATGCGGGCTTTCACGTGTCTTGCACTGAGGAGAGGCTTCCATCGGGCCACTCTGCCATAAAGCCCTGACTGGTGGCGGGCTGCAGTGATGGTTGACTTTCTACAACTTTCTCTCATCTCCCGACTGCATCTCTGGAGCTCAGCAACAGTGATCTTTGGGTTCTTCTATACCTCTCTCACCAAGGCTCTTCTCCCCCGATAGCTCAGTTTGGCTGGACGACCAGCTCTAGGAAGGGTCCTGGTCGTCCCAAACGTCTTCCATTTAAGGATTATGGAGGCCACTGTGCTCTTAGGAACCTTAAGTGCAGCAGAATTTTTTTTGTAACCTTGGCCAGATCTGTGCCTTTCCACAATTCTGTCTGAGCTCTTCAGGCAGTTCCTTTGACCTCATGATTCTCATTTGCTCTGACATGCACTGTGAGCTGTAAGGCCTTATATAGACAGGTGTGTGGCTTTCCTAATCAAGTCCAATCAGTATAATCAAACACAGCTGGATTCAAATGAAGGTCTAGAACCATCTCAAGGATGATCAGAAGAAATGGACAGCACCTGAGTTAAATATATGAGTGTCACAGCAAAGGGTCTGAATACTTAGGACCATGTGATATTTTAGTTTTTCTTTTTTAATAAATCTGCAAAAATGTCAACAATTCTGTGTTTTTCTCTCAATATGGGGTGCTGTGTGTACATTAATGAGGAAAAAAAAATAACTTAAATGATTTTAACAAATGGCTGCAATATAACAAAGAGTGAAAAATGTAAGGGGGTCTGAATACTTTGTCCCCACTGTGTATATATATATATATATATATATATATATATATATATATATATATATATATATATATATATATATATATATGTCAATTACTATGTATGTGTCAACTCTAACTGCCAAGCATGACAGTACACACCAATGTGGCCCTAGGCACTGTTCTGTACACCACCTGCTTTAAGTAAGTGAGATGCAGACTGCTATAAATACAATACACATCAGTTCCACAATAGATCTAGGCTAGTTCCATGATGTCACAATAAAAAGGAACATCTCTAAATAGAAACAAAAACCTTTTTTTGGCAACACAGAATATAAACTCATTAAGATACAAGTGGGAGCTTCAAACGGCAGAATGGTCCTATTTAATTTAATAAATGAATGTTGTAGAAGGTCTAAAAAAAAAGAAAAAAAAAAAGTAGAATATGAATGAGACAATCCAAATACATTATGAATTAATGTTATTTTAACCTCTCTATTCACCAAGGGAAAATTTCTAATTTAGGGTTTGTAAACAAGGAAAGGCGTTTTGCCAGATAAAATGTGTAGATGGATTATCCAATCTTATAAGCACCTGTTACAGATGAAACACTCTAAAAAAAGCAATCAAGCCTTTGAATCCATACACTGGACAAGGTATATCCAATGTTCTATTTAAAAACCATATTTGGAAGATTGTACGCCAATAATGAGGCACAAAAGAAGCATAGCATAAAATGTATGGCTAGCACACATATCAATGTGTACACAATACTCTCATTTGAGGTTGAACTGGTAAACAATGTGGTTTAATTCTATGGGGATGATTAGTTGGCTACCCCCCAAAAGTTTGATAGTTAATGCGAGTGTCCACTCCAACATGGCCATCTAATGTCAATATATGTGGAAGTGTGTCTGAATCAAGGAAAGATACCACAAGAGTGGTCATGTAAACACAGACTCTTTGGAAACTGTAACCATATATCATGTTGCCATTGCCATTTCCTGGTTTGAAAACTTGTACATGTCATTACAATGTAGTAAAACAGCCAATTTAATCAATGTGGGCCATGAGCTCTTCGGTGGCGGTTTGCCTTTTGAAAAACAACTAAAAAAATACTGGAAGCTTAATCAAATAAAATTTGAAAGCGATGCTTGAGTCTCCATATCCGCAAAACAAAAAGCCTAGTCTATAACCAGAAGGGCACATAGCACTTGCCCCTGTTGACATCTGTGCTGTAGTTTGGCAATAAACTGTCCAAGACTGAAAGTCCAGCTTATTGGTCTTCCTATGGGGGAGGTACAGGCAGTACTGAAGTCACAGCCCCCTCTACTCTGCAGCCCTCCTTTCCATACAGCCCCGAGCTTCCTCTGCTCCCATCTTTGTACTGATAAAAGGCTGAACCCACAACATCCCACAGCCACTTTGTTTCCCTAAAAATAAGACTGGGTCTTATATTTTGTGGGTTTTCTGCACTGATAATCAGTGCATTGATCATCAGTGCAGACCCATCGAGGATGCCCACTTCAGACCACCAGGGATGCTCATCAGTGCCCATTAGTATGGCATTCTGTGCCCATCAATGATGCCTGCCAGTGCCACCCATCAGTGAAGGAGAAAACATACTTATTTCCAAAGTTTTGTAACAAAGAAAAATTTATTTTTTTTTTAATCTTCTATTTGTAGCACAAACAAAAACCCCAGTAGTGATCAAAATGCCACCTAAACAAATCTCCATTTGTGGGGGAAAAAAAAATGTTAAAAAAATGTTTGGGTACAGCATCTTATGACCGCGCAATTGGGGGTTTAAACAAGCCATTTTTATTTTCTGGTGAAATATCTCCTTTAACATCATATCATGCAACATAGGTTTCTGCATTTATACAACCTTAGCAGCTTCCATGTTTCTCTGTATTAAATTTTTTCTATTGCAAATACTAGTGACCCAGTTTCTCTAGCTTCCATAGTTACGTTGCAACATGGCCTGGATGCAGATCAGCAATGTCAGAAGCAAGTCAAAACTTATATTCTGTACATTTGTCCTGAGTCAGTGACCTAAAGTAAAAAAGAGCCATTAGACCCACAAAACTGCTAGGGGACTAGTATTTTCAAAGGGAAAGATGTAGGGTCCTTCAGCAGTAGAATTGGAAGGGGCAACCTAGCATCATATATTTTTCAAGGTAGGTAAAGACATGCCAAGTGATATAAAGCTTGTAATGTGCAAGTAAAGCTTGAGCGATCACAGTACCCTCCCACCCCTTTACTCCAACTAGGTCTTCATCAGCTTTCCTTTGTTGCAGGACCGTTATCTTTATTCAATTACCCAGGGTCAGCATCTACTACCAGAACCAATATGTTCAGTGACAAAATCCTGGTGCTTGTTCAGTACTTGGCTGTGGTCACATGTCTGGCACAGATCAGCCCCTGTAGCAGCTCCTCCCCTGTTTACTTTCTGCAAAAATATAATGTTGCTGTTTCTTTACCAGGAGAGAAGAGAATGAAGAAATCTTTCCTCCTTTCTGTAGGAGACTGATATCTTGGTCTAGGCAGACACTTGCCTGGAGATCAGGGATTGTTTTTTGCATGGTAAAAGATTTAGCCACTTTGGAAAAGTACTGATGCAGAAATGACAGGTCTGCAAAGGTAACTTTCAGGTTTCTCTCAGTACAGTTTTCTAAAAAAAAAAAAAAGTGTTAATTGAGGTAGGAAGGGATTTAAAAAGCTCCTAATTTATAGCATCCTCAAAAAAGGGAAAAAAACATGCTCTCAAGCACCCAAAGGACCCCTAAAATCTAGGACATTCCAGTGAGCATATACCAACTTAATTCCCTGAAGTCTAGGGCTGGTCTGCCTCCAACAACTAATTTTTAGTTAAAGCCCACAAGTCCTACTTACTGCGGAGTACAGGAATAGCATCCTGGAAAAAAAGCTCCTTGCTCCTTTGCAACCAGTGTTGAGATCACCTGTGTCAGTGAACAGGGGGAGTTGTGGCATCCTTTCTATGGTCATGTGACAGTGCTTGGGCCTAGCAATTGGCCGTTAGACTGGCCACAGTCACAGGGGATAATCACATGTTCCTCCATACCCAGAAGTGCTGGGTATTCTCGCTGGCTGTGGAGGAGCAAGAAGTGCAAGTAAGGCGAGTATGAAGATCAGGAGGGGTTGAGGAGACTTCGTCCCCTTGCACTGCATTGGCAAGGTAACAGTGTCTTTCACTATTGATTTTTGTAAAGGTCTTAAAAAATGACTGGACCGGATAGAACTTTTAGATGGGCTCAGGGTCTAGGGTAGACGTGTTTAGGTGTTTATTCATTTATAAAAAAAGTCCCATCCCACCCTCTCTTCTTTCATGGTGATTGACACTTGTTTCAGGAAATATTTTTTACTTATTTAACTCCTTAGAGAAGTAATCTGCGCTCTAAGGGGCTGCATATTAGTCAGATTCACAGTTAATCATGACAGTGAAAACAAGCTACAGTTTTAAATAAATGTTTTATGAGTCCAAGTGGCCTTTCTTTAAGATCTGAGTTTTCCTGAAGGGGTTTTATGCAATAAATAAGGATACCAAATGTCATTTGTGCCTTACAAATGAACTTTAGGTTTGTGCACAGTATGTACTACACACCAGGAAGTGTCACTTCATCAAACACTGATCGTAAAGAGATGTTGTAATGTACATACAACCCTTTGTGGCCGATAACGTTATATGCTCGTGTATGTGCTTTGTAAAAAAATATGGCGATTTGGACCTTATTTCATAGCACCACTCACGTCACTGCCTGCTGCTCCCTCCCCCGATCTAACAGCTACAGCAGGAGGGCCTGAGAATCCCCTGCTGACAACAGCCAGGAGGAGAGCATACACTGGAGTATAGAATGTTATCTAACACATTGGATTGTTTGTACATTAAAGAAGTTATTTTAGCTGCAGGAGGGGAGGGGTGGGCACTGACAGCTGTTAGGCAGGGAGGGAGGGGGAAAGAGTGAGAAAGGAGAGACAGCGGATGATGGAGACACAAACTGACCACGGTATCAGGGTCTCAGCAGCCATGATAAAAGTGGTCAGTTTACAGAGGGGAGGGCACCACCAGGTATTTTAGATGATACAAGTGGCTAAACTACACAGCACAAGCACAGTGTTATTCATATTTTAAAGGAACAGGAACCATTTTTTTTTTTTAATTCGGGTTACAACTGCTTTAAGTCATCCTCTTAGCAATCAGTAACACAGGAATTGATTTTTAGTTTTGTACAGTACAGCTGCATCAACAACCAACTTTGCCATACACATAGGATGCTGAATTTTTGTAATAGCCATGTCATATTATTAATCACCAAAGCACATTCATTAAAAAAAACCCACAAGGAAATCAACTATTTAAGACTCGTTTTTTTGGTCAAAGCATTCATTTCTGGGCCACATATTTCATAACCAATTACCAATTTGCATGGCATATTTGCAAATTTTGTAAAAGTCTGCTGTAAATTACCACATGCCTTTCAAAGCAAACTTTTTGAATCCTGAATTTTATAGCTGTAAAAAGGTGCCAAACAGAAAGCGATTATAGAGACCATGTGGCCTTATGTCCTTCCTTTGACTGCCCCACAGAGATGTGACTTGTCTGTACTTTCATTATAAGCTTAAACAATATACTTACAGGAAGACAAATGTGTGCCAAGTTATCACTTCTGGGCACACACATTAAGTCAATGGATGAGGAGGAGTCATCATAACTACATGGGTAATAAACATTTTAGTGTTTTTATTAACTTGGTTATACTTTTAAGAGGGCAACTAAAAATGATGAAGATGATCACAAAGATTGCTTAGAGGTAAAATACATTTCTGATATAATGAGCATTTAATTTTTACCTTGCCAAGTGTTATTTTATCACTACCTCATAACAGCTCTTTTCCTACTCTCCTTAACAGATTCAATATTTCTCAACAGCCTGAAGTACAGCAAGTTTTTTAAAAAAGTGATAGCCGGTGCAAATAACAAACTCTAATGAAAATACTACATATGTAAGGATTTATCAAATAAAACACGCTTATTTAATAAAGCTCCTTAAAAGTGGATGTAAACCCGATTCATGAAATTTGAGCTGGGCACATATCTGCAGGTGTTTTCTCATCTCTTCAAAGCCCTAAATCCCCTGGCTTTCTCCTGGGCCTTCTTCTATCATCAGCATAACATCTGACAAGTTCCTCGTCAACTGATAAAACCAGCCTGAATTTTGTGTCAGGGAGGGTGCTATAAATAGTTTAGCAGAGAGCTGGTCCTGTCACAGCACAGTTCTGAATTGTTTCTTTTTCTGCCTATTTGGAGAGGGGATGTGTTCTTTTCCTCCAATCAGCTGTCTCAGTGTATGGCAAGAATCCACACTCACAGGTGAATCAGGAAGAGAAAATTCTCACAGGATGTGCACTTTCTAAACAGTATATAAAGCTGAAGACAAACAGATATACATATAAAACTTATGTAGGGAGATTTGTTTCATCTCTGTGTATCATCTGAGGCTGTTCACTTCACTGGGTATATGTGAGGGTCTACATCCACTTTAAAGCAACCCCATTAAGGTTGCTTAAAATACTAAAAGGAGTGCTGAAAGGACAAAGCTTTCATTACCCCTCTCTTCAGCAGCCCTTGTCCCCTACCTACACTCTGCTTCAGTGCTGCAACCTCCATCAGTCTTTGGCATTCAAGACATCTGGGAAAGTGAGGATGCCTGTGTTCCCCACAGCACACTGTGGTTCCACCTTTTGACGTTTGTCAGTGATCTTTTCTGTAGTGATGAGTCTGAGGATACAGCTGCATAACAGCAGGGTACATAGGCATCTGGCACTCCTGAAAGTATCAAATACTGTAAAGACAGATAGGGCTGCATTGCGGGAAAAGAGCAAAGGTAGGCTGGCAAAGAGGGCAGAATAAGAAAGCACTTCTCTTGCAGGGAACCTGTAGGATATTTTTTTATACCGTGACCAGGCCAACTTAAAGTTGATGTAAACCCTCACATATACCTAGTGAAGTGAACAGCCGCAGATGATACACAGGGATGAAACAATACTCCATCTACATAAGTTTTACAGGTATATCTGCGGTCTTCAGCTTTATATACTGTTTAGAAAGTTCAGACTGTTAGATTTTCTCTCTCTGTTCAACACTGCAGTGAAGTCTGGGCATACAGCCAAGACAGCTGATTGGCGGAAAGGCACACACCCCCTCTCCTCATTAGGTAGACTTTCAGAGCTGATCATTCAGGGCTGTAGTTTAAAGTATCCTCCCCAACACAAAATGCAGTCTGCTTTTATCATACATGATGGAAAACCTGCCAGGAGTCACCAGGCTGATAACAGAAGAACAAAGCAGGAGACAGCTACAGGATATGAAGAGAGCCAAGAAAACACTGCAGATATGTGCCCAGCTCAAATTTCATGAATCTGGTTTACATCCACTTTAACCACTTAAGGTCCGAGCCTCTTTCTGAGATTTGGTGTTTACAAGTTAAAAACAGTTTTTTTGCTAGAAAATTACTTAGAAAAAAAATATATATAATGTTTGGGGGTTCTAACACCCTAGAGAATAAAATGGCGGTCATTGCAATACTCTGTCACACCGCATTTGTGCAGCGGTCTTAGAAGAGCACTTTTTTGGAAAAAATACACTTTTTTTAAATAAAAAAAATAAGACAGCAGTAAAGTTAGCCCAATTTTTTTTTAATTTGTGAAAGATAATGTTATGCCGAGTACATTGATACCAAACATGTCACGCTTCAAAACTGCGCCCACTCGTCGAACTGTGAGGTTGCGCGTTTAGACTTAGAGGAGGTCTAGGGCTAGAATTGTTGCTCTCACTCTGCCGATTGCGGTGATATCTCACATGTGTGGTTTGAACACAGTTTTCATATGCGGGCACTGTTCAAGTATGCTTTCGCTTCTGCACGTGATCTCGCTGTTTTTTTTTTTCTCTCATTTATTTTAACTTTTATTTTATTTTTTTACAATGTTCTTTTAAAAAAATAAATTGTCACTTTTATTCCTATTACAAGGAATGTTAACATCCCTTGTAATAGAAAGAAAGCATGACAGGACCTCTTAAATATGAGATCTGGGGTCAAAGAGATCTCAGATCTCATACTTACACTAAAATGCAATAAAAAAATAAAAATTGTCGTCCCTTTAAGAGCTATGGGCAGAAGTGACGTTTTAACGTTGCTTCCGTTCTGCAATGGTATGGAGACAAGTGTGGGCCATTTTCCCCTCACTCATCTGCATGCCAAGCCAGGGACAGGACAAGATAGTCTCTACTGCTACCGACGGCTCCAGTAAGCAGCGGAGGGGGGGGGGGGGCCTCACCCCGCCACCGATAAAAGTGATCTCATGTGTATCTGCTGCAGAGACCACTTTTATCTTGAAGCGGACTGCCCGCTGAAGAAGAGGATACCGGGGTTATGGCAGCTAGCTGCTGCCATAACAACGGTATTCCTCTTCAAATTAGCAACATAAAACAACGGTGGGCGGTCCGGAAGTGGTTAAGGGGTTGGGGTGTTATGAAAATTGTGATAACCAACAGGATTTCATATTAACCTCCCTGGCGGTATTCCCGAGTGTGGCTCGGGGGTTAAATTTCAGTACCATTAGCGGTAACCCCAAGCCACTTTCAGGATTGCATCTCAGGATCCTGGTCCAGGTTACTTACCTTGTCCCCAGGATCCTGCGATGTCCCCCCGCTGCGTCTGCGGGCTGTGTCCTCCTCCCGATGCCTCTGCCGGGCTCCGTTCCCTGTGAGCGTTGCGAAGCATGGGGGCGGAGCCCGGCGGCAAGTACAAAATTCATAACAATTCCTTACAGATTACATTACTGTATCAAATCATTTCAACTCCCTTTTGTCCCTAGCGCTTTGCCAGTGCCCTGCAAGCACTTTTATATTATATATACTGTTCTTTCCGCCTGGAAACTTGAGATTGTCCACAGCAACCAAAAAGTGTCCCTTTACAGCAAAAGTGGTTTTAGACCAGCTAGAAAAAAGCGATAGTAAATTAGAACACTTGAGCTATAGTGAATTGTGGGGAAATTCATTTTATTATATTATTTTTTATAATCTTTTAGTTATAGTTATTTATTATAATTTATGATTTCGTGTTTCAAACTTTCATACCCGAAATGTCTACTAAACGCATTTGGACAGATTTAAGTGCGTTATTACTAAGAATTACAGGCCTACAATATAAAAAGCCAAATTTCTATGCAAAACAATGTACCACTTTGAGGACGCAAAAATCTGACATAATCATACCGCCAGGGTGACTAATGTTGTGCTATAAAAAAAAAAAAAAAAAAATCTGGTTGGCTCATCTGGATTACTATACAAGGTTCTTTACCTAAAGAGATGGCTTTAAATAGATGCTGCAGGTGCAAGAACAGTGTCTGGAAGGGTTTTGTACACAGCCAGAATCTGTCAGACACCTTAATCATTGGCCAATCAAGCAGTAATACTAGTGACAGGTAAAGCATTTCCAATCTGATGGAAGGAATGAACTGGGCTGCACACCAGTGGCATATAAACATCCAGGGACCGATGTCAGGGGTATGAAACCATTTGGTGCATGACGTCAAGTGGGATGATGCCTGTGTGTACTGCTTGCTCGGACTTACTGGATTGCTGGTGTGCAGCCCAGTTGTGTGACAACTGGGTGGGGGCTCGTTTTACACCCCCCCACACGCAAATAAAAAACACACCAGCCACTGGCTCATATACAGGATCTCTCAAGCTCCAAAACATGACTACCAGCTCCATGCATCACACAGTATAATCTGTGAGATTAAGATGAATTGGCCCTTAAAGGATTCAATGAGCATTACACTGCGCATTCAAAACAGTGCAATACTAAAAATGTAAAAATAATGGGTACTATGTATATGTAATGATAATCAGTTACTTAATGGATTTTTATCTTTGACATGATAGCGGCACTGCACACAGACTGTTGCAAATGCCTAAAATTCACAGTTTGTGTAAGACTTTAGGTACACCAACATTTCTCAAAACTGCTTCTTTAAAGCCCAACTCCATCCAAAATGTTAGAGGGTTAGAACCTCCATCATGTTTTTATTTCTATCTGTGTGCCTATTGGGGAGGTTTCCCTTCAACCCTAACTTCGTCAGGACAAGAATTAAGAAAGCGGTTAAAAAAAAAAATAAATAAATAAAGTACTAAACATGGTAATTAAAAGATATAAATTAGTTCAGGAAGATCCCTACCTGGAGATATGTTTGCAGACATTATTAGATGTGACATGCATTAGTAAAAATGACACAATTTAGGGTAGAACACCAACATAGTGACAGAAAAGAATTGTAAACAGATAGGACAATTAACAGTTATGCCTTGATTTTAATGGCGTCCATATTCCCAGTATTGAACACCGAGTAATTTCAAACTGTTCAGTTACTAACTACTAATTTATTACACATGCAGTGTGTGTGATGTTTCATGTAGCTCACTGGTCCCAACATACCAAGATATTAACTAATGCATATATTAGCTCATGTGACAAGCAAGAATGCTACTTTGCAGGGCTCTGTATTGAAATTTGTGTCTATTTTTCTGAAGCCTCCAGCTGAGAGAGGCATGATGCTTCCTCTCCATTCCAGCTGTTCTGTGTACATTTGGCTTTAATCAGGTGTAGGGCAGGAACTTCACATCCTGTTGCCTTGCACTGATTAGGAGGAGTTGGATTTTACAAATTGGCAGATCCCTTTCTACAAGGTTCTTGGAATGATGAATCATTTTACACTGACACATTGATAGGTGCATTACACAAAGCAGACAGGTCCTGTGAAAGGAGTGATGAGCATCATATTCCATGTACGCTCAAAGCATTTCAGTGTTACGTATGGTATAACTACCATACAGCATATATTGCTTACACACTGTAATAATGCATTTCTCTCAATTCTGAAATGGTACATAACACTACATAAAAACCATCACCATGCAATTACTGCAAACTTGGTTGAAAATTTTTGACTTGCCCACGGGTGCTGCAATCACTCTCCTTGCATTTCTTTGGTATTTTCCCTCAACCTTAACGACTTAATTAGCAAAACTTTAATGTATGGATGAATCATTTTTTTATATGGTTTTATATGCTGACATTTTGTCCTATTAAATGAATATACCTTTCTCCAATATATGGGAATTAAGGTTATGATGAATTATATTTGCATGAACAAGGAACCAAATTATAAAGCATCTGCAGTTAGAGCTACCAAAAAAGTTTGTGACGTGCCACAACATTGTACGCTTCACATGTTCAATGTAAAGATGCCAGGCTGTTGCTGTAAAATTTATACTGTACAGTCAACCATTTGACTTGCAGTGTGGGGATAATACACTAAATAATGAAGGAAATCTGAAAAGGGTGGAAGCCAGAAGCCCCAAAACATGAACACCACTTCCCAGAGAATTGAATATTTTGTCAGTTACTAATGTCAGAAGATCATCTTTCCTAAACATTAACTTAAAAATATAATGCAGTTCACTTATATGTGAAGTCTACATTATATCATATGCAGCAGAGCAAGTTAAAAGATTTACCAAGTCAAAAGTCTGCCACCTGGTTTGTTTTAAGGACCTCCTGGTGTGTGAATATATCAATTCCTTTTAGGTCAGGTGGAGGTCTTTTCGCACCCTTTTAAACCTCATCTGTCTGTAGGGCATTTCCTCCATTAATCACAGTGCTACCGGGATGAAGTCAACTCTTCCCAACTGTTCCTGTCACACTCACAGCATTTGTCAAGTTATCTTCACTACCAAATGTATGGCTGGATACATTTACAGATATACCCATGATGTTGTCACTGATGTTAAACGTTAAGATTACACAGATTGAATCCATCATTGTGGAAACATTTGGTTACTCTTTAGGGACTTCTGTAACCTACAGAGCAGGAAGGCATGTATTCTTAAGTAAACCTGTCAGTCTTTACTACAAATGTAGTTACTGGAGTACAGCATAGGAACCTAGAGGGTACTGCATGTCCCATCATATATTAGCAAGGCTAAAGGGCCCCAAAAACCTGGGATTCTGAAATGAACATATTCCAACTTATTGCCTACTACCTGGTCTTCATAATGGACTTTTACTGAGACCTGCAGCCTGACTGACCAAAATTGAAGCACAGGGGGCAGTGCTGTCGACCCACTAAAGGAGTAGCGTACGTTGACTTTGCAAAGTGAATTTCAACTTAGCTTAGTGAATGAGGTGCAGCCAAGTGAAAGTCCCTTTTGCAAAAAACACCCAATCATATGGAAGAAACTTAATGGAATTCTGCTTGCACCTCAATCGAAGTGAAATTTCCCTTTGAAAAATGAACAGCGAATACTCAATAAATCAACTGGCTGCTTCTAGTGTCAATATTTTGAGATATTAGGAACAACCATGGAACTAACTGTATCTAACTGATCAACAAAAATATCAGTGTTTGGCAGGTAAAACCACTCCCCTATGTGAACTTCCATTAGCCTATTTGGTTTGGTTTTTGGAGTTCAATTTTTAAGTTCTACACAGAATAGTCTACCCGTATCTTAAGAGTTCACTAGGTGGTGGAATTTTTGCTAGAGAAATACTCATCATCTTGGATTTAAGTCACAAATCTAAATGGATATACTAAAATCCCCAACCAAAAAAAAATAAAAATAAACTTTCCTAAAGCTGGCCGTAGATGGATCGAAATTCAGCCTGTTTAGGATGGACCGGTCAAATTTTAATCCATCTACACTATAGCTGTTCCTATTTGATAGAAGTCGATTGTTAGAGTGGGACTGTTGGAAAATATTTGTTTGATCAGTGTGTGCAACGCTGATCAGTGTATTCTGACAGTGGAGGAGTTCACTGTCTGAATAAAATTGCACAGTACCACAGTGGGGAGGTTTCCTACATCCACCTTGTTGAGTGGATGGGGGAATCTGACCATTTTTTTTTTTTTTCTTAGATCAGCTCTTTAGCCGATCAGGATTTTCAAGTAGTTTATGTAAACACCACTGAAAGAATTTTCATATGGGTATAGGCAACTCAACGTGCTGAGTTATGATGAATTTCCTACAGTACTGTGCTCCTTACAGCAAGGTCTTTTTTTTTTTATAAATTGTATTTTCATTGAAAGGTTTCAAGGTTACAAAATATGCAGGAAAAAAATTAAGGATAATTATATAGCAGATCTTATACAAGGGAAGAAACAAATGGAAGGGGAAAAATTAAAAATAAAAAGCCTATAAATGACTACAACCATACACCAGGGTTGTGCATCATTGAAGTGGAGATATTGAGAGGTAAAGGGTCTCTCGTACAACGTCACCCTAGTCTTAAGTTTAATCAAAATGCGGGGGGGATCCATACTCAGATAGGTCCCAGATCTTGTTGAACCGAGAGACAACATTACCCACTAAGGCAGTCATGTATTCCATTCTCCGAATCTCTGAAATACCTTGTAGGAGCGGCATTTGAGAAGGTGGTGTGGAGGTCAACCAATGTACCGGGAATGTTCTCTTGGCTGCTAGCAAAAAATATGACGCTAGATTGAGAGTTTGGCAATGCCAGGAAATGGGAGGCCTAGCAGGCAGTGTATCGGGTCCATCGGGAGTTGTACTTCGAGTATCAACTGCAGGAGAGACCCTACCATTCCCCAAAAGGGACCTATATGCTCACATTGCAAAAAGATGTAATAATTGGTACTTTTGGCCTTACGACACCAACATAGAAAGGAAAGTGAAGGATCTTGGCGGTGTATCACTTCAGGTGTTCTGTACCAGAACATCAGCACTTTAAAAGCTATCTCTCTGCGCCATACATCTGAAAACCTTACATGAGGATGACTATACCTTGGTCCAGCAGGGTAGAGGAATAGGGCGTTGCAGCAAGGTCTTGTTATAATGTGCTTCTTTATTACGTATGTACTCTACAGTACAGAACTATGTATTGCTCAGTACCTACTAGAACAGTAGGTAAATATTTATGGATGGTCTTACAGTAAAGCACTACTCACTACGTATTGACCCTTAATCTGTTATCACAGAGAAATGACCTCGATAACTTTATCAAGCAGTCACATCCTGCTTCAAATCTTCACAGCTTCAACACTGTGCACCATGTCCTCCAATCTCCTGGTCCATGAGAAAATTCCCTTCCTGCTTCCCCTTGATAGCATTGTACTCAAAGTCCTATAACGAGAAATGCCTCGTATTTATGTAAACCTCACTTTCACTGGTCTCAGTCTGGTTTTAGTCTGTCTTTTTTGCTTTTTCTACACAATTGTCTTTTGTAGGAAATATCTACATTCCCACTTCCCCTAAATTAAAAAGACCACTATCCAGAAAAATATTATATTCTAACAGCTGTATCTGGTTAAATTTTTTCAAGGATAGTCTTGAGTATATTAATAGTTGTAACTCTCACATGTCTTAGAGATTTTTACTTCAAAAGGTGCCAGCAGAATATGCATTAAAAGTTGTGAAAAATGTATATTTATTAACAGGGGTGTTTGTTCAGTTCTATTAAATCTAATATTTTTCACTAAACCGGTTACATCAGTAACTTAAAGTTAGACTATAGCTTAGAGAAGAACTAAAGGCAAAACTTTTTAATACTTGGATAGGAGGGTGGGGAATTAGAACACAATGCTTGTTTTTTTGTGCTGTGTCCCCATTAGGTAAATTTTCTCTATATGCCCTGACCAATTTTACTAGGAATGAAAAAAACATCCATACTTAAAAAAGGGATTGTAAAGTCCTTTTTCCCCTATAAAAAATGTTATACTTACCTGCTCTGCTGCAGTGGATTTGCACAGAGCAGCCCAGATCCTCCTCTTATCAGGTTCCTCTTCTGTGCTCTGGACCCTCCTTCCTGTTCAGTACCCCCACAGCAAGCAGCTTGCTATGGGGGACACCTGAGCCGAGTCACAGCGGCCTGACCCTGCCCCCTCTCGCCTCTGATTGGCTAGCTGACTGATTGGCAGCATCGGGAGTCAATGGCTTCACTCCTTTGTCTCAGCCAATCAGGAAGGAGAATCTTGGACAGCTGAAACACTCGAGGACTTCGCTGAACAGAGAGGGACCTCAGGTAAGTGTTAGGGGGCTGCTGCACACAGGCTTTTTAACTTAATGCATAGAATGCATCAAGATAAAAAAACCTTCTGCCTTTACAACCTTGCCAGCAGAATAGGGGGAAATCCTCCACCACACACAATCATCCCCCTGACACAGCAGTGTGTAGGTAGCACTTTCCTTACAACGGGAATACAGAGCAGAAGGCAGTACAGTACTGAATGGATGCGGGAACTTCCAGAGTTAGCTTTTCATATTAACAAGTTGGCAATTGGCTGCCAGGTTCGCCAGGCGTCCAAACAGCCAATCCACCAGCTGGTTAACTAGAAATGTTAACTAAGGCAGCTCCCTCCCTATGTCCAGTATTGTGCTGCCTCCCACTCCGCTCTGCAGTGAAGATGAGAGCAGTGGAGGCTAAGGGGGAAGGACTGGCAAAGCAGGAATGTGTTTGAGATCCGTTGAGTGCCTGTGGTCGACAGTCAGATCATAATTGATGGGTTGCGGACCCCCAATGCATCTTTGCACGCATTAACTACAAGGGTAACTGAACTAAATCTTAGTGGTGGTGATGGTTGTCCTTTAAAGGTGCAGGGAGGATTACACTCTTATCACCCACAGTAGCTTGAATGGGCTCATTCCTTTAACAAAAAAATAAAATCAATACATACATAAAAACACACCATTTATCAATTCAATGTACACTAAATTGCCAGAAGTATTTTGGATGCCTGCCTTCACACGCACATGAAATTTAAAGGCAACCCAGTCTTAGTCTGTAGGGTTCAATATTGAGTTGGGCCACCCTTTGCAGCTATTACAGCTTCAATTCTTCTGGGAAGGCTGTCCACAAGTTTTAGGAGTGTCTATGGGAATGTTTGACCATTCTTCCAGAAGCACATTTGTGAGGTCAGGCACTGATGTGGGGAGAAGGCCTGGCTCAGTCTCCGCTCTAATTCATCCCAAAAGGTGTTTTTTTTTTTTTAATTACTTTTTATTGCCATTTCAAAACACAAAAATACAAAGAACAGAAAAATATAGTCAGGCATTTTAGCTTTTACAGAAAGAAAAATTAACAAAAAAAAAAAAGGAACAATTCAAACAGCAAATATATTTAAATATTAATATCTCTGCGTATAGAGCCAATTTTGAATTTTTACCAAAACAACAAAAAGCAAAAGGGGTGGAATAGGGAAGGGGGATGAAAAAAAATAAATTAAAAAAAGGGGGATAAATGGCAATACGCTGCATTCTTTTCAAGGCCAGGGATTATAAATATCAAGAATAATTAACTTCTATTGCACCATATCTATCCAAAGGTGTTCTATCGGGTTGAGGTCAAGACTCTGTGCATGCCAGTCACATTCCTCCACCCCAAGTTCACTCATCCATGTCTTTATGGACCTTGCTTTGCGCACAGTCACGTTGGAACAGAAAGAGGCTATCCCCAAACTGTTCCCACAAAGTTGGGAGCATGAAATGGTCCAAAATGTCTTGGTATGCCGACTCCCTAAGAGTTCCCTTCACTGGAACTAAGGGGCCAAGCCTAACCCCTGAAAAACAACCTCACACCATAATCCACCATCCACCAAATGATTTGGACCAGTGCACAAAGCAAGGTCCATAAAGACATGGATGAGCGAGTTTGAAGTGGAGGAGCTTGACTGGCCTGCACAGAGTCTTGACCTCAACCTGATAGAACACCTTTGGGATGAATTAAAGAGACAGAGCGAGGCCTTCTCATCCACATCAGTGCCTGACCTCACAAATGTGCTTCTGGAAGAATGGTCAAACATTCCCATAGACACTCCTAAACCTTCCCAGAAGAGTTTAAGCAGTTATAGCAGCAAAGGGTGGACCAACTCAATATTGATCCCTACAGACTAAGACTGGGATACCATCAAAGTTCATGAGTATAAAGGCAGGCGTCACAATACTTTTGATAATATAGTGTATGTTTACATGCATGTTATTTTCAGAATAAAACATTTACAAATTATGAATACTTTTTAGTAGTTGTATTTACTTTACAATACTTGCCATTTTACATTACAAGCAAAGCCACTTTCAAATTCTGTTTTTGCAAATTTATGATATCTAATCAGCAACAGAACTTTTGTTTCCACCTGTGTCTGAGGTCTGAGTGGGACATAATTTTTAGTGAGACAATAGTTTTTACTATTTTACCGATTTGTTATATCAGTAAAATATGGCTGGGGCTTTGCTGAAGTACCCTCTTGTGCATATGTGCCACTAGTCAACAGTGCACTGAAACAGTCATTGGCTTTATTATAAAGACAAATAACTTCATTCATGATTTATTGGAGTGGGATTTTTCTAGTTTAAATAGATCACACTACCTTTTCTGTATTCACCCCTTTGTGAAGTCTAACAGGAAACATCTAGCTGTAGGTTATAACGAAAATAATTGAAGGGGATATCCCCCATTTAAAAGTTAAAAAAATAACAATAAAAAAAGTAAAAAGTATATTGAAAAGTTGCATAGACTAGAAATCACCTCTACCTTACAATTTTACCACTTAGTAGCACGGAGTATAATTTTGCTCAATAAAAAGCAAAAAAAAAAAAAAAAAATCAAACATGAGAGTTCTGACATATAAGGGTGGAGAAAATATAAAAATATAAAGCCAATAAAACACTGCACTAATGTGAGTCTTTACCCAGTTTTTTTTTTCAGATTTCACTACTATACCACACCTGGGAACTTAGTGGAATTTTCTCAGCAATGCCAAAATTTCTAACCATTTAAGAAGTCATTAGAATCATGCAATTTTTTTTTGAGTATGGCATGCAATGTTTTTAAACACACAGCATGCATATCATCCTTGTGACGCACGCCTGCTGCCCTCTGCGATTACTGGCTTCCCGAAGTAGAAATATGAGGGTTCAGGAACATAGGTGGACAAGTTGTACCCCTCCTCATCACTATAGCAGCTACGGTATATCACCAAACTGTGGGCCTTGCTAGCAACTGGAGAGTTGAAGTACGTGGAGGTGAGTGCTAGCCAAGTTGGGTTTACTCCTGCCTGCAGCTGTGCATGTTACTATGCCCAGGCTGGGACATTTCGTTTTACTGTGGAAGTACATGTCCCAGCATTTGAAATTGGCCTTAGCATATGTATGTATGAATGTGCGTAAGGGACCTTAGATTGCAAGCTCCTTGAGGGTAGGGACTGATGTGAATGTACAATATATATGTAAAGTGCTGTATAAATTCACAACATTATATAAGTGCCTGAAATAAAAAATAAATAAATTTGAACTATAACTAGTAGATTGCCATAGAAGGGGAGACAGTAGGACTAGGGTATGGCACGTGTCATTCTTCTCGTCACTACTGTCATAGCATATTGCCGCAACTGCCCATTTCATTTGTAACCCTCACATTGTCAAATGTCCTTTTGTTACCCTGTTCAGTGGTTACTCTTACATTGTCACAATTGCCTCTTTGTTGCTTGTTTGTCACTACTGCCTCACCACTTTCCGAGTCCATGCACACTGGCTTAAAAAAAAAAAAACACTGCATCTACCAGCATTTAGTTTTTTGCCTGTAGAAACAGCTCAGTGTTATCCTATGTGTTCATGGACGTTTAGAGGCATATTTTAAGCTCTGCGTTTTTGACAGCGGTTTTTTGGCAGAAAAAAAAAAGCTAAGACGCCTGTACACAAATAATCTATATCAGCATTTTTTTTTTCTGCCAAAAGACCTGGCCTTTTTATTTATTTATTAAGTCCAGTGTGCATGGACCCTTAGGCCCCTTTCACACTGATGGACCGATGAGCTCCACCTCTCAGTTTTTTAGGCTGACTTGTACAGACCATCCATTGCTCCTTATGGAGCTGACATTCGATCTGCTAGAAACAAATAGGGGGGTCCATTCCCCATTTGTCTGGCAGATCGGATGACCATCAGACTGCCTGTCCGTTTCCATCCAACGGCCCCATAGAGAACAATGGGCTGTGTCCGCTCTGCATCAGCGGAGAGGACACGAACCAGTCATCTTCTTGTTCACGGGAATCAGTGGACAGATCCCCCCCCACTGAGTAGACAGATCCACTTGAAGGAGTCCATCCCGTGTGAAAGGGGCTTAAACCTTAATTTTGAGCTTAGTCTGTGATTAGCAAATCCTCTCACTCAGAAACTACAATTTTCAAAAGTTCAAAGGTATGCTCAGCACAACCAAGTTATACGGAGGTGTTATTTTAATAAAACAATTAAAAAAAAACAAACAAAAAAAAAAACATGTTATACTTACCTGCTCTGTGCAGTGGTACTGCACAGAGTGGCCCCTGATCCTCTTCTCAGGTCCTCGGCGGCGATCTTGGCTCTCTCTCATTATGACCACTATATCAAGCCGCTTGCTATGGGGAGAAAGGTTGTCCACATGCTCCCGGCAATGCGCTCCATAGACTTGCACAGCGGGACTTAGGCCCGCCCCCACTTCCTCTTCACTGCATCTGATTGACAGCAGCAAGCGCCAATGACTCTTGCTGCTTCTCGAATGCTGTGTGAAGAGGAAGGGGAGAAAAAATGCAGCTGTGCACATCACTGATCTTTCTCCCCTCTTACTCTTTACACAGGGAAAGGGGGGCACAGGGAAAAAAAATTGTTTACTTCAATGCAAACAATGCATCAAGGTAAGAACGTTTTTACGTTTAACACATTAAACGAAAAAAAATAAAAATAAATACTAGTTGAAGGTCAAATATGTAAGTGTAGGCAAACTGCTAAATAAATCAAACTACATAAAACGTGTGAACGGTCTTGATTTTCAAAAGGTAATTCTGTTCATGTTTTCTAATCCAGGCACCCTTGCTTGACACCATAGCCAGGTCCTAAACATCTACTTTTCACTGCAGGTACAGTAATATAGCTTAGTTAAGGCTGATTGGATTATAAAGAGAGCACCTGTCATCCCCTACTCTGAATGTTTGATTACAGGAGAAAAGTACTAAGACAAACTTCAGTACAATTTAAAAATGTATTTTAATACATAAATTGAATTTGAGGTCTTGAATACTTGGAGATTCTTGCATATTAAGATATCCAGTTCATTCTTCCTGTTAAGTCACACTCCATAATGAGTATTAAGCGTGTTACACAGGTTATGGTAGGCAGGAAATGGACCAGTGATTAAGAACTCTAAGGAGACAGAGAAGCAGCTGTGGTTTTCACATGTACACATCGCACATTTTACACTTGTCTTAGTTAAATGATTAGATGTTCTCCAGACAGATCTCGGCTGCTATTCTAACATATATAATTGGAGAGGCACATTAATCAATTTTTACATTCAAGCTTGAAACACACACAAGGTGTGACCTCCTGACATTTATGAAATGCAATAGACCTGGGTGATCGCCTATGTACATAATATATAATTTTCCAACCCATTAGTCTGGTTGTGCGAGCACACAAAAAAAAACCCTATGCACAGAGACTGAGTCACAAGGCTGTCGGTAGATACACTACAACTAAAACTGGTCTTCCCTCATGTCTAACACCTATACTAACCTGTGTAAAAACAATGTATATAACTTACCCATTTTCAGCCCACTCCAGTCCAGTCATGTGATCTGGCTCTCATGCATCAGCCAGCGGTGGCTGAAAGGGAGAGCAGGGACTGCCAACAACAGCTGTCCATGGAAGCCTATGGGTGACATTATCACTCCAGGCCTTCGCAGAGATTGTAAGACGCTCTTCTCAATTCCCCTGCAGACGCCACTGACTGACAGGGGATCACATGACTGGAGTGGGCTTAAAGTTATATTAAAGTTTGCTTGTTTTTAAAAACAAATAAGTTATACTGACCTGCTCTGTGTAGTGGTTTTGCACAAAGCAGGTCTGATGCTCTTCTTTTTGAGTCCCCCCACCGGCGCTCCTGGCTCCTCCCCCTCAAGCAGTGCCCCCCAGAAAAAGTCGGTTGCCCACTCCTGAGCCGCAGTTCTATGCGTTAAAAAAAAAAAGACAGCTGTGGTTAGGTCATGCCCTCCCTCATTGGCTGTGATTGACAGCAGTTGGATCCAATGGGCTCCCGCTGCGGTCTCTGCTAATGAGAAGGAAGAGTCCACATACAGCCTTTCAAAGTCACTGACCTGGCATGGTTATGAAGATCAGAAAAATGGCAAAAGCCCAATATGCGCATTTGTTCTTAATAACATAAAGCAGAACTTAATTCTCCTATCTTTTACAGCCAAGGAAGCTACCATTTCAGCCACTGTTCAATATGCAGTTGCCATGGTGCTGTACATGTGAACAGTTCTGTTACATATTCCAGCCCTCTTCCTGGTGTCCCGACTGAAAGATTTCTCCTCTATTAGGCCCCATTCACACCTTGGCATTCCGGAACGTCAAGGTGCGAATGGAGCCTTAGTGTTCTGATGCCACCCAAAATTTGAGATTACCATTATCAAAAGTGAAAGTAATAAACAGAAAAAATGGAGAGGGTGAATCTCCCTAACAGGGGCACTGACAGCAATAAAAACTGACAGGTGTTCTAAACCTTCTCCACTCGAAAGGCAAAACTTTTTTTTGTTTGTTTTGAATAGTTAGACTTTAAATGCTTTGACACCTAGAGGGCAAGTATGGCAACTAGAATATCAGTAGGGGCGCTTAATGGTACATGAGGCATTTCCTATTCAAGGTTCCCTTTAAAGAGTAACTCCTTTTGTTGAGTTCGAAAAAAATAAAAATAACTATTGCAGATTCTTATCTTTTGTTATTCTGAAGAAATTCCTGTGTGTTTATCTGCCTCTTTCAGGAGGAGTTTACAGGCCTATGCTCTCATACAAGCAGAAAATAAACCCCTCAACTCGCATTTTTGAGAGGAGCTTTCAACAAGCAGAAGAGATGCCTGAGTGCCCAAAAACGCACAAAAAAAAGCATGCAAACGCTCTAAGCTTGAAAACGTACAAAAAAAAAGAATGGTTAATAAATTAAAAAAAGGGGGGGGGGGGATGAGTTGAAGGGAGGGTTTGTGAAAAAAAACACTTATGCCTAAGAAAGCTCAATAAAAATGTGCAAAAAAACACAAAAAAGTACAAGCTTTTAGGCAGAGAAATAAAAGAATCTTTTTTTTTTGAGTTGCAGTGTACATCGGCCCTAAGGTTTGATTTACACCTGTGCATTTTGCAGATTGCTCTACAGAACGTGTTCCATAGGAAACCATGTAAAATGGGCTGTAGTGCAAATCTGCAAAAAGCACTAAAAATACATAGGTATGAATCAAGCCTACAGTACGTGTCCATGTGCAAAGTGAAGCGAATGGGAGTGGTTTCATTATTATCAATCGGCTGCTGCACCTGCAGGGTCTGCAGTCATTTAGGCCTGATTCACACCTATGCAGGTTGCAGTTTTCATATTCCAGGTGCATTTTGCAATACACATTTAATGTAAAATATTAAAGTCTATGGAACCAAAAAAAAAAAAAAATTACTGGCCCTTTCCATAAAATGCACAAATGTGAACTACATCCATAGGAAACCATGTTAAATGGACTGTAGTGTATTTCTGCAAAACTGATAATGTATTAAAAAAATGGCCTAATGCCGCGTACACATGACCGGACATTACGGCATACTTCGATCGTGTGTGGGCTCCAGCGGACTTTTTTCTCAAAAGTTTGACGGACCTAGAAATGAAACATGTTTCAAATCTGTCCGACGGACTCGAGTCCGGTCGAAAAGTCCGCTCGTCTGTATGCTAGTTCGATGGACAAAAACCCGACGCTAGGGCAGCTATTGGCTACTGGCTATGAACTTCCTTGTTTTAGTCCGGTCGTACGTCATCACGTAAGAATCCGTCGGACTTTGGTTGATCGTGTGTAGGCAAGTCCGTTCATTCGTGAAGTCCGTCGAAAAGTCCGCAAGACAAAGTCTGCCGTAAAGTCCGCTTGCGTGTACGCGGCATTAGACGTGATTTGCTATTGGGAGCAGCTCACTAAAAATATAATTTTTGTTGCAGAGGGATGCCTGAAATCTGGCTTGTATCTTAGTGTAGACTTCTGGGGAAATTTTTTTTTTTTAAAAATCAGTGAGCCAATCACACAAGCAGTAAATTATGTTTCTAGGGGGCGTTCTGTACACATTATGCACAGAAAATCCTCCATGTGGCCATATTGCATTTTACAGAAAATTACAGAGCTGCAGAGTGAAACGGAAAGGTCATTTTTAATATTTAATTACAATATGACTTGGGTCTCATTTTGTATACACTAATTTTTTTTATTTGCCATTTTTTTCCCCACAAAAGTGGAGTTAACCTTTATACAATAAAGCCTGGTTCAATACATACTACCCCAGCATGTGGCTGGCCAGTAAAGAATTTATGATCATCTCTGTACATGCCCCTCCAGTAACCAGATTTCCTCTGTTAAACTGACAGCATGGTTTAAAGAAATATAGAGTCCCATCTGGCTCAGACTATCCACTCTCTCTCCCAGTCTAAGTTATGTTGCATAGGGAATTATAGAATGCCATATTCAAGACAGGCAGGCACTTTTGCTAGTTCTATGTAAAACTATATGGATTATTATTATTTTATTTTTTTTTAAATATAGGACTGGATTAGAAGATTGCTAAAAATGTGATTTAGATCATTTCTAATAGTACATTTTGCTGACAAAATTTGTAACCTTGCAGACAGACCATGTATTATAGGAATACGCTTTAGAGCTACATCAAACGACCCCTCCTCCCCACACACACTTGCATTACTACAGGAAAAATGTTTCATCCTTCCAAGAATACAATTAACAAAACGTGTTCACTACAACACATTATAATGTTGCACTGAAATGGCTAAACAATGCTTCTTATGAACCTGGGACAAAAGGTCAATTGGCAGGGATGTACCTTTAAGAGCTTACAAAGGCTTGATCCTTAATTCTATATAGAGAAAGGAAGCCTATCTCACTAGAGGAAGGATGCCCACTTTAAATAAGGAAATGAGTTTGCAGGATGCACACATGCTGCTTTCTATTAATGACCAGTCATATCTTAGAAATGATGGATAACAGAGAAGTCATTGCACATATCTGAAAGTAACCAATATACATAGCACGGTGTTCACAAATTATAGGTTTTAAAAGGATGTAGGTTTCCAATTTACTATATACTGGTGAAATTGAGCATCATTTTAGAACAAAGACTTGTACACATGAACACAAGATATTTAAAAAGCTTTTTCAAATTGGTGAATATACTTAAAGTGGTATTAAACCCAAAAGCCGCTTAACCTTATTACATTGCAGATTAGCAATTCTTAGATGTGATGACAGAATTAGTTTCCTTTTTAGGCTTTTCTTCTATTTTCATCTGGTGATCTGGCTAGTAATGCTGGCTATAGACCGTTCGGCTCCGTTCACACCTAAGCTTTTTTTTGGCGTTTTTCTAATCCAACCCTCAGCTCTAAAAATGCCCAACAAGACAAATCCAATTCATTTCAATGGCCCCTGTTCACATCTTAGCATTCTGTCACCTAAAGCAAAACACCCATCACTAAAAGTACATGAGCCTTTTTGGCAGATTATAGGAGTTTTACTGCCATTACATTGGTGACCTTTGAACTTCAAAACGCCTGTACAAAAACGCTGCATAAACGCTGCAAAAACGCCCTAAAAAAACTCCTGTAAAATAGCAATGCCTAGATGTGAACGGAGCCTTAAAAGGCGGAGTTCTGGCCACCAAATTTTTTTTTTTTAGGGCATGCCTCCCCACTGCATTAATACACAAACTATATGTGTATAAGCTAGTGGATAGTAATCCTATTTTTTTTTTTTTTTTTTTTTACTTACAATTTATCTGATCCTCTTCTGGCCATTGCCATGTGTGGGCATATGAAGCCAACTTGCAACCTCCTCCTGAACATATTGATTGGTGCATGCTGGGTAACCAGCATGCGCCTCTCGATCTCGCGCATGTGTGATACTACGGCTCCCCGCTATGGCAACCTAGATAGATCCGCCTTAAATCGCATCTTTTCCTTTCGGGAAAGAACACTAAAACTGTCTCCTATGTCTCTAAACTTTGGTATGCTCTTACTGCTGCAACTCCAGCTAGAATCGCATTACTGAAAACTGTCCCCTATGTCTCTTAACTCTGGTATGCTCTTACTGCTGCAACTCCACCCAAAAACTGAAACACTGCTGTCTGCTTTTCTTATGTGTCTCTAATAATGCTGGTATGTTTTTTTCTACTTAACTGTCTGTAGACTTGTCCACATTACAATCCATTATTATGTCATCTCCCTTGTCTTACCCAAAATTATGGCCCGTTTAACTTTAATACCCTCTTGCTAGTCTGTTTTTGAATTAGGAATTTTTCCCTGTTAACCAGCCAAGCTTTATTACCTCCTGAGTGATAATTGAAATCCACCCACCCCTATCAGTATAAGTATAAGCTTCTCTTGGGGGAAGCATTTGCAGGGGGTACACATTTGCAACTTGGCTCTTTCTCAAAGTGGCGATTTCTATAAGTGGAAGCACTTCTGACTCTGCATTTCAGCGAATGCACAAAGCGAAGGGACACAAGATAAACACTTTGAATACCACCACACAGACATCAGGTGACCTTGTTTACTCCTTTAGCTCTTTCTCCATGTAACATGCATTCTCTACCACTTCTTTTGACAACTCTGTCCTCTATCCTAAAACTATCTCTCCTTCACCCCTCTTCTCCCCCCACAGTATATTAGATAGAAAAAAAAAAAAAAAATATATATATATATATATATATCCCTCACTTCTGTCCTCTCCTTATTACTGCACCCAACTCCTGCTAATTCTAAAACCACACACACTAAAAATTTCAAGACCCTGGAGCATGTCCCTTCATATAAATCCCACTCCCATATTACCTCCCTCACCCTCTTGCTTCTCCTAACCTCTGGAGATATATCCCCAAACCCTGGGCCTCCATCATTTAACTGTACCACATGCACCCATCACCCTGCACCCTCTGGCAGCAGCTGCAATCAACACAATTTAGTTCCCATTTCTATTCTTCCCAAGACAAGACTACCTTTCTCTTGTGCCCTTTGGAACTCCCGCTGTGTCTGCAACAAACTCACCTCTCTCCATGACCTTTTTATCGCCAACTCATTTAACTTACTCGCCATTACCGAAACCTGGCACCACAAATCCAACACTGCGTCTTCTGCTGCCCTATCCCATGGTGGTCTTCTCTGGACTCACTCCCCCAGATCCAGTGGACGTAAGGGAGGAGGTGTCGGAATCCTCCTAGCCCCACATAGCACCTTTCAGGTACTTCAGCCACCTCCCTCTCTGTCACTCTCCTCTTTCGAAGCACACTGTATTCGTCTTTTCACTCCAATCTCTCTAAGGATAGCCGTGATCTAAAGGCCCCCTGGACCAGTATCAACCTTTCTTGATGACTTCTCTGCCTGGCTACCCTACTTTCTTTCTTCTGAAATCATCACAATCATTCTCGGGGACTTCAACATCCCCATTAATACTAACACCCCTGCCACTTCCAAACTTCTCAGCCTAACAGCCTCCTTTGACCTGAAGCAGTGGATACATGCTCCTACTCACTCAGAAGGAAATATCCTTGACCTAATTTTCTCTCACCTTTGCACTCCATGCAACCTCTCTAACTATCCATTGCCTCTCTCTGATCACCACCTTATTAGTTTCACTCTCTCCCTTTCCTTCACCTCCTCTCCCTCCAACCACATTAAAGTTACCCGCAGAAACCTACGTCATCTCAACCCTTCTCTTCTCTACTCTGCTATCAACAACCTCTACTACAAAATCTCACCCCTATCCTGCACCAACCTAACCACTTCTGTCTACAACGCTTCACTTCTAGCCTCACTGGACTCACTGGCCCCCCTCACTACACACAGAATCAAGCCCCGACCCCTTCAACCTTGGCAAGTAGATGATACTAGAAGTCTGAAAAAACATAGTCGTGCTCTTGAGCGCCTGTGGTGTAAGACTAAGCCTCAGAGAGATTTCAATCAATATAAATCTGCCCTCCAAAAATATAATTCCAGCCTCCTCTCTGCCAAGCAGACCAATTTTACCACTCTCAATAGCAACTTATCATCCCATCCCCGTCAACTCTTCTCCACCTTCAACTCTCTACTTCGTCCTCCACCGCCTCCACCCACCAACTCACTTACTGCCCAGGAGATCGCTAATCACTTCAAACAGAAGATTGATATAATTCGTGTGGAGATCTCTACTGTTCCGATACCCTCCACGCTTTACACTTCATGGCCACAGGCACAATCATTACTTTCCTCTTTCAACCCCACCACTACAGACGAAGTTGCTAAACTACCTGCTAATGTCCACCTTATCACCTGCCCTCTGGATCCCGTTCCCTCACAAATGCTACGTTCACCCTCTGGCCCTATGCTACACTCTCTAACCCACATCTTCAATCTCTCCCTCTCTTCTGGCATCTGCCCCAACTCTCTAAAACATGCACTTGTCAGACCCATACTTAAAAAGCCCTCACTGGACCCATCCAATCTTAACAACCTATGCCCCATCTCCTTGCTCCCCTTCTTATCCAAACTCCTCGAACGTCTGGTCTACAAACGACTGAGCATCCACCTCGCTGATAATAACCTTCTTGATCCCCTTCAGTCTGGATTTCGTCCTCAACACTCCACAGAAACTGCTCTCCTAAAACTAACAAACGATCTACTAACGGCCAAAACCAATTGGCACTATTCTGTACTCATACTCATGGACCTCTCTGCTGCCTTTGATACGGTTGACCACCCTCTCCTCCTCAAAAAAACTACACACCTTTGGTCTCTGTGACTGTACACTTCGCTGGTTCTCTTCCTACTTATCCAACCGCACCTTTAGTGTTTCTTACAACTCTACTTCCTCCTCTCCTCTTCCTTTCTCTGTTGGGGTCCCCCAGGGTTCTGTTCTTGGACCTCTCCTATTTTCAATCTACACCGCCTCCCTGGGTCAACTGATAGCCTCCCATGGCTTCCAATACCACCTCTACGCTGACAACACCCAAATCTATTTCTCTACCCCTCAGCTCACTCCCTCTGTCTCCTCACGTATCACTAATTTACTATCAGATATATCAGTCTGGATGTCACACCACTTCCTCAAACTCAATCTATCCAAAACCGAACTTAGAATTTTTCCTCCCCATATGCCCCTTCCCCTGATCTCTCTGTCAAAATCGATAGCACAACTATAAGCCCATCCCCACATGCCAAGGTTATAGGTGTAGTCCTAGACTCTGAACTCTCCTTCAAGCAACACATCCAATCACTGTCCAAATCCTGCCGCCTCAACCTCCTCAACATCTCCAAAATACGCCCCTTTCTAACCAATGACACAACAAAGCTCTTAATTCACTCGCCTCGACTACTGCAACTCCCTCCTCATTGGCTTACCTCTACATAGTCTATCACCTCTTCAATTCATCATGAATGCCGCTACCAGACTCATCCACCTTACCAATCGCTTTGTGTCTGCCACTCCTCTCTGTCAATCCCTCCACTGGCTTCCGCTCGGCCAAAGAATTAAATTCAAAATTCTAACAACTACGTACAAAGCCATCCACAATTTCGCCCCCAGCTACATCACTAGCTTAGTCTCTAAATACCAACCTACTCGTTCTCTTCGTTCCTCTCAAGACCTCCTGCTCTTTAGCTCCCTCGTCACCTCCTCCCATGCTCTCCTCCAGGACTTTTCCAAAGCCTCTCCAATCCTATGGAATGCCCTGCCCCAATCTGTCCGCTTATCTCCTACTCTATTAGCTTTTAGACGATCCCTGAAAACCCTTCTCTTCAGAGAAGCCTATCTTACCCACACTTAACTGTATTTTCATTTTTTCCATCAACTCATCCCCCACAGTTATTACCTTTTGTTTCCACTTGACCCTCCCTTCTAGATTGTAAGCTCTAACGAGCAGGGCCCTCTGATCCCTCCTATATTGATTTGTATTGTAAGTGTACTGTCTGCCCTCATGTTGTAAAGCGCTGCACAAACTGTTGGCGCTATATAAATCCTATATAATAATAATAATTTTTTGACACTCCTGCCCACTGACTCCTGGGAAATGACGACTCACATTTCCCAGGAGCACAGGTGAGGGAGGAAGTGATGTGGAGCACGGCGGAGCCAGATGTGGTGGATTAGGAGCCACTCTCTAGCAACAGGGCACTTCGGGTAAGCAATACTTTTTTCACTCCAAATGTTTGTCATTATTGATCAAGGGCTGGGAAAATGTAAAAAAAAAAAATTTCAGGGTGGAACTCTTTAGCTTTAAAATCTTGGTCGGTTCAGCAGGAACTGGCCCGAGCTTTGAACCATATATGGGCAGGCTGAATGTACAACCAGCCTGCTGGATTTTACTTGCGATGACTAGTGGCTTCTAGGTAGAAGACAATGTCTTGGCAGGAGGGATTCCCCTGTCAGCACTGTCTAATGGGGGAATCATACAAAATCCTTCCCTCAACCTATGGTTGCAAGAAAGAAATTTGCACAGTCTATAGCATGCCCAAGTCTATTTTTCTCAAGCGTTCCAGCACAAGGTTTCACTTTACTTGGATGAGACAAACAAAAACTGGCAGGGGTGATTACAATGAACAGCTTTTATTCATGCAAAAACTTTATCCAAAAAGGGAAAAAACTGCTGTAACCGATTATAAAGTGCGAGCTGGAGCTAGGCTTTAATTTGTTAGCGTAATAAAATTGAACACATTTAAAAATGACCCTACCCCCAGATGGAAAATGCTGCTGCGCCTCGTGCTCATTCCTCCAGCATTGTGCCTCGCCAATACAGGTGGTGTGTTACTGGCCAGACAACCAGGTGAAAGGAGAAGGAAAAAGTCAAAGAAAAGGAAATTGGTGCAACCACCACTTTGTATTATTGGCAAGCTGCAATATAATATATTTTTGTTCTTTAATTGCATCGAAATACACAGTTTCAGAAAACGGCAGACTTGTTTTCAGGGTACAAAAAAGGTAACTGCCCCCCACATATAACTGGTCTTCACAGCAAGGAGTACTGGAAGGGCAAATGCATGACGAATAAAACCAAGGAATTTCCAAGCTCAACTTACCAACCAGCCTGCGACCAACCGAATTGACCTGTCTAACAGTATGCGTTAAAAACAGGGGTTTAGTTGCACACATTTGCAAATACATGCGTAAGCTGCAGGGCCCCCGGTAAGGCACCCTGTATCCTGCAGACCCTACCTCTATCTTTTAAGAATCTCCACAGTGGGAGCACATGTACTCTGATGGATAGCTGAAGGGCAGGTAACTGGAGGGAATCCCCCCCCCCCAAAGGCACAGGAACACACTTAACACCAAGCACATTGCACTATGGCAGCAAAGGTGTCAGTGTGCTGCCCTTTTTTGTATTGACATATTGGGTAACGCACGACACCTTTGCTGCCATAGTGCAACTAAACCCCTGTTTAAACGCATACTGTTAGACAGGTCAATTCGGTTGGTCGCAGGCTGGTTGGCAAGTTGTTTTCAGGATAGTGATGCTTTAAAGCTAGAAAGAGGACACTTACTTTTGCTTAAAGTATTTGTCAAGACGTAAATTTTCGTCTAGATTTGGATAACGCGATTAAGGATTTGAAACCCTGTCAGGATTTTACGGTCATCTGAAAGTCCAGGTCTGGTAATTCTGGCTACTATGTGAAATGCCACAGGAGCGACTTCTCTAACGTGCAAGGCATAGGTACAGAGACTTCAGGCAATACTTCTACAAAACATAAGCCTGTAACTATTTATACTCTATAAAAGTTTAACAATTTTTGGCACAAACATGATATATTGCATATTTTCTATTCTTACCACACCCACAATAGTAGTATCACCTACTGACCTAAAGCCTTAAAAAACCTAATCTAAACTAAGGTGAACCTCTAAATGTAACCCTTATGCAGGCCATACACTTTGTTCAAAGAGTGGGTTGAATAAAAAATAAATTAGCAGTTTCCCCATCCCCACATTCGCTGTGGATGGGTGAATCCTTCCCGCTGAGTCATTATATTCTACCAATGGGGAGCCTTCCACACCAGCAAAATACATTGATGAGTGTTGCTGGCTATAGAGGAAACAAAAATAAGGTAGTACTAAGTATTACCAAGAGGGCGGACTTTATAGGCTAAGAAACAATGGAGGGGAAACAATTTATAAACAATCAAATTTATTAAGGTTAACAATTACATAGAAAAAAAAAATCAGATTTAGATAAAAAATGTAGCATATATGCATCTATATTTTTGTGCAGTGAGCCCTTGTATGTCTACGTGTTTCGCCGCTAGGCTTCTTCAGGACACCAATCCGTGTGCAGTGGATTGCTGTCTCCCAGGGGCATACTCTGTTACTTAAATCCTGAATACACAGCGATATGCTGTCAGGCTCTATACAGCCACCAGCACTACTGAAACAGAATTAAGTACTTACTGTTGGATGCCTTCTGGCCCCTTTCTTGGCCTTTTTCAAACCAGGAATATTAATTAATTTTTCATCTGCCCCTGCTCATAGACTCAGCTATATTCAACCTATTTTTAGCTTCTAAGTGCTTCATTCATCTTATCGTGACTATATATGACATTGTACTCCAAATCAAGATAGAGAAACATATTCTCTTATCTGTTTCGTCTGTGAACCTTGGCCTTGTCCTGAAGAAGCCTAGCGGCAAGACGCGTAGACATACAAAGGCTCACTGCACAAAAATATAGATGCATGCTACATTTTTTATCTACATTTTTTTAGCTACATTTTTTCTATGTAATGGTTAACCTTAATTTGTTTATAAATTGTTTCCCCTCCATTGTTTTAGCCTATAAAGTCCGCCCTCTTGGTAATACTTAGTACTACCTTATTTTTGTTTCTTCAATATTTACGGACGTGGCTGTTTCTTGTGTACTTCCCCTCTCTAGTTGTTGCGGGATATAACCAGAGGCACTGACAGTTTGGGAAGAACCCAAGGGTTGGTTGCACAAAAGTCGACCCATAGATTGACTTGCGTACAAAAAGCCTGCCACATACATTGATCGAAATTCAGCTGGTCCCTGCTGAACTGGTCTGCATAAACCTACATTTTGAAGAAATGTATACTATTCAGATAATATTATGTCAATAAAAGCAGCAAGAGATATTGCCTATGATACTTCTGGGTCTGTCAGATGTCTTTGTCACAAGCTGTGGTTTCTCCCCCCCCCCCCCCCCCACTTCATAATCACAGGCGATTATCCCCCACCTCCCATTTTATGAATCAGCGTCAGGATCATTTTAAAAACACTTTAAAAAAAAAAAAAAAAAAAAAAAGCAACCACATTCCAGCCATCATATTAACACCAGACTAGAAAGCAAACACTTGTGATTTGGGTTCTGTCCTCTAGATCTTCCCAAATATCTACATACTAGAAAAATTCTAGGTGTGGGAAGAAAAATTATAATAGTTCTTTAACTGCTATGAACTGTTGACATTCCCAAACTTTTCAATTTCCACTAAACTGATTGCAGAAATACCAAGAACCTTGGACTCCCACTTAGGAGCAAACAAGAGAAATCAGCAAAGTCTAATTAATGATAAAACACAGTTGCTCTGATGACAGATTTATGGTCCTGCTAGAGAAAATACATTAAGATAACAAAGTGTTAATAAAATTAGCAGTTAAATGATAACAATCTACGCACAATCATTGACTTTAATTGTCTCTACTGTACTACAGTCTTCTGTACGATGGCAGTATGGCATGAGTTTAAACATTTAAAACAAAAAAACAAGCTTCTAAATTAAGCCGCCTCCTAGATATTAATATAATGAGTAGGAGACTATTTTTATATGATATAGATAACTTGCTCATAATTCTTTAAACAAGTTCATTTTTCATCCTGACATAAATTTGGCCAAGAACACATTGCTATTTTTGTAATCTAAGTATTAATCAAAACTAATGGTAGTTTTTCCCTAATGGAGGACAATTGCATGTAATTAACTATGATCAGCTTACCATGGGGAATTTATAAAATAATACCTTAATCAAGTAAAGGAGACCTATAATACATACTGTAGAAGTGAAAAAGAAAGTATAATTGAACATATGTAGGGCCAATTAAAAATATACCTTGGACACAAAGTAAAATAAAAAGGTCATTACTAAGGTGAAACCCTCATATAAGCTCATAATTAGGGTCCACAGAATTAGTTATGCTAGGTCATGCTCATTGTAACTTTAAAATGTGTTCAAATCAATGGAATACATAATTTGTTATCAGACCCCAATTAAAAAGGCTAAATGTAATTGTTCAAGTCAGCTATGCATTTGTTCAACATTGTCCCCTTTTTAGTCTGCCGATGTGTTTTACTGAATTAAAATGTAGCTAGTTATTCAGTCTTACGTTAAGGGAGACCATTGGTCACCAGTTATAAGTGCATTGTATAGGCACATTATTTTGGAGCTCAATATTTGTGTGAGTATACAGTAAAAAAAAAAAAAAATAAATAAGAGTAAGAGGAGGAGGGAGGAGGTAGGAGGTAGGAGGGAGGAGGGAGGAGGGAGGAGGTAGGAGGGAGGAGGGAGGAGGGAGGATCTTTGCAGTCAGAGGCTTACTACACAGATTCACACAGCATATACAGTGGGTAAAATCCTTTTTATCCCCTGCATATTTTGTATGTTTGCTACCCACTTACAAAGAAATGAAGGGTCTAATTTTTATCATAGGTGTATTTTAAATGATAGAGAGAATATCAACCAAAAATCCAGAAAAAAAAAAAAAAAAAACACAATACAAATGTTATAAATTGAGTTGCAGTTCAGTGAGTAAAGTATTTGATCCCTTACCAACCAACAATAATTCTGGCTTCCACAGACTGGCTACAGTATGTGCTCATGTGGTACACAGATTAGTCCTGTCAATTTAAGTGCCAGTTCACACAGGGGCGGCTTCAAAGTCGCCCGACTCTGAAGCCGCCCCATACAGCGCGACTTCAGCGTGGCTTGCAAAATGACTTATGTATAGAAGTCAATGCAAGCCGCTCTGTAGTCGTCCCAAAGTAGTACAGGAACGTTTTTCTAAGTCAGGGCAACTTGAGTTGCTCCTATTAGAACGGTTCCATTGAACAGAATGGAGCGAGACTTGTCAGGCAGCTAAGTCGCCTGACAGGTCGCCCTTTTGTGAACCAGGTCTAAGAAGGTGCCCTCAACGACAACTCGTTATGTGTATAAAAGACACCTGTATACAGAATTCCTCTTCCATTCAAACCTAACCATCATGGGCAAGACCAAAGAGCTGTCAAGGGACATCAGGGACAAGAGTGTAGACCTGCACAAGGCTGGAAAGGGCTACAAGACCATCAGCAAGAAGCTTGGTGAGAAGGAGACAACTGTTGAAGCGATTATTCACAAATGGAAGGACAAAACCATCAATGGCCCTCGGTATGGAGCTCCATGCAAGATTTCCCCTTATGGGGTAGGGATGATCATGAGAAAAGTGAAGGATCAGCCCAGAACTACACGGGAGGAGCTTGTGAATGATCTCAAGGCAGTTGGGACCACAGCTCCCATACAAACCATTGGTAACATAATAAGTTGTCATGGATTGAAATCCTGCAGCCCCGCAAGGTCCCCTGCTCAAGAAGGCACATGTATAGGCCCCTTCTGAAGTTTGGCAATGAACACCTAAATGATTCAGGATTGGGAGAAAGTGCAGTGGCCAGATGAGACCCAAACTGAGCTCTTTGGCATTAACTCGACTGTCATGTTTGGAGAAAGAAATGCTGGCTATAACCACAAGAACACCGTCCCTATAGTCAAGCATGGAGGTGGAAACATTATGCTTTGGGGCGATTTCTCTGCAAAAAGGTACAGGCCGACTTTGCCCCATTGACGGGCCAATGGACAAGGCCACGTATTGTAAAATCTTGGATGAGAACCTTCCCTCAGCCAGAACACTGAAGATGTGTCTTGCATGGGTCTTCCAGCATGACAATGACTCAAAACATAAAGCCAAGGCAACAAAGGAGTGGCTCCAGAAGCACATTAAGGTCATAAAGTGGTCTAGCCAGTCTTCAGCCCTTAATCCTATAGAACATTCATGGAGGGAACTGAAACATTGAAATGCCAAGAGACAGCAAAGAAACCTTAAGGATTTAGAGAAAATCTACAAAGAGTTAACCAAAATCCCTCCTGAGATGTGTGCAAACTTGGTAACTACAGGAAACGTCTTACCTCAGTGCTTGGTGGAGAAACCCTTGTTAGCAAGCACAAAGTCATGATTTGCTTGGGGATCAAATACTTCGGCTCACTGAGCTGCAACTTAATGTATAATATTTGTATCTTTTTTCCGGATTTCGGTTGAATTTGTCTCATTTAAAATACACATAAATTATAAACCCTTTATTTCTTTGCAAGTGGGGAAACATACAAAATCTGCAGGGGATCAAATATTTTCCCCACTGTACAATGCTATGAAGCTGTAGGCACAAGAGTCCATCTTTCGTGACCACCTCTGATGTGACCACAACAGTATCACCCTGAGGATTTGAAGCATGGCATAACCTGCAATGATTGAGCACAAAGTTCAATAAAGTACCCTAGGAACAGATAGGTAAATGTTCATACTTTATTTCAAAGGAACATTGACGGTGTAACGACTTAGTCCAGATTATGCACTCCACAGGATTCTCATTGGTAGCCCAGTGCTTTATAGACTGTAAATCTACATTTAGTGCGAGGGAGGGAGTCTAAGATACAAAGTGATCCCACTATTGAATACATGAAAGGACACTTTACTTTCACATCTGGTTCCTGACACTTAAACCTCCTCTAGACCACTATTATCAGCTGCCAGATACATTTAATTCAGTGTTTGATTGCCTTCACCATCGGTCTGTGTTCATTTGGAGTTGGGATTTTGGTGCAACATCCATGCTTTCTGTGGATCATCTTTACCTCACAGGACAATTTTGCCATTTACCAGGGTGTATAATTCCATCTCGGTTTCTTCCGCCAAGTATCTTAGTGCTTATATAGAGGACATTATTATATAATCTATACAACACAATAGTACTTATGGTTTCACAATACAAGCGTAGAGGTGGTCACATTCTTTTAGCAATGTGTCTTGTCATGCGTGTTTTTCCATGTAGCTTTCATACCATTAAACTTTTTGCCCTATTGAGATGTGCGGTGGGCTGTGAATTTTTTTTGTCTTGTCAAATATGGAGGTGGTTGAGCTAAATTCAGATTTTTTATTCTTGAGTTACACATGTAGGCACAAGAGTGCCTAGACACAAATTTTGAAGAGGAATTCCAGACAAAAAAGGTAAAATTCAGGCTACTACTTAGGCTGTTACATTTTCTAAAATGTTCCCTATAAGAAATTTTTCAGCTCAGGTCCACTAAGAATCTTTGGAAGAAAAAAAAACTCAAGCGATTGAGTCGCTAAGTGGAAAAGTATCAATGTCCAAATCCGCTAAGTTGATGATCAACCAATGCCTTGGAAAACCGAATGCCTTTCCAGTTTCATCTTTACATCAGTTAAACAGATCCTCACTTTCCACTTGCATTAATGTATACCGGTATTTGAAAAATTGTATATGCCATTGCTGACCTCTCCATTGTCAGTTTTCCAATAACCATGCTGATACCTTGGTTTCAATGCTTTGAGTCACTGATCCAGAACAAAAATGGGAAAAGGGAATTTTAAGATGTATCTTTAATTATTATAACGGAGATGCAAGGAGATTTAAGATGTCAACACCAATGCTTGCTGTACACAAGATGGGGCTGCATAGTAGGTAGGTGTCCTAGCTGCGCCAGGATCCTTTGTTTCTGTTAGCTTCTCTTGTCACAGAACGGCGATCTGGCTTGTTTGTTTACATAGGCAGACCACCATTCTGCCTCTGTCGGAACAATCGGTGGGTCCCGGCAGACACTGGGTCCGCCAGACCTGCTGATTGGTTCCCGCTGTGTCCAATCACAGGAGTTGGCCTTTGGCAGAATGCTGCAAACCCGGAAGTGAAGAAGACAAACGGGTACAAGATTCTGCCTTTAGGAGCCAGTGCCCAGCAATATTCTGCCTGTAGGAGCCGCCACGCCGCAGTACATGTACGTGGGGTGGTCGGCAAGCGGTTAATGTTAATTTTAATTTTGCAGAAAAAAGTATAAATACAATTTTAAAAAGTTTACAACATGCCTTATAAGGAAACAATAAGCGGGATTTAAGAGGAGTTTAATACACTTCTGGAGTGTGATTGTCAGTGTTTTAAATGCAGGTAGCTATGAATTGTCAGGCCTCTACAAGTTTGCTCCAAGAGCGATCATGAGAAACTAACAGGGTTATTCATTACAAATGGTAGTAGCTAGAGTGACAGATAATAGGGTCAAATTGACCTTTAGTTTACAGTCGGTCAACCACTTCTGTAAGCAACATTTCATTTCTAACAATGAAGCCGTAATTTCTATGTCCAGTCTATAAAACAGCCATTTGTTTTCTTATTTGCTGGTTAGAGGTTTGTTTAGCATCTTGCTTAGTACCTGAATGCTTAGGATACACAAAACTAAGGTATTTTTCTACACCTCATGTGAAAATACCAAAGCCACACATTGCTGTTGGAAATTATTGCACTTTCGAGTTTTGCACCAAGTTAGCCATTGATGACAGCATAATGTTTAGTGAGCTAGAATGAGAGCTTCCCATAGTTGTCACACAGGACTGTATCAGAGAGATCCCCAATTTGACTGAGAACTTATTTCTTGGTGCTTGTATACACCCTTTTTTTTTTGTTCTAGATAATGAGTGATGAGGGCTAGAACACCTGCCACTAGAGTTGAAAGGAAGAGGATTCAAAATACCAAGTTTATATTAAAAGCAGTAATGAACCAAAAAACAATATTGCCATTCCCCTCACTTTGGGAAGATTTCCTCACTTTATTTCTATAGGACGAAAAAAAATTGAGAAATCTCCCCAATGGTATGTCAAAAAAAAAAAAAAAAAATCAAACAACAATGATTTTCACCTGGATCTGAACCCTTATGGGGGCTTATGGAAAAAAATTACATGCCATAGAGAGCAAGGGCAATTGCAGGAAAGGGATATAGTATAGGGATGGGTGGTACAGAGGATGAATTGGGGCTCAAACTGGACAGCAGGGAAATTGCATCACCAAGTCCAATACATAAAGTGCTGCAAATTATGCCGAAATTAAAAAAGTTACCAATTATTAAACACGAAAAACAAAAAATAAAAAAAAGGGGTATGTTCAAGAATGCAAAAAAACTGATAAACAAAAACAAAATTAAAGGGCAAGAAGAAGGTGTAAAGAGGGGAGGGGAAGGGGGGAGGAAAGAACGGGGGGAGGGGAGGAAAGAACGGGGGGAGGGGAGGAAAGAACGGGGGGAGGGGAGGAAAGAACGGGGGGAGGGGAGGAAAGAACGGGGGGAGGGGAGGAAAGAACGGGGGGAGGGGAGGAAAGAACGGGGGGAGGGAAGGAAAGAACGGGAGGGGAGGAAAGAACGGGAGGGGAGGAAAGAACGGGAGGGGAGGAAAGAAAGAACGGGGGGGGGAAGAAAGAACGGGGGGGAAGAAAGAACGGGGGGGAAGAAAGAACGGGGGGGGGGGGAGAGAAAGAACGGGGGGGGGAAGAAAGAACGGGGGGGGAAGAAAGAACGGGGGGGGGAAGAAAGAACGGGGGGGGGAAGAAAGAACAGGGGGGGGTGGATGGGATAAGGGAAATGCAGAAAGGGAGAGGGGAGCAGGGGGAAGAGAAGGGGGGGGAGCTCTTCTAGTGGCCCTATTCGGGACCGTTCGTTGAGCCTTAACGGACGCTTCTGCTGGGCTGCCTTATGTGATCCTTCTCCTTCTCAAGTTCGGTTGCCTAATGGCTGTGGACTCCCTCACCCTTTGTCATTTCTACACCTTGCTCTATCCCTTTACTCTGCATGTTATCTTGGGCTGGTTACTCTACTGGGATGAGCCTTATCCCGCACACTCTCTCCTTGTCCCTCCAATTGCAATTGATCTCCTTCCTTCTGTAGCGGTTTCGCTTTCTGGTGTTCACTGATTCTGGTCAGAATTTGGGGTCTTTCTTTTATTTTCTGCTCCCTGTTCCCAATTCCTTTCTTCTATTTTTCTGCTCTACTCACCTCTGCTGTCCGCTGACCCTCAGAGGTTTCACATCATACCCTTTTTTATATTATAGATCTGGTGGTTACCTGGGAGTCCCATTTATGGTACATGGGCTTGCTTCTTTGCATCCCCAAATTTGATTGTCCAATTTTATTTCTTGGGACCAATCTCAACTACCTACCAATACTATACTTGAGCTAGGCAGCCCATGCAGTATCATTGACTAGCCAACGTGTTGATGAGTGCCCACTGGCTTATACAATTATTTTAATGTTGTATGTCCTCACTACCCGATGTCCAGGTTGGTTTGGGATATTCCCTCACCCCCCCTTCCCCCCCCCCCCTTCCACCCTCCCCTTCCTTCCCGCCTTCCCTCACCTTCTCCTCCCCCCCTCTTCTTTCCCTCCCCCCTGGTTGCATGAACAGGTCCAGAGAGTAGTAAAAAAATGGCTCATTCTCTAGGAAGGTCTAAAGTTGTGAGTACTGTGCCCCAGGGTTCTATCTTGGGACCAAAGCGGTTCAAACTTGTTAAATGATACTGAAGTTGGAATTCAGTGTTTCCTGGAGGTACCAAAATTATGAAGGGAAATGCATATGGCACAGGTTTTAGCAAAAGTACAGGAAGACTGACAAAAATAGGACATTGCCATATATGCAATGTTAAAACACTAGCTGAAGCCACCAGAGCTGACAGAATACGGTATGCATTTAAAAGGGCATATATTCAGGGATAAATCAATCAATAATTCTACCTCTTTAACCACTTCAATATCCGTGTACTGTCATATGACGTCCGCAGGTGGGATCTCCCATCCTGGGCGGGTGTCATATGACGTCCTCGGCTTCCCTGCCAGTGACATTTACACAGTAATTAGTGCATATGTATAGCACTGATTGCTGTACAAAATGTCAATGGTCCCAAAATAGTGTCAAAAGTGACTGATCTGTCTGCCGCAATGTCGGTCACTATATAAAAAAAAAAAAAAAAAAAAAAAAAAAGCCATAAAGCTATCCCCTATTTTGTAGGCGATATAACTTTCATGCAAACCAATCAATACACGCTTATTGCGATTTTTTTTACCAAAAATATGAAGAATACATATCGGCCTAAACTGAGGAAAAAAATGTTTTGTTTTTTTTTTAATTTGGAATATTTATTATAACAAAAAGTAAAAAAAAACTTTTCAAAATTGTCGCTCTTTTTGTTTATAGCGCAAAAAATAAAAACTGCTCAGGTGATCAAATACCAAAAGAAAGCCATTTGTGGGGAAAAAACAATGATAAAAATTTCATTTTAAATAAAAGTGTTGCATGACCGCGCAATTGTCATTCAAAGTGTTACAACGCTGAAAGCTGAAAATTGGCCTGGGCAGGAAGGGTGTGAAAATGGCATGTATTGAAGTGGTTAAAAAAAAAAAAAAAACACTGGTTTGGGCTCATCATGAAAATGCAGTTCAGTTTTTGTCACCAATCCTCATGAAGTATGTCCTTGAGCTAGAAAGAGCTAAGCGAAGGGAAACCAAATAAGGGGCTGGAGGACCTCAACTATGGCTATAAAGATTACACGTATTACTCTGAAGAAGAGGCACTTGGAGGATATGATCACAAAGTAAAAATATAACAAATGGGGTTACAGTAACTAATAAACTGTTCCTTGTAAGGTTCCTGAAGATGATGTGTGGCCACAATTTGGAATGGACAGAAAGGAGATTTCTTCTTAGATTGTGGAAGGGGTTCTCTACTGTTCAAGCAGTGAAAATGTAGATTTTCCCCGGATAGTGGTATTGCTATAGTGACATTGAATTTCCACATGAATAGCCAAAAATCAGCATCTCCTGATCTCTCCTTGCTACACTCAACAGAATCCAGTGAAACCTTCCGTTCAAATACATTCCCCACACGATCAAATATTTAGGGGTTCATCTTCCCAAAGTCCTCTCCCAGACATTTGCGCTCAACTTTCCCTCATTTCCCATGGTACTTTTTCATTGATGGGTAGATGTAATGTCTTAAAACAGAATATTCTACCTGAAAATTTGTACCTTATGTAAAAACCTCCAATATACATACCGTAGTTACGGTCAATAACAAAGTTATACATTATCAGATTTGTGTGGACTAATAAACCTAGCAGTGTGAACACCATTCTTTGCAGACCTTAAGGTGAGGGTGGGCTGGACCTTCCTGACAACCTTTATTATATGGCTTTGCATCTCGCATGGATAGTAGACTAGTGTAGACCTGACAGGATCAAACTTTGGACAAATTAACAAGCATCTTACCATATCCCGCACTGCTACTCGCAATAATTATGAACCCAGAGTTCCCATCCAGACTTTGACCAAGCTTATACTAAAGCTGATAGATATATTCAGTGTGAAACAATTTATTAAATTCTCATCCTGGCCATCACCCACCAACATATCCCTGGACTGAGTGGCCACTCCTGGTCAATGGCAGTGGAAACAACCATAACTCCTGGTCTCCTACCCAAAGCTGTGACCTTCGTCTGCCCCATAGCAACTTTTGAGCAAGAATATTCAACATTAGGGGCAGTCAATCATACCTTGGTAACAACCTACTGCTTCAAGCAGAATCTTATTCTTGGTTTCACTTAGGCAAATGGGAATAGGCTCTACAAATCACATTCTCTCTGGAAAAGAAAACTAAACACTTAACCTTCTCTCTCCAATTTCTTATAAGCAACAAATACTGGAAAGAAATGCCAACAAGGTATTATATGACTTGTCATACCCATATTTCTAGATTTCCAAAATCCTCTGATCAATGTTGGCACTGTGGTTGGGCATGGTTGGGCACTGGCCCAAACATGTTCACACATTTACTCAAAAATGTAATAGTCCATTTTCTACAACCTTTTTCCTTACACCAGAACACATTTCCTTAAAAAAAAAAAAAAAAAAAGAATTACAAGTCCTCGGTCAGAATTCACCACAGCCTGTGCCTGCATTCCTGCACTATGGAGCAACTCAAGCCACATCCATAAAACACTGGACTTTATAGATGGACTAAGCAATATTAAACTATGGAACACCTTCAAGTCTCTTAAGAGTATGGATGATTCCTCACAACACGGTTCTATTAGAGACACTACATGACTAAGAAATAGTACAGACTCTTCTGGAACTCCCCAGTTACCCTTTTGATTCTTACTGCCTTTTCTTGTCTTCAGCTCTTATACCATGATTTTCCTCTATCCTGTCAACTACCATACCCCATTCTTCCTGCTACTCTCCCACCCCCAACCTGCTTCCCCTTTTTCCACTCTCCCCCTGCCCTACTCACTCGGGTTCTGCTGTGTGCTTGTGCATACCCACCCTAACCATACTCCTTATTTACCTTTTTTTGGACCCCCTTCCCTCCCCCTAAAAAAGTATTAACACTACTTCCAAGAATGCTGAACTAGATATATATCTTCTTTACAAGGTTTCGTTTGATCCACGTAGAATTGTGTGGTGTGTTAACAAGCAAAAAAAAAAAAAAAAAAAAAAGGGGATTCCTGTCATTCATCTGAATACCGTTTACCATGGGTGCTCAAGCTGTGGCAGAACTACAAGTCCCATCATGCTTCTGCCTTTGGGAGTCATGCTTGTAACTGTCAGCCTTGAAATGCCTCATGGGACTTGTAGTTCAGCAACAGCTGGAGGGTCACAGGTTGAGCACCAATGCTAGAATGCAAGTCTTGACATAGTTACTGTACCAATTTTCTTTCCAAACAAGCCACACCTAAAAAACACAGTCCATACTCCCCTTTCTGGCAGCTGCCTATACCACTAAACTATTTTGATGCGAAGAAATTATTACTGTGGCCAGCACAGAAACCAACACTTCCAGTTGAGTCAATCTCCTGGGTCTATTTTAGCTTATACCAGTTGAACCCCATGACCTCCAACCATTATGGGATATACAATCCCAAAAAATGCTATGCAAAAAATCAACATACAAATGAATTGCAACGATTTTAAAATCTCATAAACCCATGTTTTATTCACAATAGAAAGTAAAAAACATCAATTTTTTTTTGAATGGAGAAAAATGTCACATAAAAAAAAAACAAAACAAAAAACAAAAAGGAAATTTTGAAATTGATGGCAACACGTCAAAAGTTGAGACCAGGCAACAAAAAGCTGGCAAAGTGTTACTAACAAGGAAGAGCTGGAAGAACTTTTGCAACTAATTTGGTTAATTGGCAACAGGTTAGTAACATGATTAATGATGACAAGAGCATTTTAGAAAGTCGAGTGTCCCAAGCTGGGCAAAGGTTCACCAATCTGAAAAAAGCTCCATCTAAAAATTGTCAAACAATATCAGAGTAATATTCCTATAATGTAAAATTGCAGACTTCAAATATATCCACGGAACAAAAAAAATAAATGAAAGGATTCGAAGAATCGGGAGAAATCTGTGTGCAAGGGACAGGGCCTAAATGCAGTATTTGATGCCCATGATATTTGGGCCCTCACAAAGGCAGGCGTGATTTTGTGATAGACAACACTGCATGGGCTCAGGAATATTTACAAAAATCACTGAATACGGTTCGCCATGCCATCCAATAATGATCCAGAAACTGTCTCCTGTGTGCCAATGCCCATTTAAAAATGTCTGTTGCAAAGTGGTCAGACAAATTTAAAATTTGACATTTTTTGGCAACTATAGGTGCCGCATCTTCCAGACTGAGGGGATCTTCCAGCTCATCAGTGCTCCATTCAAAAGCATGCATCTGATTGTTTTGGGGGTGCATTAGTGCGTATGGAATGAGCAGCTTGCACATATGGAAAGGCACCATCGGTGATGAAAGATATGTTCAGGTTTTACAGCAGCACATGCTCCCACCCAGATGATGTCTTTTTCAGGGAAGGCCTTGCATTTTTTTGTGAATTTTAGGTTTGTGAAATTTGCATATCATTGTATTCTGTTTTTATGTAGATTTTACACAGCACCCCAACTTTTTTGGGAATTGAAGTTATAGTTGTGACATGGAGATCAGCAAGAGAAACCAGTTGTGGAGGACTCAGGAAATGGACACTACTGAAGTGTTCATATGTGGACTTCAGCAGGAGATTTGAGCAGCTTAGTGGAGTTTGGGAACTTGGGCATCAAGAAAGCAAAAATATTCTGTCTTTTTACAGGTGAAGGTTGCTTGAAAATATTTTGCCGAGTGATAGCGTTACTTTAAAATAAAAACAAATTAAAAAACTTTAATTCCATAACTTGATGCTGTTTAACAATAATTTAAGTGTTTTTTTTTTTGTTTTGTTTTTTAACTATAAACGTCTTATTTTCTCCCTTTGGTCTGTATAAATGATGCCATTGAAAAGTATTGTTAGATTGGTTTGAGAAGGTAAAAATTCTAGTTCATGCTGACAGAAATCTTGTAAACCTGTGCTCACTGTCAACATTATTTCCAGCCATCTGAGTACAGAACCTCCCCCCAGGTCATGGAGATAAGTCAGTAGTGGGGGGGGGGGGGGGGGGTTCTATAGACACAATAGAGTGGGTAATCATGGTCAATGTAGGAAAGGAAGCAGGTTACTGGCCAGATTACCAGGTGACAATGTAAAAGTCTAAAGAAAAGAACATTGAAAGACTGGTAGGCTACACTATATAACATTTTTGTCCCTGGTTTTACAGTTTGTTACTTTACAATATACAATAATTAAACAAATTATGTTTTTTTCTGAACATTACTATGTGTCTAGATCAAATACACCTTTCTGGCATACTGAAATGTCTGTCACTTGGATGACCTCTTGTTTTAAAGGTCACTGAAACCAGGCACCCTTACTTCCCCCCACAGCATAATATATTTTTTTGTTGAAGTCTTAAAACTGGTTTTGTACACAGTGTTCATATTGAAAAAAACAGCTGTTTGCTGACAGACTGTTAGATGGAAGTAAAATCTGAGTGAAGTGGTTAACCCCACATCCCTCGGCTTCTGATAAAGTGCTTTGATAAGCAGACTAGAATAGTGAAAACACTGTGCAAAGCCAGGGCTCTCCTCCTCATGAATGGTTTGTTTAGCTGAAGCTATATGAACCCTTCACAAAACTTTCCCCTTTTTTGGGGAGTCTGGATTTTTTTTTTTTTTTCACTTAGCACAGTAATATCTTCTGTAGAAGGTAAACAAAAATGTAGTCGTAAAGAACTGTGACCTTTACTGAAGCTATGTGTAGCAATGTTCGCTGTACTAGTTGAAAAACTCCTCCACAACATGGCATCAATTACTCACAGAACATTCAAAGTTTATCATGTAGGTGACGTGATATAAAGGTGAGCAAATTCCAAGCCTAAAATAGGTGACGGCACAAAGAAAGAAAAGTCATATTTAGTAGAAATTTCTTCCCGTACAATGGCCTTTTGGAAATTAAGTATAAAAGGTCCTTCATATGCCTTTTTAAGTAATATATTTGCTGCAGGAGATACTTTCGCGATAACCTCCAGTAGATTAAAAAAAAAATGAATCTAGTTACCTATAAAACAATTACATATATTTCTGGACATAAGTGCTCATATTAAACCTGCATTCACACTTGGTGATTGAGGCATTTTACAGGCATTTGGCATTTATCAAGATTCAGGATTTTCTTGTGCTGTGCAACGGGAAGGAACAGTTCAATAGGAGGAAACAGGTTAAAACGTGCACAGAAATGCATGACAACACACAAAATCGGGTTTACAGGTGCTCCCATTGAGGGAAATATGAGTCCAAAAACACCTGAATACCCAAAAAATGCCACATGTACTTTTTTGAGCAAAGGGTGACTGAGTATACAAGTGTGAATAGGAACAATTCGAAAGAATGGGATTCTGTATAGTCCAGGATGAGGCATAGAGAAACAAGCAGAAAAACACTCAAGTGTGAATGGGTCTAACAGATGAAGGGGGCAGACTGCGCTGCATTACACCCTGCTGTCAAACTAGCACTGAGGGTTTACCAATAATGTAAGAAAACAGATTAGCGATTACATCATTGTCTAGTAAGCAAGCAGGTGGTAGGCATGACCAAGCTGTACTGCATAAAGTGAACAGACTGAGCAATTTTTTTCCTGCAACCACATGTTGCAGGCAAGAAAATGGCTAGTTTCCCCCATCAACACAGTGTGTCAATGGGAGAATTCCTCCCGTGGAGCCATTGTGTTTTCCCGGCAAGAGAACAGCAGCCTGGTTAGCAATCTCATGTAAAATCTGCCAGGCTGGTTGTACTCAAGTTGATAGAACAGCTAGGGCACATTTAGACTGCCCATACATGGTTCGAATCTTGGCCAGTTCCTGTTAAACTGGTAGAGATTCAGTCTATGGTCCGTTTAAGTCTTCTAGCTGCCTTTGTAAAAGGCCTCCAAAGAAAAAAGGCAATTACTTGCGCAACTCCTATATTGGATCCATCAGTCTCATCATTTCTGTTGGCTTTATAGGTTAGGTTCTGTGTGAGGCAGATGGTTTGGCTGGTTCTAGCAGAGGCATGGATCTACACCTTCACTGCAGCTGACAATGTGGGGTTTTGGCCACATGGATTCAGGACACCTCACTCTAGGAAATAAGCTAATACCTGGGGGTTGTCAAGTGTATTTTTAAAAGGCAGATGCAAAGTAAATTAGTGGGTCTAGAGGCCACTATCCGCAGTGGAGAAAAATTAAGTTACTAACCAAGCTAAGTGCCTAGAAAGATCTAAATGTTCCACACCAGCAAGGACCAACCCCTATATCCAAAGGGATTAGGATAGTTGAGTTGACAACACCAAACAATTATTGGTGGTTCAAAAGTAGACAAGGCAGGATTGGTGGCCCCTGCCTAAAATTAAACCTATACCATATACTGTATATAAAATCAAATGCAAACAACTGACCTTCATTAAGTTATGCCACAAATTATTTAACTGAAATTAAGGTTTTTTTATAATTTGATGCAATTAAAAATGTGTGATTTTATGTGAAAATATTTATAGATTCCCAAGTATTGCAATCAAGAGCCAAAAGCTAAAAAGGAAAGCTGCATCCTGTATCTTAGGTGGTCACCTACTGAGAACCTTATTTTTGGGCGAAATGTTGGTTTGTACATGGATATATTTAAACAAGAAAGAAAGGAGTTTTGGGACTTTATATGAAGCAGGAACCAAAGGGGTACCTGCCTCCATCCCTGTCATCAATTTGTAGGAAGGGGGAGGGCAAAAAGTGGGACACAGCAGCAAATAACGAAGTCAAGTGACTGGGAAATTATTTTTTCTTCATATTGTATAGTCTCTTATAGGACTATATAGGGCATAAAACCTCTAATCAATAAACTTTTGAGCACTTTCAACATAAGTTACAAACCGAACCGGGGGGTGTTCGGCTCATTCTTAATCAGGAGCACAGACCATGGAATATATCTAGAAATAGAAAACATACATATCTAGATAGTTTCAAAAATTGTAATTTGGAAATAAAGTTTCAAATTACAATTTTTGAGACTATCTAGATATGTATGTTCTATATTTCTAGATATATTCCATGGTCCATGTTCCTGATGAGCGGCTATAAGGCTGCGAAATGCATAGAGCCATCAACTTTCACTATCATTTCTATCATGGACTAACAAGATTCCTTATGATCTAACTCATGCCTTTAACAATTTACCACAGTAATTTTGTTATCCTACCCCTTCCCCCCTTTTTCTATCTTGAGAGGAATTTAGGAAGGTCATTTAGGCTTCAGCTGTATCATGGCTATGTATATAAATGTATCAGTTGCCATTTATGTGTATATATGAATGTCTATTGGATTGAGGATTATGTAACTTACCGTATTTATCGGCGTATAACACGCACCGGCGTATAACACGCACCCCAATTTAGGAGGGAATTTTAAGGGAAAAAAAACTTTTAGGAGGGAAGTTGAAGGGAAAAAAACTTACATTTAAATGCCCATCATTGCAGCCTTCCCCAGTGTCCATTGCAGCCTTATCCCAGTGCAGCCTTGTCAGTGCAGCCTTGTCAGTGCAGCCTTCCCCAGTGCAGCCTGTCCCTGCTTCAAAATCGCCGACCGCGATTTGAAAATGGCGCCGCCGGCGCCGAAATACACAGAGCCGGTCCTCGGGTCTTTCCGGCGGCTCTCGTTTACTTTCGGTTCCACTCGTAGTCCCGAGCGGAGCTATCCGAGTATTTTCGGATAGCTCCGCTCGGGACTACGAGTGGAGCCGAAAGTAAACGAAAGCCGCCGGAAAGAGCCGAGGACCGGCTCTGTGTATTTCAGCGCCGGCGGCGCCATTTTCAAATCGCGGTCGGCGATTTTAACGTTTTGACAGCTCCGGATCGCAGGGCATCGGCGTATAACACGCACCTGCGACTTTCCCCTGATTTTAAGGGGAAAAAAGTGCGTGTTATACGCCGATAAATACGGTATTTTGAAAGTGCTCAAAAGTTTATTGATTAGAGGTTTTATGCCAAAAATGTCCTGTAAGAGACTATACAAATTGAATAAACATAATTTCCTAGTCACTTTGTTATTTGCTGCTGTGTGCTTCATATAAAGTCCCACTTCTTGCTCTCTCCCTTCCTACATGTAAATTGACATTTTGTTAGCAGCACCTCTCAAAATGCACATAATTATAACATTACCTAAAATAACATTACCTAAAGACACACACATAAGGGTATATTCATAAGGCAAAGTAAATTAGTAAGGCAAGTGAGACGACAGTAAAGTGAAGGGGGGGGGGGGGGGTGCAAACCCCTACCCCCCAAAAAAAAAAAAACCTGCATTCTTTTGAAGTATTTACATAAACATGGAAAAAAAAACACGACAAACATTCTATAAAAGTCAGAGGCTTAACTACATTTACTTAGTCAGCAACGTGTCGTGTTTAACACAACCCAGTGCAACTAATCAGTTGTACAAGGCAAGTGACATTTTCTCTCACTGCACTCCCAAATCACACATACGGGATGACAGATAGGCCCAACTATTACATCACTTAAAAAGAATGCAGTCTTAAAATCCTGGGGCAGCGCACAGCCATTTCCTGGTAGATAGGCATACAATTGACAGTCCCAAGCCTCTTAACTGCTAATAAGATATATTAAGCCAACATTTTAATCTTGGAATGCATATTTTAGAGTTGTGCAATTATACTGAAGGACAATTCTAAAACGAACACAAAAACATAGATTTAAATTTTGTTTCTGGAGGTGGGGCTAATTTGTAGCAAAGCACATGCATGCAATTTAGTGAAAAACTGTACTGACCGTACTCTAACATATTTCTGTTGCATAACTTAGAGCTCAAAAAAGGGCCAAAACACCCTAAACAGTCATTTTGGTTTTTGGTAGATACTTGTGACTGAAAGACACTGGTGGTGAAATCTTTGTTTGGAGTCCTCAAGTCTTCACACTTGTTGCAGCCACTATATGTGGGCTTCTACTCTGTTGATTACTATATTACTGTAGCACCCCTGCCCAGGGCTGGCTAAATTTAATATTATAGCTTTGCTGTAGCCAGCTGAGCTGCAATTTTTTAGGTCTGCTCAGATTTTTTCCTAAGATTGGTGGTTGATTGCTCCTGTCTGCTACTGAAAGAATTGTGCAGCAAATAGAGTGGGAGGATCAATGTGGATATGAAAGTTTATTGGACCCTGGCCAATCTCTGGGAGGCTGAACCAGGTGGTGTGGTTGGGGAAAAGAAATTTGATCATGCCCCCTCCCCAACCAGGAGGAAGCATATGTTCCTTCCAGATAAGCTACTGCTACAAGGCCTCAGCAGGTGCTATTGTCAGAAACCATGAATCAGGAGGTCTGACCAGTTGTTATGATGGTCAGAATTATAGTAACGTAGGAATTGCTCCAAGGATGGATTTGCTCATTCTGCAGCCCCATTAGACTGCAGGTGATACGCAGAGGAGAAAACAAGCTAAATTCCCAACTGTGCACAAAAGGCTCACCAGAATTGGGACGCAAACTGACTACCCCTGTCCGAGACAATCACCTTGGGTAGCCCATGTAAGCGAAAGATCTCCAGAGCAAAAATGGAAGCCAGTTCCTTAAAAGTGGGCAACTTCTTAAATGGTATACACTGAGACATTTGGTTGGGAGTTGGGTAACTCCACAATGAAATCCATAGACAGGTGGGTCCAGGGCCTCTCTCCATTGGGTATGGGTTGTAGGAGGCCCACTGGAAGGTGTTGTGGAGTCTTACTCTGAGCATACATGGAACAGGCAGCTCTGTCACCAACTCGAAATTCACTTCGCAGGTGACAATTTCTTGGAAAAGTAGCCACAAGGATGCATAGTGCTCTCAGGAGGTAGGACGTTGAGACAAAAGGGCACCAACTCCAGTCTCAGAAGCATCAACCTCAAGGATAAACTAACGTAGGATCAGTATGTGCCAACACAGGAGCAGAAACAAAGGCAGCCTTAAGACTCTCAAAAGCCTTAATGGACTCCGGTGACCAACTCTGTGGGTTACCATCCTTACTGGTTATAGCAGGGGCTTGACCAGAGACAAGAAGTTACGAATATACTTCTGATAATAATTGGCAAAGTCAAGAAAACGCTGCAGGACGTAAACCCACAGGTTGGGGCCACTGTAGGACTGCTAAAAGTTTCTCTGGGTCCATCGAAAACCAGCAGTGGAAATGACAACCCAGGAATTTAACCTGTTCACAATGGAATTCGCACTTCTCCAATTTACAATAGAGAATGTTCTCTGTTTCTGAAGCACACAACAGACATCTGTGTGGCGGCTTCTCCAGGGACTTGGAAAATATGAGGTATGCCCCTCAGATCAAGCTTTGTGAAAACTGTTGCTCCCTTGAAGCGGTCAAATAACACCATAATCAACGGAATCGGATCGGCATTCTTAATCGTGAAACGACTGAGACCCCTATAATCAATACAAGGTCTCAGTTCACCACTCTTCTTCACAAAGAAACCAGCACCAGCAGGAGATGAGGATTTGCGGATGAAACCTCGAGAAAGTGCGCCGGCAACATACTCCATGGCCTTACCCTCCAAGACCAACAAAGGGTAAATGCGGCCACGAGGGGGTATGGCACCAGGTTGAAGGTCAATTGTGCAATCATACGACCGGTGTGGAGGCAAACTACAGGCTTGACCTTTGTCAAAGACATTTTTAAAATCGAGGTACTCCTCCGGCAGGGAGGAGAGAGAAGAAGTGCACAGGACCTTGGCTACCTTCTGGAAGCATGCCTTACTGCATTGTGGGGACCAGGACTGAACCTTAGCATGGCGCCAATCAAAAGAGGGGTTGTGTCTCTGTAACCAAGGATAACCAATAACCAGCGGAAACTTGAGTGAGGAAATAACTTGGAATTGGATCATCTCAAGGTAAAGTGCCCGTATGGCCATGGACAACGGAAGAGTCTCATGAGTCACGTGGGCAGGCCGTAGAGGTCTCCCATCAAGAGCCTCAACGGCAAGTGGAGTGTCATGCAGCTGAGGCGGAATCAAGTGCTTCGATACAAAGGCAGCATCAATAAACAGGCCTGCAGCCCCAGAGTCGATTAGAGCCCAACAAAGGGTAACCGAAACCAGGGGCTTATCCTTCTGGTCAACTGGGGATGAAAACGCCACCCAAGGTCTATCCGTGACAGGACCTCAAGGTTTGGCCGTTCTCTGGATGGGTAGGAAAAGACTTCAAAAAGTGACCTGCCTGTCCACAATAAAAGGCACAATCTCTCTCTCCCCCTAAGGGTTCTCATCTGCAGAGAGACGCGTGAAGCCCAAGTTTATGGGTTCATCTCCACTGACCGACTTGGTACCAGGAGGCATGGGAGGGGAGGGAGGCACTGCAAAGCTCGGAGACAAATAAATATACAGGAGGCTTCCGCAGGCACTCCTTAACAGTCTCTGAGTCTGGAGTCAATGATGGCAAACGTGATCAACTTCTCCAGCTCAGTGGGTATCTCTCGGGCTGCAATCTCATCCTTGAAGGTATCAGAGACCATGGGAAAAACAGCCACGAGGGCCTCACAGTTCCAAGCAATCTCTGCTGCCAGAGTATGCAATAAAATGGCGTAATCGGCAACAGTTCTCGTACTCTGTTTGATGGACATGAGGCACTTGGCAGCAGAAGCGGAGCATAAGAGAATGTCAAATACCCTTTTAAAAAGGAAGCCACAAACTCAGGGTAACTCAAGACAACAGGCTTTTGCGTCTCCCATAGAGGGTTTGTCCAGGCCAAGGCTCTCTCAGAAAGCAAAGATATCACAAAGCCTACTTTGCTTCTGTCCGTGGGAAATGCCTGGGGCAGCATCTCAAAGTATATCTCAACCTGGTTGAGAAACCCTCTGCATTGGACTGGATTGCCCCAAGTCACTGGGGAAGCGGAGCGGAACCAGACATACCTCTTATAGAGGCAATAATCAAGGCGGGTGCCTGCAGAGATTGGAGCAGCAGCAGAAACAGCCTGCAACACAGGTTGTACCAGGGTGGCCACAGTGGGAGATTCCAGGTGAGCTGTGCGACTCAGGAGTGTTTGTAACGCCATGGCAAACTAACCATGCAGTGATCCTGCTCATCCAATCTGGAAAAAAATATTACCAACAAGTGGATTGACTGCATCTTCTGAATTCATGGCCTTCGCCTACTGTCAGAAACCATGAATCAGACTAAGACAGAAGTACAGTTAAAACTCACTTGTTTAATAATAAAAAAAGGTAAACACAGTAAACGTAGTCAAAACATAGCCAAAGTTCAGGAACCGGAACAGATGGACAAACCAAAACGTCAGGGAGCCAGAGATGAGCGTAGTAGAACAGCAAGCAGGATCTGGAGCCAGAAGGAATGTCAGCCAAGCAAGTCATTAACAGGAACACAGGAGAGCGTCTCTAGATATGTGACCAAGGCGAAAGGAAGAGATCATCTGGACGGCTTAAGTAGGCAGGACTGACTAGCGGGATATCAACAGGAGAGTTACTGTGGAGAGATAGAAGCTGGCAATTAGCCGACAACTGAGTAGCCAGCTCAGAGAAGGAAGTGCTGAGCCCAGCTCTGATAGCTATGTGCTGAGGGCCTAGAAGAAATATTTTTTGTGGACGCTTGGCTGAAGAGGTGGGACCTTTCTCCTATAGCTCTACAAAAAGGACTACGCTCTCAAAGGGTAACAGAATTGCTTGGCTGTCCTCCCTCCATCAGCATTTTTGAGGCTGCTAGTAAAGGGCCCAATACTGCCGAGATAAGATTTTTCAGGAAGTATACATAGAAGCATAGAAAAGTGACGGCAGGAAAAAAAAAAAAAAAAAAGTAGTGCAGAGAGACTGCCCTGTTTGTTTTTTTCCGTTAACACTTTTGTCAGAGTATAGATCTAGGTTTTCCCAAGCAGGTTTGAAACCATTTACTGGTACTCACTATCTCTGCTCGAAGTTAATTCAAAGCATCGACAGCCTTTTCAGTAAAACACCTTCTATAATTCGTTTTGAAATTTCCTCTAGTTTGAGGTCATATCCCCATGTTCTTGATTTTGTTTTCATATTGAAAAAACTACCCTCCTGAACCTTATTCACCCCCTTTATGTATTTAAAGGTTTCCATCATGTTTCCACTTTCCCTTCTTTCCTCTAGAGACTGTACATGTTTGATATACGTTTTATCCCTCAGACGTTTCACCATTTTTTTTACCCGTCTGTAGACTTGTCCTAGCTTATCAATACCTTTCTGTAAGTGAGGTCTCATAAACTGGACACCATATTCTAAATGAGGTGTCAGGTAAGGGGGACCCCGTTAATTTCCAGTGGCTCCTTTTGGGGACCATCGCTACATTATGTAGACTAAAATAGGAATGGAACAACCTAAACGCCAAAATGCGCAGCAAACGGGACTATAATTGGTACCCAACACCTAAGTGTTCGAGAGAACAGATTTTCAAAAAACATAACCATCACGGAAATGTCACTTTGGGCAGACTGAGCCTTTAGGAGCTTTCAGGCTCTATGCAAGGCCAAATGCTAGATTTTGTTTGTTCCAGAAACAAGTAGTGCCATCAATTTAGCATCAACATTTACAAAAACAAAACAACTTTGTTACCCAAATGCTTTCAGAAAATATCCTATGTGTATTAGGTGTAGCTGTGTGAATAAATCATATTCTAACAAGAGGAAAGCCTGCTTAATTTTGTGTACAGGATTCATTGTCAGCTTTTTGTTAATACAAGTAAAATCAAACAACAGTCTTGGTTTACAAGTTTATAGAGACAGTTGCGTAGATTAGGACCAAAGACATTATTACATAGTTAAAGTTAAATTAATTGCTCGGCTAGAGAAGAATTTTGGACTGATCAAAGTCCTTTCTACAATTTAAACAATTATGCAGCATAATGCAAAGCTTGTTTATATAGTACAATTACCTTCTTGTATACTAAACTTGTTCAAGACATAAAACCGCTCCTTTTTCCCCCTTCCAAATGTTCAAGGCTGACCAAACAGATTTTAAAAATTGGATTAAAATGCACTAAAAAAAACAAGTGCCGGGAATATAATGTTTCAAAGGCATTAAATAAGTTCATACAAAAACACTAATGAATATAGACTTTTTTTCTTAGAATACTAAAGGCTTCAATTAAATATAAAACATGTTATACTTACCTGCTCTGTGAATGGTTTTGCACAAAGCAGCCCCGATCCTCCTCTTCTCGGGTTCCCCGCCAGCGTTCATGGCCTCTCCCTCCCGTCAAGTGACCCCATAGCAAATCCAGCCTTGTACAACACCCTACTCCCAGTATTCCTTTTATTTTGTAGCAAGCAATATAGGTGTGAACAAAGACAGAGGATCCTGTGTTCTGTGACGTAAAAAAAAAAAAAAAAAAGACAAAAAACACCACTTTCTGTAGAAGTAATCCAAAATCCTATTTATCGTAAATCATAGGACGCAGGAATGAATATTGAGACCAATTGCTTTTCCAAAAGCAATCCAATGGGCAACACAGTAAACAATTGCCAACAAGCCAAACAAACCAAAGAACAAAAAATAAATAAAAATAAAATAAAAAAGACTTTATTTACAGGGACAGGCTGACTGACTTGCAACCAGAGTCAGAAGACCAGGCTGCAACCTTGCAGATCTGAGAAACCAAGGCCTTTATGCTGAAAGGCCCAAGAATCACTAACACTCCTGGACTCCTAGTAGCATGAACCTTGAATGGAGGAATCTTTAGGGCCTTAAACCTGGAAAATTGTTGACAAATCCAAAAAACAATGGTGGGTCACGAAGCAGCCTGCCCTTTTTTTGAGCCTTCCAACAAGATAAACAGAAACCGATTGACAGACAGTGGCACAGAGGTAGACTTATCACCCTAACTACATCCTGGCAGTGAATGGCAATCGCAGATTAAGAGCAGGACAAAGTAATGGCAATACAGTGTTCAAGTCAAAGTCTCATTCTATGCATTAAAAAAAAAAAAAAAAAAATCTTCTGGGTGCAGCTCCTACCCTCTAAACTTCCAATTATACTTAACTGTGCCCCATCTCAATCCAGCAATTAACATGAAAGCAGTGGTGCTCTCCCCCCTCAGTGGCTTCCGCTGCTGTCAATCACAGCCAGTGAGCCAATGAGGAGAGAGCAGGGGCGGGGCTGAGCCACACTCTGGCTAGTTATCCAATGGATGGTTTCTCCTACTGCAACTGTGAATCTTTGTAGTTTAAGAGTTACAATTGACAATTTTAGTTCTTGAGAAACGCCTTTTTCATTCATTGGCAGCTCATAGACAAGGTCACAGAAGCACAATTTTTTTTTGCAGCCCAAACTCATTGGTGTTTCATCAGATGGTTAAAAATCTCCTTGGTCTTTAGGATTATAACATTATGAGAACTTTATTGTACCTGGGTGGCCTATTCACAACTCCTTATAAGCATTCTGAAGGCCACTGGTTGCGCCACAGCTTATCTGATTGGAGGCCACTGCTTGTCCCAGAGTCTATGCAGGGTTTTCTCAATAAAGTGAATACTTTTTAATCAAGGCTTTCTCTTTTTTTTATTATTTGTAAATTTAGTAAAAGTTGATCTTTCTAATTTATTAATATAATATGGCTACAATATTAGACTTAGTAGATATTTTACAATTACAGGCGGTCTCCTAGTTACAAACGTCCGACTTACAAACGACTCCTACTTACAAACGGAGGGAGACAACATGAATTGAGAGGAAATCTACCCCTAGGAACGGAAATTCACTCCTGTAAAAGAAAGGGAAAAAGGTACCTCCACTGATGCTTTATCACCAAGGCTTGTTTCCACAACAACCCCAAATTTTCAAAATACAATTGTCATTCGGACAGAAAGTGAGGTGAATTCTTCTGAACAGGGGCACAGACAGCAAAAACAAATTCTACAGGGGTGTTAACCCTTCCCGATGTTATCCAAAAAGCTTAAAAATATATTTTTTTGGCTGAAGCTACACAAAAAAAGAATAAAAACTAATATGTACCTGTTCCGACTTAGATTCAACTTAAGAACAAACCTACAGACCCCATTTTGTTTGTAACCCAGGGGACCGCCTGTACATTTTCTAAAATATCCCTTCTCATTGTATTGTCTTTTCAATAAAAATCCCAGATAGCCTTTGTGCAATTTAAATGAACATAGTCAGATACATTTGTTTGACCACTTTGTTCTTTTCAAGTTTTCTTAGGAGGTTTTAAGGCCTGGTTTGAAAATTGACTTTTTAAACAACTGTTCAGTTAATTCTCCAACTTAAGCTGGGTTTCTTTGCAGTTTCACAGCTTACAACAATTACCTTATTGTCACTAAATTCATAACACGTCTGATTTTATGTAACAATCCTGCAGCATGCTGTCATGTCTGGGTATATAATGACTTTGGAATTTGCACCGTTCAGAATCCTACCTTGAACAAGTTATAAAATTCCCCTTTCATTCTAGGTTTGGTGCAGAACATTGTAATCTCTTACTTAGAACATTTAAGACTATTTGCTGATGTCATGGTCTTCACTAGTTTTCAACTGTTTTTAATTCAGGGTATTACAAGCACTGCAGCACAAAGATGAAAAAGGTCATGACAAAAGCCTTAAAAAAATCTTCCAAAGAGTATTAAAAAACGCTTGCCATTAGAAAAATATGCATGTTGTCATTGCTCACCTATATTTGAAGATGCTAGCTACCTGGATGTCATGCTGATGTTTTGGATCCTGGATGTTTGATGCACTGACAGACCAAAAATTGACATGATAAATTGGCACTTACACCGTTTGTTGCATGCTTTGCAGAAATGAGTCAGTGATAGTCAACATTTTTCCCCATGATGGGTGTACTGTAATACACCTTGTTAAAATCCAGCTCTATAAATAAAAGCCCACCACACCCCATATATAACAGTATAGTGAAAGCCGTGTGACTACTATTGTACATCGTTCAGGCAAAGCTCAGGCGGTGGGCAGACTTCAAGATAGACTGTTGTGCCATGTGAGTGCCAGTCTACAATTCCTACATTCAAATACAGCTTCAATGAACATTGGCTCTGTCCTGACCCCACCTGCTATAGTCCTAAAAAACAGGGGCATGTTAATGACTGACTGGGTAGCAAGAAGAGGGGGGCTGAATTATGGAGAACATAATTTAGCCAAGAAGTGGGATATTGGCTAATGAAGAAGCAGGGTGCAGAAATCAATGCAGCAGCACAGACAAGGGTTGCTTTGAAAACTTCCAATATGCACAAAAGACAAAGATTGCAAATGATGAAAAAATAAGCTGAAGTTGGGCTTCAAGTTGTGAATAAACACAGAAAATTACTGTATGTTGTATATTTGGTGCATTGACCTGCATTTTCTCCTCAAATTTATTTAATGGAGTCCTTTAAAACATTCACAGATAACCCATAAGATGATCACCTACCATAACCTGTTGAGGTATGAACTCCACTGGACCGCTGACAGGATGTGTTATCTAGCAAACAGTTGTCAGTAGCAGATCCTTTAAATCCTATAAGTTGTGAGGTCGAGCCTCCATTGTTTTGACTTTTTTCCAGCACATCCCACAGAAGCATAACGGAACTGAGATCTGGAGAATTTGGAGGCCAAGTCAACACTTCAAACTCCTTGCGTTCCTCAAACCATTCTTGAATTCAGGCCAGGACATGTTCTTCCATTGCTCTTGTGGTCCGGTTTAGATGCTCATGCACCCATTGTAGGTGCTTTTAGCTGTGGACATGGGTCAGCATGGGCACATGGACTGGTCTGACTACTCAGCCCCATACACCAACTGCCATGCACTGTGTTCCGACACATTTCCATCAGAACCAGCATTACGTTTTTCAGCATTTGAGCTACCGTAGCTCTTCTATTGAATTGGACTACACAGGCTAGCCTTCGCTCCTCATGTGCATCAATGAGCCCTGACTACTCTTTGGCACACTGTTGGTAGATCCTGACCACTAAATGATACAAAAATAGGATAAAGATGCCATGCTACTAAGCGATTACATAAAGATAATTACATCAAATTAAACAATGTATCACCATATTCATGTACTAAACAATAAATGGTGAAAAATTATACAATAATGGAAACAATGATATTGCAGTTCATAAAATGTGAAAAGAATGTGACTTTACAAAAATCTTCAAGCCTCTCCCCTAATCACCTCAGTGCCCTCACCTCAATGTAGTATACACGCATGGGCAGTAATAACCAGCTCACTTCTCTCTGGTCAGATTCTTATTCCAAGATCCCAAGGCACTCTGTAGTAAGGTCTCCCACTCACCAGGGTACTCTTATTCGCCTAGATCAGTGGTTTGCAACTCCTGTCCTCAGGACCCACTGACAGGCCAGGTTTACAAGATAACTGAAATACATCACAAGTGATATAATTTGCTGCTCAGTGATTGCAGTATTCTAGTCTGCATCTCCCCAAGGTAATACTTAAAATTTGACCTGTTAGTGGGTCCGGAGGACAGGAGAGGAGAACCACTGACCTAGATCATCCTCCTCAGTAATGGGGTTGTGGTTCCTTTAAGAAAGTGTGGTCCGTATACTGGGGTGCACTCATATATCATGTGGGGACAGGAAGGATAGCCCAATAGTGTAATATGCTTAGAGTTGTAAATCCCCACAGTTCCAGCGACTAGCACAGCAGCTCCAGCCACTGTCTCGAGTCCTTATTGGAAAGATTGATAGCAGCAGGAGCCATTGGCTCCCACTGCTGCCAATCAAATCCAGTGACACGGCAGTCGGGGGCGGGGTTTGAGTCCTGCTGTCAATGGACGCAGCAGTAGGACTCGGGAGCATGCCCGCACGAGTGCCCCCATGGAAGGTGGCTCTCCGTGGGGGCACTCAAAGAGGAGGAGTGCCGCCGGTGGACTCCAGAAAAGAAGGATTGGGGCCGCTCTATGCAAAACCCTTGCACAAAGCAGGTAAGGCAACAGGTTAAAAAAAAAAAAAACACACACACACACACACACACACACACAAACCAACCTTTACAATCACTTTTTTTTTCAAAATCACTTTATGCTTAAAATGCTGCCTTCGTCAATAAAAAGCACATTTACTTTTAATGAAGCTATATAAAAAGACAGACCATACCTACTGACTTATCCCTGATAAAGTCACGTGGTGTGTGACACAACACATAGGGTGGAGTCGGTAAAAGCGAGGAAGGGATGTCAAGATAACTTTTTATTGATGCAAGCAGTATTTTAAGCATAAAGCAATTTAAGCATATTACACTATTGGGCTATCCTTTGTCCCCACATGGTATACGAGTGCACCCCAGTATACAAACCACATGTTCTTAAAGGGACCACAATCCCAATACTGAGGAGGATGATCTAGGTGAATAAAACATACCCTGGTGAGTAGACAATCTTACTACATGGTACCCTGGGATCTTGGAATACCAATCTGACCAGAGAGAAGTGGATAGAACTACAAATGCTTGTATATTACATTATTGAGGTGAGGGCACTGAGGCGATTGGGGAAGAGGCGTGAAGATTTTTGTAAAGAAGTCACATTTCACGTTTTATGAACTGCAATACCATGGTTTCCATTATAGAATCAATATTCACTATTTATTGTTTAGTATATGTATACACTGATGGTTATACATGGTTTAATTTGAAAAAAGCCTGGGTCCAGTAGCAGATCTAGCAGGTAGGGATCAAGCAGAAACATTCAGCAAACAAGCCAAAGATCAGTAACGATTGGTTGCAGGTTGGGATCAAGAAGACACACAGTCAAGGAACAAGCCAAAAGTTGCTAACGAGTGCTCACGAAGATACAGATGACAGCAGAAGTGACAAGAGCAAGATATAGGCTGGAGAAAGCACAATAATCTGGCAAACGGGAAGTGCAAAGGCATGGCTAAAATAGGTTTATGGGAGGAGCAAAGGGTTCAAGAGAAACAAGGTTCAAGGCAAGACCGTTCAAGAAATTGTCCAGGGAGCAATCCAGGTACCCAAATGGCTCAGCAAGAAGCTTTGCTACAAATAGCTCACATTGGCAGCACTGCAATACCATGTGATTTGGTGTCTGTAAATGCACTATGTTTGTAAAGCCATTAACATTACATTGGCACCTGCAGCAGATTGCAAAGGCAGTGTGCTTGAGTGCGGTGCAGGAAACGCACACAGAATACGCCTTTCCCACACCACATTGTGGTGTGTCCTGGCCCTAACTTAGTCATCAGGTCTTGGGTATACATACTAAAAACATTGTTTTCTATACGTACACCTTGGAAAAAGGACAAGTATGACGGGTTTACAGATTTTGCCTACTTAATGTAAGCAACCACATGACTGCAGTGTGACATAAGCAGGGCAAGTGAACAGATAGGCAAGTTATACCTTCCACCCACTTGTTTTCCCTATAGTGGCTAAGAACATGTGTTTTTTGTATTAAAATACTGAACAGTGAAATGAAAGTATAGGAGGAACGCAAAAACTAACATTTTCTTCCATATATTTTTCTTGCATACTGGAAAATACAGAAAGCTCAGTTGAGCCCTTTTTGCCATAGCAGCTGCATGGCATTAGGAAATATATTGATTATAAAAAGTAGATCTTTTTTCAGCTGCTACTATGAGTACTAAACCTATCATTTCTATTCTTGTGTATTATTGCATAATTCTTGACAAGTTGTTAAAGAACTATGGCCTTCCCAAAGATCGGGATATAGTTTTAAAACGACGAGCTGTAAAATCACTTATTAACTCAAATTCCTTCTCAAGTGTAAATGATATACCAGAGTTGAGTACTTAAAGCGGAACTGTATGCAGTATTTGCCTACTAGTCTGTGTTCAGCATCTATGGCCACCTTGATTGGCTGGCCTGGGATGATGCAATTCATGAACACAAGAGTTTATTCATGTTGTTATCAAGGCATGCCAAGATAATACACTAAGCTGCACATATGCAACTCAGTGTACAATCTTTACAGTCTTGCTAGCAGGAAGGTAAGAAGCAATGCCTTTCAATTTAAAAAAATAAATACATTAAAAAAAACCTAAAAAAAAAAATCTAACATATAGATCTGGATTTTACTGCATATAATCTATTGCTTTGTTAGTGCCATTTTTGATTGTGACTGCAATAAAATTTCTTTTACACGTTTTGCACCCATTTACTTTGTGTGTTTAAGGGCTCCTACTTTAAAACTCCTATCCAATCAAAACTTTTTTTTAATAGACAGGGAAAAGTTTCAATCTTTTCAACTCTATTGCTGTCTGTATCCAGGGCCATCTTAAGAGCATTATAGGCCCCCGGGCAATACAGTGCACTTGGGGCCCTGTCTGCACAATCACGCACGAGAATAAAAATGCAAATGAGCAAAAAGGCTATATTTATTGGTACCTCCAACAAAATCAGTGTTTAAACATTAACACAATGTTTGAACAATATAACACGAGTTTGATTGGCACAGTGGCAGTGTTTGGGCACAGTGGCAGCTTTTGAGGGCCACAGTGGCTGTGTGTGATGCACAACTTGAACATACTTAAGTAGACAGTGTTAGACTTACTTGAGGCCGCCGGCCTGGTGCAGTACAGTGTGTCACTCACAGCAGCAAGGCAGCGCCAGCTATCAAGGGCCGTCTTTCCGCTCCGCTCCCTCTCCACGCTGTCTGAAGAACATGGCAGAGGTGGGCGGAGCTTGTTCATGAGCAGCTGGGGCGGCCGCGGCACGCTATGAATGCTGGGGTGGCCGCGGCCTCTGACTGACATCACTGGTTGCTAGCTAGATGCCGGGCAGCCTGCGATTCTAGCAAGTGAGCAACCAGTGCAGTCAGTCAACTTAAGCAGCAGATTGCAGCACTGAGGATCGACCCTGGATGGGGCCCTCCAGACAAGTGGGGCCCCCGGGCAACTGCCCAGCGTGCCCAGTGGAAAAACGGCCCTGTCTGTATCCCTGTCAGTGTAATTTATCTTCTAACACTAAGTGCCGGTTCACACAGGGGGGACTTGTCAGGCGACCTAGCCGCCTGACAAGTCGCCTCCCGTTCTGTACTACGGAACCGTTCTAATAGGAGTGACGCAAGTCGCTCCGACTTAGAAAAAGGTTCCTGTAGTATTTTTGGGGCGACTTCAGGCGACTTGCATCGACTTCTATACAGAAGTCGTTTTGCAAGTTGCTGCTGAAGTCGTGTGCAGATCGCCTCGCTGAGGTGACCTGCAAGTCGTGCCGCCCTGTGTGAACTGGCACTAAGTGTCGGTTTACACTGAGGCAGCATGACTTGCAGCACGACTGCCTCAGGCGACCCAGGACACGACTCAGCGGCGACCTGCAAAACGACTTCTGTATAGAAGTCAATGCAAGTCGCCCCCAAAGTAGTACAGGAACCTTTTTCTAAGGCGGAGCGACTTGCGTCTATCCGATTAGAACGGTTCCATTGCACAGAACGGGATGCTACTTGTCAGGCGACAAGTCGTCCCAGTGTGAACTGAGGCTAACACTTTAACACATTGTGCAGCCCAACAGTTAATAGGATTTGGTTGTGCTGTTCTACTTCACTTACTTCACTACAGCATGCAACAATGAGCCTACATACAGTACATAAAGGAAGCCTTCTGATGGAACAAAACCTTAAACACTCAGGATTGATTTTCTGCAGTTTTTGTCACATGCACAGCACCTTGCGTTTTGAATTCTTCCGAATGTTCTTTAACTCTTAGGTGCCTGGGCTTTTTAGAAGCCATAAAGGGTGTTTTTGTCTCAAATTTGCATTGCAATAAGTTGCTATTTTAGGTGATGGAGTTCCTTAATATAAGAAATCCCATTGCTTGCTTCTCACCACTGACCAAATGATGCATTCTTGCTGAAGGTATATAAGAAAATCCGGACAGCGGCACACCGGTATCCTGTATACTGTATGATCCTGATTTTACAATAAAGATTTTTGGATTACATTTTCCCGGTGTGCGGCTGTCCGGACTTTCTTATATACCTTAAGCACGATTCAGCATTAGCCAGCACCTGGGGCTCTTTACTCTGAGACAATTACTTGGTTTACACCTGGTTTGGACCTACACCTGTGCGGTGAAGACTCTCTCGCCACAAATGATGCATTCTTGTAGTGATGGCAGAGAAGGCCATCAAAGAACTGCATTTTCAGAGCAGGAGACCAAAATCAGGCACATTATAATGTGCCATTAGCTAAAAGGGATTGCCTGAAACAGAGCTCACACTAAAACACACTAAAACATTGACCCAATTAAGCCCAGAATTAAGCTAATATGCTTTCAGCATCATAAAACAGGCAGATCTAGTTTGGTTCACCAATATTTTCTCAGCATTTTGAAAAATGTGTACACTATGTTCAATTTTCTTTCTATATATGGATAGCCATGATAAGATATGTAAAAAAAAAAAAAAAAATAGAACACAAATTTATAGTTCCTGTATATTACAACCATGGTCGTGTGTAAAGCTGAATTAACCCCATTTAGCTCTCTGCCACTATTTGTGAAAACCTTCAGACACCTGTCCTCACTATAGAATTTTTTTTTTTTTTTTTTTTTAATGAAAAAGCCCTCACAGTACGATCACAAAACTACATGCCATAATTCGCACAAACTGATGAGGAGGAAGCTGCACACAGAATAAAGTAGTGTGAAGTAGAATTTAAAAAGGGAACCTTTTATTTTTCAAGTCTTATCTATCACTGGTCATACAGGTTGCACACCATTCTAACATACTTGAAGTACTCCATTTTTTAAACCTAGTTTCATTTCAAAGAAATTGCTGTTGATTGTGTTCTGTTTTTTCTCAAATGGATTGCTCATAATCTGGCATATAAGTGAAGCTGCAGTATCAGCATCTCTTTACAAGCGGATGAGCCTCAAAAAGTATCTGACCAAAAATGTAACTCCTTTGCATGAGATGCCTTCTGGGAAAAACTGGCAAGCTAATCACACAGAGAAATGTTGTGGATACATTCCAATTACCTCATGTAGGCATATTGAATGAATGTGTAATGTCCTATTATACGTAGATCAAAACTTCCATCCTATGTCAGAAGTCTGCATATGCGTTAGTTCCTCACTTTCATTGATATGATGTACATTTTTGCCTAATCACCAGGCTAGAGATGTAAAAAGAACATTAGGTGTTAGATGGCGTCCATGGCCCCCCACCCCTCTTTAGGGATAGTTGTTCCAGTTTGATGTAGCTCGTCTCTTATGCACAGCAATGTGTAGTGCTATTCCTTTAAAAGTAAACAAAAAAAAAAGCAACACCACAATACTTAAAGAGCATAGTTTTTCATTAAATGTGTTGCATTATCTAAGTGCACTATAGATAAAAGTACAACAATATCCCTTTAACCACCTCCTGTCCTAAAGCTGAATGACGGCTACAGCGCGGGCCTTAACTGACGGGAGGTTGTCAATAGATGTCCTCCCATGTGCTGTCTGCGTCCCTGTGGGGGAGCGCTCTGTGAGCATTGAGTCTGAGACTCAGCTGATCACAGATCGGAGTAAGGGGCTGATCCTGGCCCCCTTAACACGTGATCAGCTGTCAGCCAATGACAGCTGATTATGTGATGTAAACAGAAGATCAGTAATTCCCCCCCCCCCCTCACACTGACAGTGAGGGAAAAACAAAAAAAAAAAAAAAAAAAGTTGATCACCAGCTTCTGTCAGAGGGACATCGGTCCCTCATACAGAGAGCAGCTGCTGCATTTTCTGTGCCTACCAGTGCCATCCCATCAGTGTCACCTACCAGTGTTATCCACCAGTGCCACCCATCAATGGAAAAAAATTACCTGTTTTCAAAATTTTATAGCTGTGAAACTTTTTCTTCAAAATGTTCGGTCTTTTTTCTTTTTTTAGCAAAAAATAAAAAAACCCAGCAGGGATTAAATACCACCAAAAGAACACTATTTGCGTGAAAAAAATAAGAATTTAATTTGGGTAGAGTGTTGCATGACTGTGCAATTGTCATTCCAAGTGTGAGAGCACTGAAAGCTAAAAATTGGCCTGGGCAGGAGGGGGAGAGAGGTAAAGTGCCCAGTACGCAAGTGGTTAAGAGACAACTTAGTCCAGTGAAATGTCCTTTATACATTAAAATCAGCCAAAAATAGTGAATATGCGCCTCTGCTTCAGGCATCTGTTGGTCTTTATAATGCACTCCATGGTAGTCAGATCCTAGGTTGCGTGCAGTGTTAATGCCATTTTAGTCAAAAGACTAATGCCCTGTACTCAGTGTCGAACATTGATCAGACATTCCGACAACAAAATCCATGGATTTTTTCCGACGGATATTGGCTCAAACTTGTCTTGCATACACACGGTCGCACAAAGTTGTCGGAAAATCCGATCGTTCTGAATGCAGTGACGTAAAACACGTACGTCGGGACTATAAACGGGCAGTAGCCAATAGCTTTCGTCTCAATTTATTCTGAGCATGAGTGGCACTTTGTGTGTCGGATTTGTGTACACACGATCGGAATTTCTGACAACGGATTTTGTTGTCGGAAAATTTTATAGCAAGCTCTCAAACTTTGTGTGTCGGAAATTCCTATGGAAAATGTGTGATGGAGCCCACACACGATCGGAATTTCTGACAACACAATCCGATCGCACTTTTTCCGTCTGAAAATCCGACCATGTGTACAGGGCATAAGACTAAAACTGAATTGAAATTTGACTTCAAAATTAAAACTGGTCTGTAGTACATGTTCATACCTCAATACCATAAATAACATATTAGTTTTTTCACTCCAGCAGTATATAATGAGTTTGGATATTGTAAAGAAATGTTAACTAATGCATTACAATTTAATTACACCCATTAGATTTTAGTTGACTAAGGTTTACTGGAGATTTAGTCGACTAAATACGACTAAAACCAAAATTGCAGAAGACTAAAATGGGACTAAAACTAAAAATGCCATTTTAGTCCTAAGACTAAAACTACATCGAAATTTGCTGCCAAAATTAACACTGGTTGCGTGGCCCATGATAAGGTCAGTTTTGACAAAATGTGCAGGGAGTGACATCTGGTGTCACTGTGCATGCATACAGAGCAGCACGCTTGGATGCACATGCTGCTTTAATGCACTTTATCGGTATATATTTTTACTAAATAAATGTGGATTAGGCGTTTGTGGTATAATGCTATGAGCAGTTTTTTCTCTGACTGGGTCATGGTTCGCATTGATGCCTTGGAGCCATTTTAAGTAGTAAATAATCCCATCTGTGGAATCAACTGCCTTTCATTCGTTACCCTGTGATAAAGGGCAAGCGCAGTTGACCTGAAACTGGACCCCCTCTTTATTACCCCTAGTCCTACTGTAGCAGTGACCCACGATGCCCCGCTGTCAGGCACCAGGCCGCCACTTCACTGGTCCAGGGATTTGAAATGCTCCTGGCTTTTTTTGCAGTGCTGACAGGACAAGCTAGACTGATTCTCATTGGTCAGCACCATCCATGTAACAGTGCTGACCAATTAGAATGCCCCTTTGTCCGTACACGCTGTGTAGTATGGATAGGAGATTAAACAATGGGGATTCTAAAACTCTGGACTGGTGGAGCGGCATCGCAGGTGCAGTGGGACCAGAGGGGGAAGGGGGTGTAAAGGAGAAATTTCACCTTAATGGGTCACTTCTGGTAAGCAGTGCATGATCTAAAGTGGTGGAAAATGAAGGATTTTCACTGGACTGAGTTGACCGTTTCTCAAGGGGATATGGTTACACTTTATAGGTTTAGAGAGTGGACTTAATTTTATGTTCAGAAGAGTTTTGTGGTGTCACATTTTTTGGTTTGACTTTAAAGAGATATCCGTTAATATAACCAAAAATTTGTAGCGCAGTTTGTGGATATCTGTGGGGGCTGCTGTCAAATTATTTTGTTACGTTATTTACACCAAGCACAGAGTTCCTTTGGGTTTTGGTAGATTGGGGGTTATTTACGAAAGGCAAATCCACTTTGCACTACAAGGACAAACAAGTGCAAAGTGCACTAAATCCCAATCAGCCAAATTAACTTTTTCCCTTTGCTATTTTTCTGCTTTGCAATTTGTTTAGGACAGAAAACCTCCTGTCACAGTTTAGCCTGAGTTTCCCACTTCTAAAATTCTTACCCCTTTGCTGCAATGGTTCTGCTGGAACTGTGGTTCTACTCACATGAGCTGCCAACTTGTGTGTTCACCTACAGGCATCACCTGCTCTATGGACTTGAATCACTCTCCCTTCTATCACTTCCTAGTCTGCCTCCCAGTCTGCTACTCTATGTACAGACATGCTTAGAGCAGCTTTCTCGCCTGAGCAACTTTCTAGTTTCTCCATGCTCCTACTCTCCCACATATTACTTGTATTCTGTGTCTGGCTTCCCATGTAGCATCTTCAGCTTCAGTCTGTGTTTGCCTGCCAGCCACATGCTCTGACCTCAGTTCATTTTCCGGATCCTCTTCGGTCTCTTGCCATCTGAACTCTGCACATGTGAGTGGTTTCCGCATATTCAGATGGGCATACCTGGGGGCCACAACCTGGTTCCAATCTGCTGCAAGTCCATCCCAACTATAAGGGGCCCTGGTGAAAAGGCAGGCTAGGGCTTAGGCTCGAGCCCAGGGGAACCCCAAGTTGGCCTTCTACAAGGGCTGACTACCATAGGTACCGGACATCACTACTTTCCCCATGTGTCCTTATTAATTCTGAATTGTCCAAACCTACCCCACATTACCCAAATATAAATTGAGTACAACTCTGGGGGGCGGCTGGCGAGGGGTCATGATCATTTTTGTGTAAAGTGCCAATTTCTGCATTGTTTGGCACTTAGCATGGCTGCTTTTCCCCAATTTTCATCCTCCATCATACTAACATCCTTTTTGCAGTAATACCCACTCTCCTCAAACTCTTTACCCCTTCTCTCCAAACCACACCCTATACATCACCCTCACTTCTGCCCTCCCAATATTACTGCACTTAAATACTGCTCCTTCTGAGGCCACATAATGTTACCACTGCCAAATCCTGCTCCCACCTCGCCTTCCTCACCCTCCTATTACTCCTAATTTCTGGGGATATCGCCCCTAACTGTGGCCCTCCATATTGCACCCCCAGAACCAGCAGTCTTCTCTAGCAGCAGCCGCAATCCTATTTCAATCTCCCTTTCCCATGGTGGCCTCCACTGGACTCACTCAACCAGACTCAGCATCGAAAAAAAAAAAAAAGGCAAGTTGGATTTCTTTCCCCACAAGGCACCTTTCAGGTTCTTCCTACAACTCCCTCTCGGTCTCTCTGCTCTTTTGAACTGCATTGTATTCATCTTTTTTTCTCCAGTTTCTCTAAAGATACCAGTCATTTATTGGCCTCCTGGACCAGTTTCATGCTTCCGATGGCTACGCTGCATGGCTTCCCTACTTTCTCCCCTCCAAGTACCCACCATCATTCTCGGTGACCAACATTCCAGTCAATGTCAACACCTCCGCCATCTCTCAACTACTCAACCTAAAAACTCTTCTCTTAACCCAACACAATGGACACAAACCACTACTCACTCCAATGGCAAAACCCCCGAACTTGTATTCTACCACTGCACTCCCTGCAAACTCTTTAACACCTTTTCCCCTCTGATCTCAACCTTATCAATTTCACTCTCCCTGTCTAAAAACCTCCTATGCTTATAACCAGTAAACAGTTACCTGTAGAAACCTTTGCACCTCAACCCTTCCCTTCACTCTGCTACTGACTGCCTTAAGACAAAATTGCACCCATCTTGCCCAGAACTGGCCGCTTTTGTCTACAACAACTTAAGCTCACCCTCCCTGGACACATGGCAAACTGACATCAGAAGTCTCAAGACACAGCCGTGCTCTTGAGGGAGTGTGGCGTAAAAACCAAATCCTTGTAAGACTTCACCCCTTTCCAAATCTGCCCTTCTCAAATAGATCTCCTGCCTCCACGCTACTAAAGCAACCTACTAAACCACTCTAATCAAAACCCTCATCCAGTCAACTTTTATTTTTAAATTTCCTACTTCACCCCTCACTGCCCTTCACCCACTAACTGTCCAGGAAATTGACAATCATTTGAAAAACAAGATCAATACAATTTATGATGAGCTCTCCAATGTCCAGCTTTCTCTTCCAACAAAACCACACTCTGTACTTTCCTCCTTTGAAGTGGTTATCACTGAAGAAGTAGTTACCAAACTCCTTTGAGGCCCACCTTCCCTGGACGCTGTCCCCTCAACTACTACTGTCCCTTTCCTGCTCTATCCCATTCTCTAACCTACATCTTCAATCTCTCCATCTCCACCTTTCTCTTCCCTCTCAAACATGCACTGGTTACCCCCATACTTAAAAAATCTTCACTGAAATCCACCTGCTTGAACTTAGGACCCATCTCTCTGCCCCAGTTTGCCTCTAAACTTCTTAAGCGTCTTGTCCACAACCAGATGAGCTGCTATCTCACTGATAACCTCATTAACCCCCTACAGTGTGGCTTCTGCCCCCAACATTTTACTCAAACTGCTCTACCAAAACTCACTAATGACCTAACTGCTAAAACCAAAAATCATTATACCATACTTCTTAGACCTTTATGCTGCCTTTGACAATGTCAACCACCCACTTCTCTGTAAACACCACTTCCCTGGCCTCTCCAACTCTGCTCTTTCCCAAGTCTTACCCATCTCTGTGCACATTCAGTGTCACCTACAACTATCTCCTCTGCTCCACTTCCTAACTTATGGTTGGAGTACCCCATGGCTCGGTCATTTTTCCTCTTACTCACACCTGGGCTGGCTGCCATCCTCCCATAGCTTCCAATACCACCTCTACGCCAACAACGCCCAGAGCTCTGAAATCTCCAGCTCAAATTTACTGAGCGACATATCAGTGTGGGTATCACATCATTTCCTCAAACTCAATCTAAAAACAAATTTATATTTCCTTTTTCCAGATTTACCCCTCATGACTTTACCATTGAGATGAACTGCACAATTATTGGTCCATCAAAATGTAATCCTCTAACCTCTCCTTTGAGCTCCACATCCAATTACTGGTTAAATCTTGCCACCTTAACATTTCCAGAATTTGCTCCTTAACTAATGGCACCAAAAAACAACTTATTCACTCCCTGGGTCCTGCTATTCCTTCTATATTGAACAATACTGTAATTGTACAGCACTGCGCAAACTGTTGGCGCTATATAAATTTTTTTTTAGTTAAAAGTTTGAGAGTTTTACAAAATTGACACAGAAGAAAAGACAAATGCACAATGCTAAGAGAGGCTCATACAACAGTTTGTATCACAAAGAGGATTCAAATCTTACATTTCTAGCTATGGTTTCAGAAGGGTTGGGTGCCATATTTTGTGTCCAATGCCTGGTTATCACCGTTTGTTGCCATTAACATGTGTAAGATGGCCAATCTGAGGTTTCCGGGAAATTTCTCTATATCTAGGTGGAGGATAGCTAGGGTGGGGGATCAGGTTTAGGTAGAATCACTGTAATCACCGAAATTAGAGAGAATATTTTTCTCCAGAAACTGGTGAGGCTCTTACAGGTCCAGAAGATGTAAGGTTGCCCATTTGGCCGCATCCACTCCAGCAGAGTGGGGACTGGGATTTGGAGAGGTGATAGGGTGTTCGATACCCTCGAGTAAGTATCTTTTGCGTTTGTTCCCAGTGAGCCATACAGTGAGACATTGAGTAGCTACATCGGATGGCTTTTTTCCATTGGGTATCCGAGAAGGATACTACATTTCTGTTTTAGCATTAACACTTTAAGAAAATTATAGGATACATTTTTTGTAAACAGTACAACTATTCGATTAAACAAAACACATTGTATTTCTTTTCACATCTTTTTGTATAGCGTTTCTCTGAAAATAAGCCCTACCCCTAAAAACAGGTAAAAGTTCATAAAAAAAAAAAAAAAAAAATGTAATCAGTTTTGCATTACAATTATACCATTATAAGGTGTGTGTGTCTCCCTTTGTAACTGTATTATGTAAAATACTTTATTTACAGACCCGCCGGAAGTCTTCTCTCCTCCCAGCTGACGTCTGCGGCCCCTCCCTCTTCAGTGCATGGAGCGGGCGGATGTCAGCAGAGGTCTCAGAGCAGAGAAGAGCTCAGGTATATCACATGACGCCCAGGGAAGCTGCAAAAAAAGCTGTAACATAGGTATTTTCCATAAAAGAATTACAAAGAGAGATACATTGCACCTTATACCGGTATCATTTTTATAAAACGGATTACATGATTTTATAAGATGTTTATGTCAAAATACTGACTCCTGTCCTGACAGGGGGGGTTGGAGAGACAGGGGACACAGGAGAGGGATAAATGACAGCACAAGCACTGTGCAATCTATCATGCTTTAAAGGAACAGGATTTTATTTTTTTTTTGGGTTACAACCACTTTAAGATCATTATACATACCGTAAATAATTTACATCCCCTGAAAATAAGCCCTGGTGTGTTTTTTGTAGCCAAAATTAATATTTTTGGGGAAACACGGTATATAGATAACATAGGAAATAACATTTTTGCAAGACCTTGCCAAAAGTAAGACTAGCTTGTTGTTTGCCAAAAGCAATGTACACATTATTTTATCTTAAGACATGACAAAGTTATTGACAAGTAAGCAATAGCCACCAGCATCCACTACTATTGCCAGGCATCTCTGTATCCTGTTTGGGAGAGTGAAGTGGTTAACCGTTTAGTGATACTAAAGTCTTGTTAAAAAAAAAAAAAAAAAACACGTTCTACTTACCTGTTCTGTGCAGTGGTTTTGCACAGAGCAGGCCAGGTCCTCTTCTCAGTTCCCTCGTCAGTGCTAATGCCCCCCTTCGAGTGCACCCACAGCAAGCAGCTTGCTTGGGGGCAACCGAGTCAAGCTTCAGCTCTGTCCATACAGACACGGAGCCACAGTTTGGCTTTTCCCGCTCTCCTGATGGGCTAATTGACTTTGACTGACAGCAGCGGGAGCCAATGGTGCTGCTGCTGTGTCTCAGCCAATCATGAGGGAGAGTGCCGGACAGCTGAGGAATTTGTGCACATCGCTGGATAGAGATGAGGCTCAGGTAAGTATTAGGGGTGCTGCTACACACCAAATGCTTTTTATCTTCATGTATAGAATGCACCAAGATAAAACCTTCTGCCTTTACAACCACTTTGACTCCATGTATTAACCTGGAAAATGCGTGCACCTAGTAACTCTAAGAAAAATCAGAACTGTTTGCCTTTCTGGTCTAGCCAAGAACCTTTGGCACAACATAACTGAGGTTAGCAACATAAATTAATGACCAAACCAATACGCTTCCTTTAACGCCACCTCCTCTTCTGTAGCCAACACTGACTGCCCCACTGTAGGCTGCTGCAGCACTATTGGTTCACATTTAACCTGAAGCATAAAGTAGAAACCAACACTGCTAAATACTGGTATCTCTGGTAGCACTCATCCAAGAATACCACCCAATATAAAAAAAAAAAAGCAAAAAATTGTAAACTATTCCTCAAACAAGTGAAAAAAATATAGTTACTGTATATAGCTGGTGGATTCTCCAATTACCATAATCTAAAAAAAATATAGTAAATATGAACTTTAACCATTTTAACTATGCTGTTAAAACATGCTTACAAGTTGTCAAATGAAAAATAACAGGTTTTAATAATTTTTTGACATTAAGATTTTGACTTCTTTGGGAGAATACATTTTAAAAGTTAACCCCTTGAAATCAGTCTATATTTACACAAGGAGGAAACTACTAATTCACTGCCAGGATACATTACTTATGGTATATTGTTGCAAACAAGGCAGGCTTTTCTTGCTCTATAGCAAAAGTCAAAAAATTTATACTGCAAATCCATCGTCCGTGTGATAACATCTGAGACTAAATGTACGTCAGGTTTGAGGACATGGTGATGTCAGCACGCCCGCAGGATAATAATTTCTGAATGCCTGTTGTATTCATTTTACTTGAGTAGAATATTGTTCTTTTAATAAATTTCTTATGCTGGGAAATTGAGCAATGAGCAATTGCGTTTTTTACATACATGCCTGGTTAATGAATGACGACAACTGGCCGCATTATCAGGTGATCTTTTAGATGACACAGCTAACATACGGGTCCCTGTGAAGGGAGTGTTACCCACATACCCACAGTGGTTAGTGTTGCCCACTAATGTGTGGCTAGACCTCGTTTGGGGTCTCATCTGGTAAGCATCCATTCATCATTATATATGGCGGTGCACAGACAAGGGAACACTTTTGGACAGTCATTAAGCATGGGTGGAGCACCTGTGTCACCACCAGTATTGCAAATGGGTTTCCTGTCCATCATTTACAAGTTTTATGCCACATTTGAAGATTTGTCATTTGAATGAATTTGAAGTTTTTGCTTTGCACAGAATTGGCAGTTTAATTGAAAATATTCAATCTGTATACTTTACTTGGCACTTTATTGAATATTTATGAATGCACGTGTTTACAGCTTTACATGTACATAAGGATATATGGATGAATTTTCTTTTTTGCACTTATAGCACTTTAGTCTCAGGGTATGAGAACTACATGATTTGGATTTGAATACATGTTTGCGTATATTCACAGTGCAACACAAATTTTGATGGTTATATTTTAGTGTTGGGATGGGTAATACAGCGAGTGCAGCCGTTTATCAATAATCACCGATTTTAGATCAAGACACTTGCGCAGATTTATTTTCTTTGTTTAAATTTTAATAGACCCACAATCAACAGATGACTATTCCAAATGGCCATTAAGGCCAAATGCCATAATTTGGGTCAGAGACCTCCAAAAAACTTTATTACTGGACAAGTGGTAGGGTATCCAAACCTTGGCACATGACAAAATTACCATTTTGTTTGGTGCTAGGTATTAAAGCTCAAATAAGGTATAACTAAGCATTATGGTTTGCAATTTTTTTTCTTTTTTTTAAAACACAGTGGTTTACTACTTTTCACCTGCCCATAAAACTATGCAATATGGGCAGGGGTGTCAATCTCTAGCATGCAATTATGGAAGGAGAGGGGAGCAAATTCACACATAAATTGACCACTTGTATTTCCAGTATTTCAGACTGCATGGGGATTGTAATTTATTGGTTTTCTCTAGCGCAAGGTCATCAGTCCACTTTGCTTAGCTGACTGGTGCAATGCGGACAGAGGAGAGCACAAGAGAATGATTTAGGGGCTAAAAAGAGAAAAAGGCCCAAGAACAGTAAAAAATAGGGGAAAACTCACAAAAGGAAAATTGCTTATCCAAGCCCTTTGCAAATCATGCCAAAAATATGTTTGCCAGATTTATTATCATGGATACATTTCCAATGAGCGGAAAGGGGAAGAGTAATTTTTCCAAGATAAAGGAAATGTAAGCATGAGCCAGTGTCATTTCAAAATGAGAACGGTGATGATGATCTGTCAACAAGGCCATCCGTATCCTAAAAAAGGCATTATAAAAACAAAAATATTTTGTGGAAATGCAAACCAGATTATAGTCTGTTTTTCAATAGTAATACTTTTTAAAGACTCCATGAAACTATTGAATGGACATTTTGAAAGATCCTCAAGAGTTGAGAAATAATCTGGAAAAGATGTAGTGACGCAATAGGGATTTTTTTTATCTAATTGCAAACAATATACAGGACTAACTTGCAGTGAAAAGCAGCCAAGAAAAGGCTAAACTTATTTGCTGGGAAAAAAAAAACTCAACCACCTCACCTCTCTATCTGAACCTCCTCACCATGGCTGAATAAAAAAAAAAAATAAAAAAATAATAATAATGATATTCTATCTACTGGTCTGACATCACAGGTCCATCTTTCCCAGCGGTAGTGGGCTGTCCTGCAGTGACTGGCGCTCCTGTAATGTTGCACTTAAATTAGGGAGATTCATCACAACACAAATATAGACTTCGCTTATACACATTTAAAATTATATTTTAGAAATCTACAGCAACCTTTCTTCTGCTTTACAGCCATCCCTCCTCCGTTACTGCAGAGACTTGGGCATTATACTGTAAAATCAATGATATTATCCACCACTCTACTGGAATGCAAAACGCATGCCTTTCTAGAGTAACCATGCAATGTAGAGTTGTAAAAAGGATCTAAAAATAATGAACCACCCAGTAGTGGTCAGTATTACACACATTGGGGGTTATTTACTAAGGCAAATCCACTTTGCACTACAAGTACAAACTACAAGTGCAAAGTGCACTTGAAATTGCACTGAAAGTGCACTTGGAAGTGCAGTCGGTGTAGATCCGAGGGGGACATGCAAGGAAAACAGAAAACAGCATTTTACCTTGCACATGATTGGATTAAAAAAACAGCAGAGCTTCTCCTCATTTCAGATCTTCCCCTCAGATTTACAACGACTGCACTTCCAAGTGCACTTTCAGAGCAATTTCAAGTGCACTTTCATAAATAACCCCAATTGTCCTGACAGGGGATTGTGGTGCTTCATTGTATTTGTATCTTAGTTTGCAGTAGGTTATGCAGACAAATCTGGATTTGTCCTCCTGTACAAATTGAATAAGGCAACTCTAACCATTACATTGTTTTTGCAACTATTTGAATGACAATAACTTATAACAAATGCACTTTTTTGCAACACCACAAAATACGGTAAAGTTCATTGTAACTTTAGTGTTTATGCAAGCAGCTATTTTGCACTGACAAAAGCTTTATTCTTGTAAGGGTTTCCTAGTTTTTTTTTTTTTTGGGGGGGGGGGGTTATACTTTTTTTAATGTGTTATGTAGAAACCCAATGCAAATTATTTGAATTAAAAAATGTACAGTGCATCCTGAAAGTATTCACAGCGCTTCACTTTTTCCACATTTTATGTTACAGCCTTATACCAAAATGGATTAACTGTAAAATTTAGGAAAATAATTTAAACAATACCCCATAATGACAACGTGAAAGAAGTTTGTTTGAAATCTTTGCAAATTTATTAAAAAATAAAAAATAAGAAAACAATCCCATGTACACACGTTTCCCCAGCCTTTGCTCAATACTTAGTTGAAGCACCTTTGGCACCAATTAAAGCCTAAAGTCTTTTTGAATATGATACTGCAAGCTTGGCACACCTATTTTTGGGTAGTGTCGCATTCTTCCTTGCAGGGCCTCTCAAGCTCCATCTTGTTGGATGGTTGAGTAAAGGTGCCCAGCCATTTTCAGATCTCTCCAAGGAGGTTCAATCGGGTTCAAGTTTGGGCTCTGGCTGAGCCACTCAGACATTCACGGAGTTGTCCCAGAACACTCTGGAGCAGGTTCTCATCAAGGATGTCTCTGTACATTGCTGCATTAATCTTTCCCTCAATCCTGACTAGTCTCCCAGGTCCTGCTGCTGAAAAACATCCCCACAGCACAATGCTGCCACCACCATGCCTCATCCTTAAAAAGGATCCTTTATCTGAAAAATGTATATTATCTAAAATGGATTTTCTATACTTTTTTTTTTTTGTTTGTTTTTTTTTTTTTTTTTTTAGAGAAACCAGAAAGGTGAATCTGGCAGAACTTTTGTCCTATTCATCGGGCAGCACATTTGTGTAGTGGTTAGCACTTTCACCAAGCAGCAAAAAGGGTCGCTGGTTCGAATCTCGACCAGGACACCATGTGCCTGGAGTTTGCATGTTCTCCCTTTGCCTGCGTGGGTTTCCTCCGTGTACTCCTGTTTCCTCCCACACCCCAAAGACATGCTGGTAGGTTAATTGGCTCCTGTCTAAATTGCTCCTTGCATATGTATGAATGTGTATTAGGGACCATAGGTTTTAAGCTCCTTGAGGGTAGGGACTGATGTTAATGTACAATGTATATGTAAAGCGCTGTGTAAATTGACGGCGCTATATAAGTACCTGAAATAAATTCAGCCAAACTCATAAAACCAACCACTTATTTAATGAGATTGCATTACTCAGCAAAGGGTGAACATTCAGAGAACCAAGAGGTTAATGATCTGCTACTCCCATGCCAGCCCCACACACGCACACAAACATCCAGTCTGCTAACAATTAAGCACTTCTCTCAAAAGCTGAACTGAAGTAACAAGACTAATAAATCAACCAAATCCACATTTTATAATGTTATGAAATGCAATGCCATTCTTGGATACATTTAACCTGGTTCAGCTTAGGATCAGTCCTCATTTTTCACTGGAATGCATTACAACCTCCTTTGCCAGAATAAGGAAAACAACATTTGTTTGGTTACACTTACATTGTATGTGAAGGTACTGAAAACGTTAGATTAAAAAAACAAGTGCTTGATTTTGTCACCTTCTCCAACACATACAGTAGAAAAATCCTGGGCAAATCCCACACAGGGGCTAAAAAGTTCACAATGTTCCATTAAGGAGACCCATATTTTGGGTCATAAGCAACTCTTCACCATTTGTCTTACACATGGCACCTGTGCCTCTATAGAATGATGCAAGCATGAGATATTAGGTTAAAAAATTAAGTGTGCATTTCAGTTTAACTAATGGGGTTTGAAATTACTGATATATATATATATATATATAGATAGATAGAGATATATATAGATAGAGATATATAGATAGAGTGCCCCCATGGAGAGCCTCTTTCCCTGGGGGCACTCTATTGACAGACTAGACTCAGCCCACCCCCGCGTCACTGGATTTGATTGACAGCAATGGTTCAATCCATCCAATGAGAACAAAGACAGCAGTTGGAGACGCTGGGCTCATGCATGTTGCTGGAACGGACAGAATCAGGTGGGGGGGGGGGGGGGGGGGCTCTGGGGGCAGCTGCAGCACAGGTGGTTTTTCACCTTAATGCATTAGGGTGAAAAACCTGGAGACTCTACAACCCCTTTAAGAGTGTGAATAGGGTTCAGGATGGCATTATTTTCAATATGAAGCTGGGATCAAAAACCTGGAGGATATGCCCCTAAACTAGAAGGGAGAAAAATCTAAACTAGCTAAGAAAGTAGATTATGCTTGGAAAACACTTCCAGCAGAGGTAGTGAGTCAATTCCAATATCCAGGTATGGATATTTAATACATAGTTACAGTGGTCTAGCTTAGACCAGTGTAACCCTGTATATAGATCATACCTGGCCGATGCCTCTGGAAGCTGGAAATGACTGAATTAGACACCGCTATGCCACATTCTGTGCTGAGCACCTGGTCTGATGCATTCTGCACACAGGTGGTCACAGCACGAGCGCTTTCTCTGAATGAGTGCAAAGCATTCTTTGATTGGATGTGGTGAAGAATGTGACATAACCACCCAGCCTCTCCACCTCATTCAATCAGAAAATGCTTTGCATTCATTCAGCATTCAAAGTATTCTCTGAAGAGTGCCTTTGACAAGTGGCTAACCTCCGGTGTTCAGGATGCAGCAGGCCAGCTCCTAGTGACAGGACCCAGAAGTGGTGATCACTGGAGTAGATGTGTCTACTTCAGGGATTTCCAGCTTCCAAGGGCATCAGCTAGGTATAAATAGTCACATAAATAACATACCTGGAATTCATGTTTTGTCATTTATGTTCTCTGACAAAGGATAAAAAAAAAAAAAAAAAAAAAAAAAACCAACAACAATAGGAGCAGATTTAATGAACCATTTTTCTGCTTAGGCCTTTTGTATGAAGGAGGCAGCAAACTGAATCTTCTCAGATCACCAGTATGTGTTCCAGGATTACCAGATAATAGGAGTGGGTTGACTAGATACAGTACAGCAATGTTTAAATGACGACAACTACAAAAGCAGTAAAGTTCAAATTGTTAGTTTTCTTTGGAGGTTACCATAAAAGTTTACATTCACCTTGCTTGCCCTACTATCTGTTCAAACAAGTTATTTATGGTTAAATATAACTTGCTAGTCTCATACAAATACATTCCCAAATGATGCTATTCCACACATTAATAAGTTTGTTGGGGAAACGTCTGCAATGCATGCCTGACCTCTGCAGCTTTGATGGGGGCCAGCTCTTGTAGGCATGTTCCAAGTCCAATAAAGAAGGTTAATGCTACAATGACTGTCAGGAACATGCAAGTCAAAACACAACCTAGGGGAAAACAAAGCAGCCATACAGCACCAAACTTCAGCAGCTCTAAATAATATCCCAGCTGTCACTTTGTCAAATAACTTGGCACTGCTCCAGAGTGAGACAAAAGTCACTGTTTGCATGAAATAGGTGCTCTAAGCAATATAGGCAGTTTTAAAAGCAAGTGCTTGAAAAGTGACTAAATATATCACAATAAAGGAACAATTAAAGATCGCCAATGGCTGGAAATATGTAATTTTAGGTACTGAGACAAATATAGCCACCTGTGTCTGGTGTATATAAATATAGAAATACATGCTGCATAATAGAAAGTGAAAGACATGGAAAAATAGTCATACGGGAGATGAAAATGATCGGAAACTCCTTCATTATTTATTTCCTGTACTTTTTTGCAAACACTCAATTTACAAACCACCATTACCTCAAAATAAATGAAATAAAACATTATAGGGCAGAGATACACAAAGTAAATCTATGACCATCTCTGCCAACATTTTGCAAACAAAACATGCCCCACTCAACACTACATTGGAGTTGATTTCATAAAAGATTTAAGCATGTTCTCTTTGCAAAGGAAATCTCACTTAGCCAAATTTGAATATTGGCTTCCATGATTAGAGGATTGAAGTCAGCGCAGCTTACCCTAGACATGCAACTCAAACATTTATCTAGCGTTTAATGCAAATTGTGATTTATCTATATTTGTAGACAAATACGCCCTAGATCAAATATTGTATTCTGGTAACTGTGGTTAAACCTGTAATTACAGTATTTAAATTCCTTTTATTTTACATGCCTTAAGTCATGGTTTAGCACATAGTGGTTGGGGCAAACCGGATGACACTGCCAAGGGTGCCTACAATATTTGTTGCATATTCATATCATTTAAAACCACTAAAGATAAACTGTTGCAGCAATGGCTTAAAAAGTGTTAGATAAAAATTAAGTTTCAATTTTAAATCAGAACTAAAGTCTGATACATACCTTTCCCTCAACTGTTAAAGGTCCCTCACTGGGGATGTCTGCCAGAATGTACTGTATACAGAGGATATAAAAAAAGGTCTACACACCTGTAAAATGTCAGGTTTCTGTGATGTAAAAAAAAATGAAACAAAGATAAATAATTTCAGAACTTTCCTCCTTTAATCTGACCTATAAACTGTACAACTCAGTTGAACAATGAAATTAAATCTTTTTAGGTAGAGGGAAGTAAAAATTAAAAAAAATAAAATATGGTTTCATAAGTGCGCACACCCTTAAACTAATACTTTGTTAAAGCACCGTTTGATTTTATTACAGCACTCAGTCTTTTTGGGTAGGAGTATCAGCATGGCACATCTTGACTTGGCAATATTAGCCAACTCTGATTGCGAGGGCATCTCCTGTGCACAGCCCTCTTCAGATCACCCCACAGATTTTCAATCGGATTCAGGTCTGGGCTCTGGCTGGGTCAATCCAAAACTTGAATCTTTTTCTGGTGAAGCCATTCCTTTGTTGATTTGGATGTATGCTTTGGGTCGTTGTCATGCTGAAAGATGAAGTTCCTCTTCATGTTCAGCTTTCTAGCAGAAGCCTGAAGGTTTTGTGCCAATATTGACTGATATTTGGAACTGTTCATAATTCCCTCTACCTTGACTAAGGCCCCTGTTCCAGCTGAAGAAAACAGCCCAAAGCAGGATGCTGCCACCACCATGCTTCACTGTAGATATGGTATTCTTTTGGTGATGTGCAGTGTTGTTTTTGCACCAGACATATCTTTTGGAATTATGGCCAAAAAGTTTAACCTAGGTTTCATCAGACCACAACACATTTTCCCACATGCTTTTGGGTGACTTCAGTGTTTTTGCAAAATTTAGCCAGGCTTGAATGTTTTTCTCCATAAGAAAAGGCTTTCATCTTGCCACTCTACCCCATAGCCCGGACATATGAAGAATACAGGAGATGGTTGTCACATGTACCATATAGCCAGTACTTGCCAGATATTCTTGCAGCTCCTTTAATGTTGCTGTAGGCCTCTTGGTAGCTTCCCTGACCAGTTTTCTTCTGCTCTTTTCATCAATTTTGGAGGGACGTCCAGTTTTTGGTAATGTCACTGTTGTGCCACATTTTCTACACTTTATGACGGTCTTCACTGCCTTCCATGGTATATCTAATGCCTTTGAAATTATTTTGTACTCTTCTCCTGACTGATACATTTTAACAATGAGATCCCTCTGATGCTTTGGAAGCTCTCTGCAGACCATGGCTTTTGCAGTAGGATGAGACTAGGAAAATGCCAGGAAAGACTTACTAGAGCAGCTGAACTTTATTTGGGGTTAATAAGAAGCACTTTAAAATGATGGCAGGTGTGTACTGACTCTTATTTAACATGAGTTTGAATGCCATTGCTTAATTCTTAACACAGCTACATCCCCAGTTATAAGATGGTGTGCACACTTATGCAACCACATTATTTTAGTTTATTTTTACTTCTCCATCCTAAAAGATTTCAGTTTGTTTATCAATTGAGTTGTACAGTTTATAGGCCACATTAACCGCTTTAGCCTCGGAAGATTTTACCCCCTTCCTGACCAAAGCACTTTTTGCGATTCAGCACTGCGATGCTTTAACTGACAATTGCGCGGTCGTGCGACCTTGCACCCAAACAAAATTGACGTCCTTTTTTTCCCCAATAGAGCTTTCTTTTGGTGGTATTTGATCACCTCTGCAGTTTATTTTTTGCGCTATAAATAAAAAATTTTAAAAAAGCGACAATTTTGAAAAAAAAAAAAATGCAATATTTTTTACTATAATAAATATCCCCCAAAAATATATAAAAAAAAACTACTTTCCTCCTCAGATTAGGCCGATATGTATTCTTCTACATATTTTTGTACACAATAAGCGTATACTGATTGGTTTGCGCAAAAGTCATAGCGTCTACAAAATAGGGGATAGTTATGGCTTTCTTATTAATTTTTTTTTATTACTAGTAATGCCGGCGATCTATGATTTTTATCAGGACTGCGACATTATGGCGGACACGGACAATTTTGACAATTTTGGGACCATTGGCATTTTTACAGCGATCGGTGCTATAAAACTGCATTGATTACTGTAAAAATGTCACTGGCAGGGAAGGGATTAACACTAGGGGGCGATCAAGGGGTAAATGTGTTCCCTAGTGTGTGTTCTAACTGAAGGGGGGAGTGGACTGTGTAGGGGAAGAGATAGATTGCTGTTCATACTCTGTATGAACAGACGATCTGTCACTTCTCCCCTCAGAGAATCGGAAACTGTGTGTTTACACACACAGATCCCAGTTCTCCACGTGCCCCAAGCGATCGCAGGAGCCCGGCGGTGATCGTAACCGCCGGGCACTCGCATCAGCCACCGTGGGTGACCTAGTAGCCACAGGGTGAAGCGACGTTACATAACGTCGTTTTGTCCAGCCGTGCCATTCTGCCGCAGTACAACTGTGGCAGCTGGTCAGCAAGTGGTTACAAAAAGGTAAAAAAAAGTTCTGAAATTATTTATTTAACCTTGTCTTTTTTACAGCACAGAAACATGACATTTTAACAGGGGTGTGTAGACTTATTATATCCACTGTACGCAGCTTACATTCTATAGACTTCCAGCAGGGAGATAGATTTTACTGCAGAAGAGACATTGTAGGTTTCTTCTGTAACAACCTGCCTGCTCAGATTGTAATTAGAATCTTAGGATCTGCTTTAAAAAATTACAAAGTGAAGTGAAAGCCCAACTCCAACTAAGACTAACCTGACCACTGAAAACTCTCCGGTGATTTCACTGCAGAAGGCACTACATTGTTATCCTGGTAACGGAAGTGGAAAATTCTGCCAGTAGTTCAGTTAACAGGCAATAAAAAGGGTTACTCAGGGACTCAAAATCTGTCAAGTTTATTCTTTTGACACACTGCACTAAGAAAGTATTTATTTTTGCCCACGGTGCAATTTAAAGAGGAACTAAACATTTACTAAACATTTCTGAAGGTGCCTTTGCTGTCATTTTTATGAGTAATGGCAATCTATAGATATTTATAAAAGGCAGGTTTTTTTTACTCCTTGCATACTTTTTTACTCTTCATTCTCCTTACGGTGGCCATTTTCACTAAGGGCAAGGGCAGATTAATGCAATCACCCGTTACTTCCTAGAATTCTGGGTTTGCCTCCTGAAACATGTGACAAGAACTTCCCAGGGTGCATCTGTGAGGCCCTGGTTACATCACTAGTGTCACTCAACCGGAAAGTAGAATAATAATTGCAAGTAAAATCAGAATTGCCGACCTAGGATATATCAGCACACAAAGCTGTATGTTGATGTGATTTAGTGAAAAAGGGTAAAAGTTCAATTCAACACAGTATCAGTTGTGGATATTTTTAACCGATTCATTACAAAATGTCCCCATACCCCATACATATGTAATCTCTCACCCACAGGTGGTGTAGTGAGCATAGCCTTGACGTTGTGTTTAAAAGATGGCTGTCGCATATTTAATTGACCATGTAGTTGGGGGGGGGGTTGCAACCATGTATTGCTGACATCACTCATAAAATGATCTGCGAGTGGTCAAGTTGTATCTGGTATACAGGACTTTAAACAGAGTCCCTGCCGGGGGTAGGGGGGAGAAGTGTTTGAGGTGGTTAGTTTTGGAGCTGTGGAAGGAAAACATGCAGCAGAAACTCCACAAATGTCCCGTTTCCAGTGGAAGCTGTTGTCAGTGTTAAGCATTTGACCTTTCTTTGGGATATTGGGAGTTATCTGCTGTAAGGAACTTTACTGGACATAAAAAAACAAAGTTTTTTTGTGCTTAATCAAAACTGCTCTTGGTGTGTCTGTTCATTTTAAATATTCACTAGATATTTGAGTGGCTGTCCAGTATACCTACATTATACATTTTGGTCCCACATTTGATACAACTGGCGTAGTCAGGCATGATACTGCATGGTCACTAAACCTAGAATGTTTGGATGAAATACTGTGCAGGGTTAATCATTGAATTGCTGCAAGACTGAGTCAGCAGTTTAGTGAATAAGCCCTTAGCACAGTTGCTTTGAGCCAGAATATATAGAGATTGTGATTGATGTTTGTTTTTACATTTGTGTTCCCCCTGAGAGTAAAGATGCATACCCTTTTTAAAAAAGCAAGAGCGTGGGAGGGAAGAAATCATCTTCTAAGTATGGGGCGATTCCAACATGGGTCTGTTCTGGGTGCTGGAAACCCATTGCAGAGGAATTGATTAAATATGCTGCTCCAATCTATCCAGACCATGGTACGCAGGTTTTGCATTTAGATTTGAGCGTATATTCTAAGAAGGAGCGGAAAGCTGCTGCCACTACTGGGTGGTTAATCATGCAGGACCTTTGCAGCGAGGTGCAGAAGAATAAAGCGCTTGAGAAAGTTGCAGAAAAAGATATGTTGGTTATGACCAAAGCATATATGCAAAGTAATGCATGTCAAGTGGTTGCCCTAGAGGAGAAGTGTAAAGTAAGAGCGATGATTGCAGACCCCACATGGAATCTGGAAGACATGCTCCAGTCTTCAGATGTGTGTCCTATTCTGATGATAGTGATGACCTGGGTGAGAGTCAGGCACTTCCAATAATTACACAACAGAGAGCAAATAAATCATGAGCATGGAGGAGAGAATGGTTGGCAGGATAGTGCTTGTGATGAACTGAATGAAGTGGTAAAGGGGTATACCCAAACTGAGCTAAAGGAGCAGCTTGCATTGGTGAACTGGTGTAGGCAGAGCTGAAGTTTTGAATCAGCGGTGTGCAGCCCTCAAACAAGTCTAATGATGCCCCAAAGGACAAAGGCCCTAAGCCTGTAAGCAGAAGTAGGACATGTGCCACTGTTAATTCCCATAAGCGGGAAGCGGAGGATCTGATCAGCTCAAATAGTGAAGGCCGAGTTGAGTTAGGTAAAAGAGAAGGCAATGCCTATGGTCTCCAGGAGACACATGTGGATTGATTTACTTAAAGCGGAGTGGCACCTAAAAAAATATTTTTTAAAAGTCAGCAGCTACAAATACTGCAGCTGCTGACTTTTAAAACATGGACACTTACCTGTCCAGGACGCCCGCGATGTCGGCACCCGAGGCCGAAGCGTCTCTTCGTCCTCGGGTGCTGCCGCCTCCATCTTCGGTAAGGGAATCAGGAAGTGAAGCCGTGCGGCTTCACTTCCCGGTTCCCTACTGCGCATGCGCGAGTCGCGCCGCGCAATACGAATGCTCCCTGCTGCCTCTGGGACCCGTGTGTTTCCCAGCAGGCAGCGGGGGGGGAACAGGATGTGGCGTAAATACCCGCAGATTCTGCGGCTATCTATGCCGGAAGTGGGTACAGATACCTGTAATATACAGGTATCTGTACCCCCCTCCCCCCTGAAAGGTGCCAACTGTGTCACCGGAGGGGGGGAGGAATCTAATGAGTGGAAGTTCCACTTTTGGGTGGAACTCCACTTTAAGGTTGTGGTCCCTAGAGAGGAAATAGATGGGATTCATACAGTAGCTTTGCTTGAGAGGTGGAAGCAAGTGGTTGAGAACGGTAGATTCAGTCACATTAAATGTTTCTGTTACTATAAAATGGGGCATTTTGCTAGATACTGCCATGCTGTGAAGATTGGACAACAGCAGGCCAGTGTTTCCAGGACAGCATGGAGAGAGATTCAGGTTTATTCGTTCCGCTGGAAGTCCATGTCTTTTTCAGTGAAAATCAGCAGGTAGAGAATTGTGAGCAGTGAGCGAATGTTTTTTGGCACAGCTGGAAGGAACATATAATCTGCTTTGTCTTACTGTTTTAAAAAGGTACTGAGAATCGAGAGGGAGAGCAGGCAGAGCAGATGACCAGGCAAGATGGGATAAGGCAGACCAGAAGTTTGGACGAGAGCCTGAGAAAGATGTGGATGATTTCCTGGTGGTGGCCGAATTGGAGTGGACCTTGATCTGGCCATTTCCTTATGATCAGGAGGATAAGGGAGGAGGACAAGGGACTTTCCTCATCTGGAACTTTTTCACAGACTGCCAAGGACAATTGCTAACCCCGCTCAAAAGTTGGAGCTTTCCAGGGACTTTGTCTGATTGCCCAGAACATACGGACGTCGAAAGGGAATTATTACCTCCCATTTACAAAACAGGGTTTTTTTTTTTTGCCCTTTCCTGGAGAAAGGCTTTATGAGCTATTGAGAATTCTATAAAAGCAAGAGGTGGAATGCGTTATGGTTATTTAAATAATTGTATGCATAGTTTAGATCATGTGCTGTGTTAAAAGCAAAGCCTTCCCTATTGATATGCAAATAAACCAATCCGGTTGGTTTAGGAGCTAAAGAGAGATTATGATGCAAGCGGAAGTGAGGGGAGGGGTTTTTCAGGAAGCATTGAGAGAAAGAAGAGAATTTGTTTAAAAAAAAAAAAACACAGGACGAGGACGTGTGCTGGAGGACTTGAGAAAGCTGTTTGGACTCTGGGCAAAAAAACCATGAAGACGTTTTATGAATGGAGAGCTCATACTGAGTAACTGTTTAGTTTATGTATTGCATACATATTGTAAATACTTTTGGTATAAAAGGATAATTAACATGTGCATGCTGTAGGCATATTTTTGTAACCATCAATTGTTTTATGTGTGTGATGTATATAGGGGGAAAAAGCATTGAGGAAAGCTAGGCCCCTACGAGAAGTAGAAATGTATGAATTGTAATGGGTGCCCATGTATGGGACCAATAGGTGGATTGTATCAGTTGGATATTTTTAACAGATTCATGACAAATGTCCCCATACATGTGTACTATATCCCACCCACAGGTTATGTAGTGAGGTTCCCACATTTGATACAGAAACTGCATTTTTTAAAATTTATAGCAATTTTCTGGACAATTGCTACATTTTACATAACAGCCACTAGAGTTTTAAATGAATCTCTCACTTCCATTCTGTGCCAGATTACTCAGCAAATAGACATATGCATGATCATAAACACTTACCCATGCAAAAGGCTCCATATAACAACTCACAAATCAGTAAACAGATTATGCCTTCTTTAGAGCTATCCACGGGGTTTAGATTTTATCATGTCGGAATGACACTGATTATTCAACTAGGAATTATCTTGTTGCATGATCCAGCTACACTTATTCAACTGATGCAATGAAAACTTCATGTTTTCATATATAATCTTTCAATAGGTTTTTTCATAGCTCTTTCGGCTATAGCAAGGTGGCCAGGTCCTGTGCTAGGAGAAACTCAAGCATCATACTGCCACCATAACCAACTTCATTTTTCACTGATCATAGATTTGAAATATCATACCAATTGCCTAACAGATATAAAGGAATGTTTGTTGTCCAAAAATATTTGTATCTTATCTACCAAGATATATTCACTCTACTTTGGGTTGAGTATTATGGAACACCTGTCATTTCTCATCTCAACTTGCAAGAGATCTGCTCCTATCGTATGTAACATACATTGAAAACCCTTAAATCTTGAAAGTCTGAAAAACTACAGAAGACATTTTTTGCTACTTTAGTACAATTTACACAACACTGAATAAATTGTACATACAACCAAAGTGTATTCCTATATGGATATGTGCCGGAGTTACAGGTGGTCAGATTTACTGGGAAGTTCATGGCTGGCACTGGAGGACATCCAGAATTAATGCTTATCAGATTTCATACATTTTGGGACAAACTACAGCCTCGTCCCACTGGATGAAACAGGGACAGCTTTACTCCAAGATCAACAAATTTAACTTTTCTGAGATCATTCCAGCTTAGTTTAGCAAAGGAAAACAGAGTTAAATATCCCCAAAACGCTGAAGCAGCAGAAATTTTACATTACCCTTCTACAGACACTTTGTACAATGATGATCGGTTTACAAGATTAACAAATGAACACCGCTATGTTTTTTTTTTTTTAAACACATTTTGCTATGCAGAATAAAAAAAAGCTATTCTGCTTTCTTAAAGGACCAGATTTTGGGATCTTGGCAGGTCTATTAGTTACAGTGGCTCACCAAACTCTCAATTTTAACAAAACACTATAGTAGGGCTAAAGAGATTACATATGGGACCTTTTAAAGCAGTGCAATGAGCACAGCAGTGCAGTAATTTGTGGTAACCAATCAGAAGTTACCCTAAGCAGCATTAAATAGGAAGACTAATGAAAGCACAGCATGCTCACCAGACTACAGTGTAATATGAGATTGTTTCCCCAAAACTTTCATTGGTTGATTTTTTGGGAAGTTTTATCAACAGGCAGTTTCTGCTATAAAGTTATTTATTTATTTATTTCAGGTACTTATATAGCGCCGTCAATTTACGCAGCGCTTTTACATATACATTGTACATTCACATCAGTCCCTACCCTCAAGGGGCTTACAATCTAAGGGCCCTAACACACATTCATACATACTATGGACAATTTAGACAGGATCCAATTAACCTATCAGCATGTCTTTGGAGTGTGGGAGGAAACCGGAGTACCCGGAGGAAACCCACGCAGACACAGGGAGAACATGCAAACTCCAGGCAGGTAGTGTCGTGGTTGGGATTTGAACCAGCGACCCTTCTTACTGCTAGGCGAGAGTGCTACCCACTGCGCCACTGTGCCGCCCGTAAAGTTTAAGATATGCATGCAGAAGAACGCATTATTTTTTTCTAGTAAGAGGGGAAAAAAAAAAAAAAAAAAAAACCACGACAACGAACAAGAATCTAAATTCACAGCAGTTTGTTTGCATTCAAGGTAATCACTTTGCATCATCCCATGCAGAAGTAAATATAAGCTAGGACAGATACAGTATGTTGGTCAAAAAGTTTCTGCAGAAATAGTGGGAGTTACTTTGCCAGCTCTTGGGAGGATGAAAGGCAAACAGACATGTATCTGTAGGTATAAAGGAGCTTTAAAACAGAACTTCAGTCATTCTTTTAATCTTTCCCATCTAATGAATCCTCTGGACCCAGTTTTAACTTTGGACAGTAAAACTTTTTTTTTTCTGCCAGTAGTAAATACCTTATACAGCCCACTTCCTGTTTGTCTGGTAAAAAGCCTAGTTTTACTACATTATGCACAGTTCTCTCTCTCATGAGAGTTTGGCAGGAAGGGGGGGAGGGGGGGTGAGTCATAAGAGGGCCAATGAGAGCTGCATAGCTGGAGGTGTGTGTCTGTGTAAATCCAGGAAGTGAACAGGCAGCAGCTTCAGCTGCTCACAGTTAAAATGGATGCAGCCAGACTCAGTGGCGAGAGCTTTCTGCAGCATATTTGGCAAGTACAGAATCAGAGCAGTTCAACATTTATGAGTTATGTTAGCACTTATCCCTGCTTTCACACATTACTACTCATCCATCACTATGACGAACATCCTCACTAGACAACATGAATGTACAGGAGTGAGAAAGGGCTGAGCAAGCTTTGACACCAAGAGTAAGTGGCAAAGTTTTGCCTTTCAGAATAATCTAAGATTTGATAAAGACAGGAAGGTTTTGAAGGCTACCTCTAGGTGCCTTTAATACATTCATTACTTTACAAACCTTTCACCCAGTGACAGTCTCTAACATACATGTTTGTTGCATCCTACACTGTTTGAGTTGCTTGAAGTAAAAACCCAGGTGCTCACCCACAGAGAAATCCATATAAATCCAAGACTGGTTTAGAGTCCTCTCGGGTCTTGGAGAGGCGGAGGATCAAACAGCATTGTTTTTGTCAACGTTTTGATTAAGCTCAGTCTCTGGTCTTGACAAAGATGCACTGAGCTTTTTCCAAATGTTGAACAAAAAAAAAAAACACAAAAAAAACCTGCCGTTTTTGATCTTCCTCCTTTAGAGGCACTTACAGGTCCTGCAAACGCTATATATACACATAATCTCTTCTTACACACACTTATAATATGCAAACTTTTGGTAACTAGCCTAAACTAAATATTCTGTTTTACCATTCTGAAAGGATTCAACTGGGCTTCTGTGCTGAGAAAAGAAAGCATACAACTGTAAAAAGGTCTCTATAAAAAGGAAGGAGGAAAAAAAAAAAAAAAAAGTTTGCAGCTAGACAAAAGCACCCTTGACAACTTTTTTTTTGAAAGGCGGCTGACGAGCATTATAGACATTTTGACTGATGTTCTGTAATATGACAACTCAGACAATACACGCTGCATTCAATTCTTCTTTACTGAAACCTTTTAACGTTTTTAGGACAATATAGACGTCCAAAACATCAACACTCAATATTAAACTGCCATTCAAATTGTAGACAAGCCTGTCAAATTTCTAGAACGTTCACCCAATTCTGTAATAGCTAGTTGAAAAGTAATGTGCATACTTAAGAAGCTCTGCAGAACTGCATGGGAAATCTGGAAATAAACGAACATTGTTAATGGCTCTAGCAAGAGATGCATTACTCTGAAGTGCACAACTATTGTATGTTAGAGAATTACAATATTGTCACTTATGCATCTATAACTGGCTTGACTTTATGTATTAATCTATCATGCATGCTGTGCGCTTGGAGTGGACATAGTAGCAGTTAATCCTATTGACAGCAGTTAGAAATGCACTTCTTACCCTTATTTGCTATGTAAATGGCGGCAAGAGCACCATCACAGCAAAATGGGAGTAGGCTTAAAGGAGAAGTTCACCTTTGGGAACGTTACTTTTTTTGGGTGTAACATGTAACATGTTCCCCGCTGCTGCAGCCCCCTAACCCCGCTCCGCCCACACAGCTCTGTGTGTGAATGAACTACGAACCCAGACATCCTTTGCGGTTGTCGGCTTGTAGTTCTCAGTGAACTACCACAGCACTATGGTAGTTCATTGATTTGTTCCTGTCAGTGTATCTTCCTGCACTGGAAGTACAGGTACACAGATATGGTGTAAATTTGCATAATAGAAAAAAAGGACAGAACAGCAGTATACATTAAATATCCATATTTTTGCATTGGTCTAATATTTTCATGCATTTTCCATGAGAAAAATAGTTTGGTGTTGAGACCAAATAATTACATTTTAGTCTCATCTGACCAGAACACATTTTTCCATGTGGCATCAGAATCTTAATGGGGTGTTTAACCACCTCAATACAGAGCACTTACACCCCCTTCCTGCCCAAGCCAATTTTCAGCTTTCTGCGCTGTTGCTGTTTAAATGACAATTGCGTGGTCATGCTACACTGTACCCAAACAGAATTTTTATCATTTTGTTCCCACAAATAGAGCTTTCTTTTGGTGATATTTGATCACCTCTGCATTTAATTTTTTGTTAAAATTTTGAAAAAAAAAAAAATTTAAAAATTTTGTTATAAAATTTTGTAAATAAGCAAGTTTTCTCCTTAACTGACGGGCACTGATAGGTGGTACAGATGGGCACTGGTAGGTGGCACTGATGGGCACTGAAAGGCTGCACTGATGGGTACTTATCGGTGGCACTGATAGATGGTATTGAAAGGCATCACTGATTGCACTTACAAGCATTTGGGATGGGCACTGATTGGCAGCTGCCTGGGCACTGATTGGAATTTCCCTGGTGGTCCAGGGTGGTGCCGATCCCTGGTGGTCCTGTCGGCATCCTGGTGGTCCAGGGCAGGCATCTGAGGGGGGGCTGTGCTGATAATCAGCGCAGACCCCCCGTCAGCTGAGCAGCCAATTGGCTCTCCTCTACTCGCGTCTGTCAGACGCGAGTGAGAAAAAGCCAAACAGCTCTTCCTGTTTAGATCACGTTTAGCCATGATTGGACACAGCTGATGACATGGTAAAGAGCCCCCGTCAGAGGCTCCACCGATCGTCGCGATACGCGCCCCCAGGAGCGTGCGAGAGCGGTCGTTCTGGGAGGACGTCATATGATGCCTGCCCAGAACGAGAGCTGTGCCGCCTGGCCGTCATTTGACGGCCGGCGGGCGCGAGGCGGTTAAAGGTGGTCAGATTAACATTAGGTCTCAATGTCTGGCTGAAATCCAATACAGCTCACCATCCAATTAACGCCATTCCTACAGTAAAGCATGGAGGTGGTAATATCCAGTTTTGGGAGTGTCTCTCTGCAGCAGGGACTGGAGAATTTGTCAGGATAGAGGAAAATTGGATGGGGCAAAATATCTGCAAATTGAGAAAAATCTGCTGCCAAAAGGTGAATGTCCTACATGGCTTAGTCAGAGCTCAGACTTAAAACCCCATTGAAAATCTGTGGAATGACTTGAAGACTGCAGTCCACAAATGGTCAGCATCAAATTTAACTGAATTTGAACAGTTCTGCAAAGAGTGGGCAAATATTGCAAAGTCTAGATGTGCAAAGTTAGTAGAGGCAAATCTGAACAGACTAAAAGGCTGTAATTAAAGGCAAAGGGTGGTCCAAAAAAATTTTGACATAAGGGGGTGCTCTTTTCCAACTCTCATTCAGTTTATGAATTCCCCTCCGACATGTTGGTGTTATCTTCCACTTGGATTTTATCAGTTGCACTAGTAATTACAGCAGGATAAAAAAAAAAAAAAAAAAAAACAAACACACACACAAAACGGTCTTCATTTTCAGGCTGGAAAGCAACAAAATGTGATTTTAAAAGGTTAAAAGGGGGTGAAGTCTTTTCTATACCCACTGTGATTTGCATTTAGTATAATGTGTCCTGTGTGCAGATTCTTCTTGGTTTAGGAGAAAATTTCATCTTTCCTACACGCTCTGAATGGGTAACAGGTAGGTGATGGATAGCGCCACCCCCTCTATTCGGGCAATGTGTCATTCACAGAAGCTGTAGTACAGCCTCTATAAATGGCACAATGAGCTGGAAAGGGCAGTCAGTGTCAAGCGCTCTTGATGAGAACTCCTAACAGCCACTTACATGCATCTACCACCATTGTACCAGAAGATCATGGGTTGTGGTGGCAGCAGCGAGAGGGTGGGGTCTGGGAAAGACAAATTTCTCCTAAACCAAGAATCAGCACAAGGGACACAACATACTAAAAGCATGTGCCTTGTACCGATTTTTATATTTGTAATTTAGGCTAAACTTCGGCTTTAACGACTATTTTTAAAGTAAATAAGGGCTCACAGAAAAGCTAAATTTTGAAAGAATATTTGATATGATCACATATGTTTTCTTTAAAAACAATTAACCACATCTAATACATTCTGACAGTGGTGTGGAAACTTACAAACACAACCCTCTCTCCATATTTTAATTTTTTTTGGGCGGGGAAAAGTAGGTATTTTGTGCTTAGGTTTTCAAAGACTATCAGTGTGGAAGTTTCCCTTCCCTTCAGTGTCCCTATTGGAAAATTTTCCCTTCCTAATTTGGGGACAAAAACTTTTGCATTTCCCCTCACTGCCTCAGTGACAATTGCCACAAGCACAAACAAACAGAGCGATGAATTTCCCCAACGGGGACACAGATGGCAATAAAAACTTGACAGTTTCTAACCCTTCCCTACTTATTCAATTTGATTATGGTAAAGACACTTTAAAAAGGTAGAGTTTAACTAAATTAAGAATTAAGCATTTGTGTTAGGTTTCAACGGATTGCCTATAAGGATTGCATAGGAATGGTCTTTCCAGTTAAAACAAATAGGGCCACACTTCGGCTACATTTTCACAGGGGATTTGGCCCAGTGTGAAAGGCAGTGGCAGGAATCTGCAAATTCATGCTGCTGTTTTTTGCCACCTGTGCTACCTGTTGCCACACATCCAGTAGCGATCACTGGTAATTGATGGCTGAGCTAACAGCCACAGAAAGCTGTGCCCACCGACCTACCTTTAAGCATACAGGCTTGGCGACCGCAGCTAATCACTCACAGGAGGCAAAAACTGCAGCAGGAATCAGCAGATTGGGCCAAATTGTTCGAATGTAGCCCTACAGGCTCTATGTATAAAAAAGTCTGTTGTGTGAATGTGTCAATTTGCACAGGCTCGACGAACCTTCAACATTTTTGATGCTGTATTCTTTCCAGAAATACCCCAATCAGGAAAAATCCACAAGGTTACTAAATAGCACAGACCATCTTAAACCAGGTACATCCTATTCATTTTTCATTCAACCCCGCAGGTCGAACGGGGAAAAAAAAAAAAAAAAAATCAGCTCTGGTCACAGCCACTGTACTATAGTATGGAATGACACCTATGAAGAGTCTGATAAGGCTGCACACCCCAAGACAAATAAGGGTTGAGGATTCCCCATGGGGTTTTTGAGCAGCGAATGTAAGTCAGAAAAAAAGTTTTTCATAAGAATACATTTTATTGACGAAGGACTCTGGACATAAATTGTACAATACAAAAGTTTAAAAACATGAGCTCAGGTATATACACACACACACACACCTCCCCCAGAACACTCCGATCAGCGCTCTCTGCCATTGGCTGAGAGCACTGATTGGGAGTCAGTCGGATGCTGGTTTTCCAGCTGAACGGCCAGCTTATGTCTGACAGACCGACAAACATGGGCCGAATGTCTGACTTTTTTTTTTAACCGGCCGTGGTCTGCCGACAGTCAGCCCCGTCTGTACCCAGCCTTAAGAAATAAACTTATTAGGCCCCTTTCACACATGCGGACCGTATGTCCGTATTTCATCCATCAGTTTTCGGATGAAATACGGACATACATGCATCCCTATGGGATAGCGGGTGTCAGCGGATGTACATCCGCTAACACCGATGTTGTCCGGCTCTGCTCTCGTCCGATTCTGCGGACGGAAGAAAATCCTATTTTTCTATCCGTCTGCAGAGCGGATCGGAGGAACACGGACAGACGGTCCGTGTTCCTCCGATCCCCCATAGGGGAGAGCGGAGATCTGACAGGGCGGTCCCTGCACAGTGTGCGGGTCCCACCCTGTCATCTGCCTGCTCAGCTGGGGAAAACGGAGCGATCCCCGCTGAGCAGCGGATAAACACGGGGCGGATCAACACGGATCCGTCCCGTGTGAAAGGGGCCTTAGGAAAATTACAGTGAACATATGTGGAGCCTGTGCGAAAGATTGACATTTGCACAGCAGATTTTTTATAACTAGACCCCTGCATGATTTGTCTTCCTTTGGATCATCAAGCATTTTTAGATGTTTTGGGTTTTTTCTTTTTAAACATACATTTGTTTTCATCTACCTTTTAGAACAATTGCTTAGTGTATTTATATTTATAAATAAAATTATATTTTTTAGCACATCAGGTTTATTTTTTAATATTAAGTGCCTTTAAGGATAATAAAACCAATCACTACAGCATTGTCTAAAGGCCAATGTTCCGTGCTTTTACTTTTGTACTAAAAATGCATGTACAGTGTTTTCCATGTATTCCGATGGCTCTAGTTCACACCATAGAGTCAGTTTACAGTCAGTTTCAGGTGCAGAAACTGTCTGCATAGTGTGAACTAGAGCCACTGGAATACATGGAAAACACTGTGCATGCATTTTTAGTGCAGAAAAAAAGCGCATGGAACAGCATCTGGTGTGAACTGGCGGTTACAGTATTCCCCTAACAATTTAATCACCACCACACTTATTTAAATTACATTTTCATAATATCTGTCCCTTAAGTGTAATGCTTTTAGATGCCCTTTTCTGTTAAATATAGACAAGTTCAGAACACAGTAAAGAATATAAAAATTTAACAAAAGGCATTTTAAAATGTGAATCATCTAAGGGTTATTCCATGTTTCTCTATGCCAAGGATGAGTTCAGCTGATTAATGGCTGTGCATACAGTAGGATAACGCAACCATATTTTATGTTACATACATAGTATATATACACAGATTTAGCATACAGAGCATTACAAATCAGACTATTAATAAATCAGATTATTAATGTAAAAAAACGTGGTCATGTCTGTTCTATAAGTAAATGCTGTGAAAAGCCGTGTTTTTTTTCCTGCTCACACAAATATTTAACTGTGAATGCTTAACCACTTGCTTACTGGGCACTTAAACCCCCCTCCTGCCCAGACCAATTTTGAGCTTTCAGCGCTGTCGCACTTTGAATGACAATTGCGCGGTCATACAACCCTCTACCCAAATGAAATTTTTATCGTTTTCTTCCCACAAATAGAGCTTTCTTTTGGTGGTATTTAATCACAGCTGGGATTTTTATTTTTTGCTAAACAAACAAAAAAAAGATGGAAATTTTTGAAAAAAAAAAAAAAATCACGTTTAAAAGTTTGTTATAATATTTTGCAAACAGGTAATTTTTCTCCTTCATTGATATGCGCCGATGAGGCGGCACTGGTGGGCACTGATAGGCACGGATAGGCACAGTTAAGGCGGCACTGATAGGCACAGTTAAGGCGGCACTGATGGGCGGCACGGATGGGCACTGATAGGTACCACTGATGGGCGGCACTGATGGGCACTGGTAGGTGACACTGATGGGCACTGATAGGTTGCACTGATGTGGGTGCTGATGGGTGGCACTGATGGGTGGCGCTGATTGATGGCACTGATGGGTGACGCTGGTGGGCACTGGTAGGCAGCACTGCTGCCTATTGCTTTGTGTTAGAAGATCGCTGTGATCGGGACTGATGTCCCGATCACGGCCACCGGTGATCGGGTTTTTTTTTTTCCTCCTCACGCTATCAGCGCGAGAAGGAAAAATAGCCGATTACCGGCTCTGTTTACATCACATGATCAGCTGTCATTGGCTGACAGCTGATCATGTGGTAAGGGGTCGGGACCAACCCCTTACTCTGATCTGTGATCAGGCGAGTCTCAGACTCGCTGATCACCAGGCGCGCCGGGGGCGCGCAGGCCGCTCATGCACGGGACGACATCAATAGACGTCGTCCCAGCAATTTAGATCCGCACTGTTGCCGTCATTTGGCAATGGCCCGGATCTGAAGCAGTTAATAACCCATAGCACATACTGTGGGGGTTATTTACAAAAGGCAAATCCACTTTCCACTACTTGAATGTGCACTGAAAGTGCACTTGGAAGTGCAGTCACTGTAAATCTGAGAGGAAGATCTGAAATGAGGGGAAGCTCTACTGATTTTATCATCCAATCATGTGCAAGCTAAAATGCTATTTCCCTTGCATGCCCCCCTCGGATCTACAGCGACTGCACCTTCAAGTGCACTTGTAGTGCAAAGTGGATTTGCCTTTAGTAAACAAGCCCCAGTGATACCAAACTCTATAAACTAACACTGCCCAACAAGTCATCCTTTGGCTGTTTCCAATTATACCACACAGAGCTTACAAAGTAGCTAGTGGCTGTGGGTGCTTAGCTTATGGATCTCATCTTAACTGCGTCATGCTGAGAAACATGTAAAAGCACATCATGTGCTTTTTGAAAAGCTGTCAACCCTGTGAAGGGTTCCTTATTGTGTGAATGCAAGCAGAAGGAAGAGCTAAGCTTTTACAGATCACTGACTTAGATATCCTATTAATCTGTAGTCATTTCAGAATGTGGCACATTTGGTACATCAGTCTTTAGCTTTCCTTTTCACACAATGGGATGTGCTCTTACAATCCAATTTCATCAGTGAAAAGAATAGTACATCTTTGATATGCCTATTAGGTCAAGGACCAGGTGTACTAATGTGATATGAGTAAGAGGGCAGAGAATAACAAAGTATGCATAATTCATTGCAGTTGATCATGATAGTTAAAAAACTGAACCATGGGATGAATATCAAGGCAACCAATACTCCAAGAGCAGTGTATGCAATAATTCCCTAATTCTGACTACCCAAATGCAGCAAATGTTCTTGCTCCTGTTGGCCAAAGGAAGGAGGGGTCCTGTAAGGCACCACATCACATACAAAAGACATACATGCTTCTCATAACTACTTTATCCCAGTGAACATGTAGTGATATACTACTATTTGTTCATTTGAATGGTCTATCCATCAAAGATCATGGATATGGATTGGTGGTGAAACACTAGTTAGACATGCAGCTACAACTTCTTCAGACAGCACTAACATAAGGAAGCCAACATTGCTAGCCTCCACTACAAGTTGGCAGTAACAAGACTACTTCCTGCTGCCAGTAGCAAATTACTGGATATTAAATTAACATAGAATATCTTCAATATTGGCCCTTTAGATATAGTGCCTTGAAAAATTATTCAAACCCCTTGAAGTTTTTCACATTTTTCTCCTGTTACAACCAAAAACTTAAATGTATTTTATATGGTATTCTAAGACAAAGTGGCACATAATTGTAAAGTGGAAAGAAAATGAAAAATAGTCAATACTTTGTATAACCAACTCTCGCTTCAAGTACAGCTGTGTTTCGGAATGTCTCTACCAGCTTTGCACATCGAGAGTCAAATGACTGCCCAACTTTCTTTGCAAAATAGCTCAAGCTCGGTCAGATTGAATGGAGAGCGCCTGTGAACAGCAATTTTCAAGTCTTGCCATAGATTCTCAATTGGATTTGGGTCTGGACTTTGACGGGATCATTCTAACACATGAATATGCTTTGATCTAAACCATTCCATTGTAGCTCTGGCTGTATGTTTAGGAATGTTGTCCTGCTGGAAGGTGAACCTCTGCCCCAGTCCCAAGTCTTTTGGAGACTAACAGGTTTTCTTTTAATATTGCCATGTATTTGACTCCATCTTCCTTCAACTCTGAGCAGCTTCCCTATCCCTGCTGAACAAAAGCATCCCCACAACATGATGCTGTCACCACCAAGTTTCACTGTGGTGATGGTGTGTTCAGGGAGATGTGCAGTGTTAGTTTTCCGCCTCACACGGTGTTTTGCCTTTAGGCTAAAAAGTTCAATTTTGGTCTCATCTGACCAGAGCACCTTCTTCCACATGTTTGCCATGTCCTCCACATGGCTTCTCGCAAACTGCAAATGGGACTTCTTATGGCTTTCTTTCAACAATGGCTTTCTTCATGCCACTCTTCCATAAAGGCCAGATTTGTGGAGTGCATGACTAATAGTTGTCAGATTCTCCTTTCTGAGCTGTGGATCTCTGCAGCTCCTCTAGACTTACCATGGGCCTCTTGGATGCTCTCCTTGCCTGGCCTGTGAGTTTAGGTGGATATCTTGGTAGGTGTGCAGTTGTGCCATACTCTGTTTGTGGATGATGGATTGAACCGTGCTCCGTGAGAGGTTTAAAGCCTGGGATTTTTGTAACCTAATCCTGCTTTAAACTTTTCCACAACTTCATCTCTGACCTGTCTGGTGTGTTCTTTGGCCCTCAAGATGCAGTTTGTTCACTAAGGTTTTCTAACATGATCTCTAGAGACAGCGCAATCCAACAAATAGGCAATTCTCATGCTTTTCTAGTACTTATAAAACTTTCTAGAATAGACTTAGCACTGGGAACGTATGGTATCTTATCCAGAGGAGTCCTTGAATAGATTCTTTGACACTATTGATTTACCATTTCAAATGATGAAAGGGTGGTACTGGAGGGCCCACCAACATTGGAGAAGCTAAGACTCGCAGCATTTAATTTACCTAATAAAGCACCAGGACCAGATGGCCTTCCAGGAGAAATATGTAAAAAATATGCGGATGTGTTACCTGAATTGCTGGATGTCTTTAATTATGCCATGGAGGTGGGTTCACTACCCCACCTCTATGACTGAAGCAGTAATTGTTTTATTGAAATCCGGTAAGGATCCAAGTAATCTTGATTCAGATCGTCCAATATCTTTAACATCACAGACATCAAGTTGTTGGCAAAGGTACTGGCGACTAGATTATCAAGATGCATTACAAAATGAATTCATTGTGATCATTCAGGTTTTATTCCAAATAGATCTACAGCCAATAATATCAGGCGTTTATTTTTAAATCTACAATTTCCGACAGACAACATAGGAAATAGAGCTATATTGTCACTTGATGCGGCCAAAGCATTTGACAGTATAGAGTGGGTCTTTTTGTGAAATTGCTTAAAACTATATGGGTTTGGCCCTAGATTAAATGGATACAACTTTTATATAAATTCCAAGTGCAAGGGTACAGGTAAATTGATGCGCATCGGACCCTTTTTTCATTGACTAGAGGAACAAGGCAGGGATGTCCTTTATCCCCGCTTCTTTTTGCCTTGGCCATTGAACCACTGGCAGAGGCTATTTGTTCATCTACAAATATTGTGGAATTCCGGAGATCTACAGGTGGAGATAGCACTTTATGCAGATGATACCCTAGTGTTTTTGGGGGATACAGGTTCATCCTTGTCCGCAGTTATGTCCTTAATAGATGTGTATGGATCCTTTTCAGGATTTAACGTTAATTGGGACAAGTCCGTAATGCTGCCTCTGGACCCTGTGCGTTTGGAGCTCCCACACCAGGCTCATCAGATGGCCCTGGTCACATTTGAATATTTGGGAGTGGTAATCAAACAGAATATTACAGAATATACAGATAAGAACATACTCCCTCTTATTGTAAAATTTAGACAATTGAGTAAAACCTGGAGTAAATTCCCATTGACCATGATAGGGAGAGCGAATGTGGTGAAGATGGTGTGGATGCCCCAAATGTTATATGTACTCCACAACTGCCCTATAGGGCTGACGTTACGATTATTCAGGACTATCGATTTGGTTTTTAGGGATTTTGTGTGGAAGGGTGGAAAACCTAGAATTAGATTTGAACCATTACAATAGGCCTTAGACACAGGGTGAAATGCGATGCCCAACGCAAGACTATACTTTATTGCATCACAACTGCAACACTGGCACAGGTGGGAGATAATGGACATGCAGGACCCCATACAGAAGATAATATCCCAATACAAAAAGTACTCTTTAGTTCAATTAATAGTAGCTCATCACTTTTATAATAAAAGAAAATTCCCTAATTTTTATTTAATTCACAGGGTATGGAAAGCAGTGCAAACTATTACATAAGGGCTATACGAAACATATGCCTATATGGGATAATTACTACTTTCATGAATTGAATAGACTTCCGGAATTATTAGAATGGAAAAAGCTGGTATAATAGTTTAATATCAGTTATATGAAGGTGATGTTCTACTACCTTTTAATATATTAAAAGACCACTATCAGTTAACGAACAACTTCTATCAACACCTCCAATTACACCATGCATTACAAAGCCAAAACCTCAAAACTCCAATTACAGTATAAAATTCTAAAATATTATCAAAGGCAACTTTGGTAACCTGCACGAAACAAGGCTTAATAGGAGACCTTTTTTCTAATTTACAAACGATAGAGAACACTGGAAAATAAATAGTTTTGTTCATTGGCAGAAGGACAAAGGATCTAGATGAGGAGGACTGGATACGGGCCCTGGAAATGCTACCCTCGACATCTCTCTCACCTTCCCAAAGGCTATCTCAGCCTTTTATTTTACATGGGGGTCATTATACCTCACAAAAACTCTATGCTTGGGGAAAATATACAACACCGCTATGTCCTCGATGCTCCCTATTTAATGGATCTCTTATCCACATGCTTTGGCGTTGTTCAAAGCTTCATCGATATTGGGAAAAAAAAATATGTATAACCCTAAATCCATCATCCACCACTGAGATAACAGGGATGCCCAAACTTGCAATATTGGGAATAATCCCTGATGGAGCGTTACCAGTAGAGATGCATACTATGTGGATAAGATCCCTATATTTAGCACGTAAAGTTAGCTTACAAAAATGGTCACCTTTTGATCCTCCAACCCATAAACAATGGGGTGAGAAACTAAAGACAATATATACTTAAGACAAAAATTAACATACAAAGCATAATATGGTCATGTTGGATAGAACCTAGTAATCAACTATATTACGGTCTACCCAGTGGAGAGGAGTGAAGGCAGAGGCAGTAGATAGGAGCAAAGAGCAGGAGGTGAGGGAGGAGGAGTAGAAGAGAAGAAATGAGTACGTAAAACACAGATAATTTGATGCTGCCTAGAGGAGGTTGCCATAATCTGATGTTTGATACCAGTGGCAAATTTGACATGTAAAATGTATCCATGTCTCCATATATTATATTCTGTTTACTATATGCTAAGCCTTTTTTAGTCCAATAGGTACAAGGTTTGTTTTGTGTGGTTTTTCTATTATGATAGATAATGGCAAATTGATCCATACATTATGTATTTGAATGCATTTACTTTTTTGGGGATTACTTATCCCTATAATGGATATAAATGTGGCAATTTGTATGCTATGTTTATCAAATAAGGGTTCTCTAACAAACTTCTGAGGACCTCACAGCACATTAATATTTATGCTGAGATTAAATTACACACAGGGGGACCATTTAATAACTAGAGGTCTTCTGAAGGCAGTTAGAGGTATCAGAATAAAGGGGGCTAAATTCAATTTCAATTTTAAGAGATTTGTATAAAATGTGAAAACCTTCCACTTCAGTGTTATATGCAACTTTGTGTTGGTCTATCACATAAAAGCCCAATAAAATACATTTACATTTTTGGCTGTACCATAACAAAAAAAAAAATGGAAAATGTCAAGGGGTATGAATACTTTTTTAAGGCACTGCATCTTCTGTTGACTGTATGAAAACCTAACATGATTAATAGGACAGCTATTAACATTTCCATTAAACTTTATTAAATCGTTTCTAAACCATGTGGTCATACAATTGTGGCAATTTGATTAAATACAATGGAGCCAATTCATCAACACTATAGAAAGTGCAGAACTGAGATTGTTGCTCATACTGTTCGATAAGGATTCATGTCATTCCATAAAAAGAAAGAAAACTGACTGGTTACTATGGAGAACTCCAATTTTATACCCCTATTGTTTTTTACAGTTTGAATGAATCACAACTATATAAAAAGTGTGCATCAACATGATCAAGAAATACAGAAAATGCATATGGTCATAATTTGCTCAATGGCAACCTCCCAGATAGAAGCACCAGTGTTGAGGTCTTGCATACAGCTGAAGTTTATAGTTGACAATGTACATGTATACGATATGTAACTGAAGTGCTTCAGCAACAGGAGCTATAGTAAAAGGATCAACATATTTTCAATATATATTCTAGTCACTTTTATAGTGCATTTGGTCATTTCTGGTCCCACAAATCACCACATCTATTAATGCAGTAAATTAAGTTTCAGAAACTTGATCAGTGATATTTGACCCTACCCATTATAAACGTCCCAAAAGCAGATCATTAAAAGTGTTAATGTTGGGAGTACCATGTTTCATGCAGTGCTGCACAATGTTACTATGCAATGTGACAATTTCATTTCAAAAGCACTTGCACAGCATGCTTACAATGACTTCAGCAATGTCCATCATCGGACTGTGGGTTGCTTTATTCATAGCTCACCCTCTGATGAACTCACACCTTTCTACACAATGCACCAGATATATGTGAAAGGAAACTAATCACTCTCACTCAGTGACAGAGGATCAAGGCTGGACTGACACCTATGCTATAGCTTAAGAAACAGCCAATAGGAACACCACAAAGTTGGGTGTGACATTATCTTAGGGCACACAGCCAAACTTCGCTCAACTTAATCTATGGGTTGACACCAACGTATATTAATCATACCAGCCTACATTTTTATTTTACATGGATTCGTATGTACTAGTCAGGGGAAAAAAAAATAGACATGCATGAAAATGCACTTTCAAGGGAAACCCGCTTCAAAAACAATGCGGTTTCACATTTTTATAAGAAAATATTTTGCACCATTTCAGCACAATGCTTGAAATACCTGTATAGCGTGATTTGTAAAATTATGCTCAACTAAAATTAAATTTTTCATGTTAAGCAATATGTTTTAATGACATACTGGAGGGAATATATCAAAACAGGAGCAGACAATTTCTAGCAGCTGTACAAGACAACCAATAAACTTCTATCTAAGCTTTGAAAATGAAAGATGAAAGCTGGTTGGTTGCCATGCACAACTACTCCAGTTTTTGATCAAGTCCACTTACCGTAGGGTAAAAGATGTGCACTGATTCAGTTGCTAGATAGAGCAAGATTTGGTGTATTGCTAAAAATTTCTTCTACAGGTCATGTAAATCATTTTGCTCTTTTATGCCTGTCTAAAGAAACTGAGGGATAAAGCAGTGAAAAGGGACTTTTATCAAACGTACACTGCAGGGGAATCAATCATTTAAAAAAAATGCATGAAGCAAGAATATTTACTTGCAGTGGTTGGCGAATGCCATACACCGATATATAAATAGGCCTAAATTTTGTATTTAAAGATACTGCCGCTTTGCCCATTTAGGTATAAAACTGTAACCAGCAAGGCACAGACCTCTCTCCAGTGACTTCCACCACTACGCTTTCCTCAACCTCATCTGGGGCAAAATACCCAGTGCTGTGAGGGTCCAGTGCTATGCGACCTCCTCCCACATGACAGTATTGGGGTCTAATGACTTAACCCACTACCTTTAGGCTACAACACTACAAAGATAAAACGCCTTCAGCTTCCCAATAGAGTGGATAGTTAGGTTTCTGATGTTTACCAAGAAACAGAATAACTTAGCAGAAGCAGAGAGGGGAAAGGGGTGCCCCTTCCACATCTTCTTGGCCCCCTTCCCTTTCTCACTCCTCCTCTGCTCTCGCCCCAATTCCCCCCCCCATCCCCTTTCTTCCTCCCCCCCCCCCCCCATCCATCCTGAAAAGCACAGTCCATCCAGGACCTTTTGAACCCATACACTTTTAGTAGTTCTCCCGCCCGAAAAATTTTTTCATTAATTTTTTGTAAAAAGTGTACAAGGTAAAGGCAAACCCCGGATTCTCTATTCAAGACATTTTATTAACATTACAGAAATATAGGATTATAGCAAAAGCTTATATATCTCGGGTGAGATTATGAAGGAACACAAGAACCTACAGAAGCTGCCTTGATGCATTGGAGGTTCTATCCCCATATGAGCAAACGTTCTCAAATGCAGGCCTCTCCTCCTAACAGCAGATGTGTATGCAGTAGAGCCTGGTTGCCTTTTATTACACTACAACTGAAAAAATTGGTTTTATAACAACTGGCAATTGACTAAGTTAAAAGCCAACATGTACCTCAGAATGAATGCTATTCCAATGTAAAGTAACAATTGGACACCTCATGGCTCCCTGCAATTGTCAGAAATTTCTACTTGTGTACTTACAGGCTTATTCATTAAAATAGTGGACAAGACAACCATGGCATACATGCAAAGTGAAATAACCCATATTTTTTTTACTAGAATCAAAAGAACAAGTGTCTAAATGTTGTGGGTTATATTCTATGTAGTAATTACTGCCCTTTGGATTGCATTAAATATACATCATTTGATGTGCAGATATTGGATATATTACCAGATATACACATTATAAAAATGGTATTGCTGGATGGGAAGTAATAGCCAAATCCGATGTGGCCATTATGTGCTACAGACTTACAGTAAGCACTTGTAGTCTAAGGTGTCTGCAGGTTATCAACAACCATTTCAGGTTAATCTTTTTGCCACAGCCCATTTAACATTCCGGTTTCCTCAGCTATTGATGCACTGTGTGACACTCTGCTGCCATCTATATGTTAAGCTGAATTTCAGCAGTGCACTCGTTCTGCAAAAGTAGCTGGTAAATGATGAAAAATGTAGATCTCTCTATGTGGAATATGTCCCAAATATGGATGTCCTATTCATGCAAAACCAAAACTGGCAAAAATGTGAAATATTACTACTTTAAAGAGTATGATTATATTTACATATTTCCAGATTACACATCTACAGCTCAAAATAGCCAGCACAATTACAAATGGCCAGTACAGCTGTTTTTTTTTAGATCTACATACACAAACACACCCCTATATATCTATATCTCTTTTAGAGGGATAAGCATTTCTTTCAACATGCAGCCAAATTTATTTGGGCAACATTCACAAAGCCAACTTCGTGGGTATTCACACAGCTTTTTTTGCATAAAGTTAGTCTCATAACTTAGTGAGAATCAACCCTGTGCTTCCAACTTTAGAAAAGAGAAATAGTCAATTAAAGTCAATAAAACTTCAAAAAACCCATTCTACATTTTTTTCCACAATTCTTTTTCTACTTTGATCAAATATTGTTGCACTGTTAAAAAAAATAAAAAATAAAAAGTATATTTTACAAAAAAAGGGTATGGTTACTTTATACGATTAGATTTTCCCACACTTTCAATTTTTCAATTTGGGTAAACATAGTCACCGGGACACCAATCTATCCAAAATGCAAGAGAAAAAAAAAAAGCTTTGGTTATAGACACTCAAGTGAATCTTTACACAATCTATGCACGCTGAGTATTTACATATTCTGAACAAGCCGTAAACACAGTATAAATCAATTACTCGTTCACCTCTGTGGCTATAGGCATTTTGGAATAATTAATCTTCAAATTTCAGAAAGGCACTGAAACCTTTGGGTGTATTAGGGTACCATAAAAGAAACCGTTGCTTTTCAGCGCACCTTTCAATACCATGTAAAAAGATCTTTTGCAATGTGGAATGTGGTATTCCTGCATCACAGAGATCTGAAGTGAGCCTTAGCTGTTTTTCCTATTTCTATTGCACCACAGTAGTGCCAGCTCTCCAATGTAAAATAAAATAAAAATTTACTGTGCAAATTAATCCCTGTTTTTAACCCCCGACTGCCCAAAACATGTGTGGCACAGCAAAAAAGTGAACTTTAATGGTCATATGTTGCAAATATGTGGGGCCAATGTTTATGCCCTGGGAGAGCACTCACTGTATGCTCGCAGCATAAAGACAGCTCTTAGTCCTGGCTAAAGATGGTAGCCAGTGGGACTGGCTTCCAATCATGTGACCACTGAACCCTTCCCGTAAGGCATTCTGAACTATTTGAAGGGATGCTGGATCAGATGGGAAGGGGTTAATGTGTGAAATGTCAGTTTTTGTTTGTTGCCTTTCACAGGGAAATTTAACATTCCCTAAAATTATTTTCCAAAGAAAAAATAGCCTTAAGAACATTTGACCATTAGAGAAAATATCCGTAAGCCCCATATGCATGGGCCAAATATCAGCCAGTTCAAAAGAAACTGATTTCTGTCAAAGGTGCATGACCAAAAAAGATCTGCAGTACCACATGTGGCCAGAGGTGGGGGTGCTGTAAACACTCAGAAACCGCTCAAAGCCGCTTGGAAACACCTCGGGAATGGAGCTGAGCTTTGAATGGCTCTGTGTGCATCCAAGTGGCTTCAAGTGTCACTGGCACCTCCGTACCGCTGCCAAATGCGGTACTGCACACCGCAGAGGCTTGAATCCTGCTTGTTTTGCAAGACAACACTTGCAAACCGAGTCAGAATTTTTTTTTTAAATGGCTCGCATTGCAAAATGCTCATTAAACGCGTTACTTGTAATCTGAAGTATTACTGTAAGTCATTCATAGTAATGTACAGCAGTGCAATGCAGTGATGTACATTGTCATGCGATAAAATACAGCATGTCTGCATTTTAGCACAGCTCTAGGCTGCATTGCAGCGTGAATGGGATACAAAGGAAACCACCATTTCCTGTGTGTCCTTGCAGTGAAACATCTGTCACTACACAGTGCGATTCACCATTAAAGCAGTTGTAAAGGCTTGGGTTTTCTTTCCTCTAATAAAATGTTTAAACTTACCTGCATCCCCATTCTTCTGGGATCCCCTCATTGGCACTCTAGGCTCCTCCGCTACTCCATGCACCACCATTGGAAGCTGCTTCTTATGGGGGTGCACCTGGGGCCTCTCTGCAGAGGCAGGCCAAGTGCATGCATAGACACCGCAGTTAAGCCCTACCTCCTCCCTCCTTACAGGATTTGATTGAGAGCAGTAGGTGCCAATGGCTCCCAATGCCCTCACTGGGTCCTGTGAGGAGAGAGAGCACAGGTATAAGGGAGATGAGGGGGTGACAACCAAGACATTTTTTACCCTAAAATAGGAAATAATAATTACTTCCTATGATCATCAGCACCATCCAGTGGACATAATATTATCTTTTTCCAATTCACTCTATTCTTATAAACAAACACAAAGTGTAGAGAGAAAGGCCCCCCTTAACATAAAATGTACATGCAGTTTCACAGGACAAACAGCTCTGCTATTTTTTTTTATAATTACGCCACTTAGTTAAGTGCAGAAAACTCCCTCATTATTTGCTTTTCTGGTCAGTGGTTTTAGTCTATATTGTTAGACTATTTTCTCCATTGGTCGAATGTTCTTTTTTTTTCTTCTTGTCCAATGTTCTTAAGGTTATTTTTCTTTTTGGATGGAATGTTACATTCTCTACAAGTAGAAACAGATATTTACACATTTATGACTTTTGTACAAATGCATAGATGTTCTTACTGCAATTTTTTTCTTCTTTTATAAGTAGACCCCCAGATGTATGTTAATAGCTTAATCAGCTGCAGCCATTGGCAGCATGTGTAAATCTGACAAGCTGTTGGCTATAAGATGGAAGCACAGGCACTGTGAGCGTTTCCCTTGCTCACGCACCCTTGCCATGTTTCCTGGCTTCTGTGTACTTAGTCCGTTTGCCGATATCCCCTTGCTGCCCTGAAAGCAACATGCAAAACGTCACTTCTGGGTCCTGGTGTTACTGTGCCCAGAATGGCTGAGAAAGATTAATAGATTGCAATCTGCACTCCATTACATTCACTGGATGGCAGGTGAGACATCAGGGGTCTTTAAAACCCCTGATTTCTCAGAGAAATGATCATTAGAAAATGCATCACATATGTGATCAGTTTTAAAAGGTTGTTAAAAAAAAAATAAAAAAAATCAAAGTTACACCCAAGCACTTAAAATCTGTATTTTTGGGTTTAATATTGATTTAAAGGGGTTGTAAAGTTATTTTTTTTTTTTTTTTTTAAATAACAAACATGTTATACTTACCTTCACTGTGCAGCTCGTTCTGCACAGAGTGGCCCCGAACCTGGTCTTCTGGGGTCCCTCGGCGGCTGTTTCAGCTCCTCCCCGCAAGCATTTACCACCTTCATGCGAGCTCCCTCGCACGGTGGTGAGTGCTTGCGGGCGCGCTCCCGTGATACAGCCGGCGGCTATAGCCGCTCGCTGTATCACTCGGCCCCGCCCCCCGGCGCGCCGCGTCATCGGATGTGATTGACAGCAGCGCGAGCCAATGGCTGCGCTGCTTTCAATCCATCCACTGCAGCCAATCAGCGACCAGGCTGAGCTGCAATGAAGATGACGAGCACGAGCAGCGAAGATTCGAGGCGTCAGGTAAGTAAAACGGGGGGGCTGGGGGCGGCGGTATTGTCAAAAGTTTTTTCACCTTAATGCATAGAATGCATTAAGGTGAAAAAATTTTTACCTTTACAACCCCTTTAAATCTTATCGACTGATAATTGAGAGTAGATTTTGTAAGATTTTGTGTGTAAAGCTGGTCAAAGATGGGTAGAATGTTAAAAGAAAATTTTTAAGTCTTAGGAAAATTTGTACAAAAAAAATCTCATAACATTTGAAAGCGTTTCAAAAGATTTAGTTTGCTTTTAACATTTGATTTTGGGATGAATGGATTTTACCAAATTAAAGCCACATACATAAAATTGTGTTTGAAAAAAAAATGGTCAATTCTGTGTCTTCAAATGTTCTTGTCATTGCAAAAACAAATTGGACCCACTAATTAGAAAAATAACCTCTTATAATATTTTCCTAAAAATTTTCATTTGAAATTCTACCCATCTATGGCCAGCTTAAAGCGCAACTAAAAGCAAATTCTTTAAGTTTTGGATAGCGTAAAGAGGGATTAGACCACCACAATGGGTTTATTGCTGTCTGTGCCCCAGTTAGGGAGATTCACCACATTTCTCTTGTTCACCATTATCCCTGAAAGTGATCGTAAAAAAAAAAAAAATTAAAATACCCAAATTTTGGGTTGACATCAGAACAGTCAAAGGTGATGTCTTCCAATAGGACTAGTTCTGGTGACACACTGAGATTCCCTCACTTTGGAAGCATTTCCTCCCACTTCCTATTTTGGCTACGGGACAGGAATTGAAGGAAAATCTCTATGGGACACAGATGGCAACAAAACAAACAAAAAAAAACACCCTGCGAAACTACTGTTGAGACGTCGACCACTTGCTGACTGTGGTCATGCGTATATACAAGGGCAAAAAAGGTGGGCTCCACCTTTCTTACGGGAGGCGAGAGGGGACGTCTCCCCCTCCCGCTGCCCTCCGATGCTTGTACTGACTCACCGCTACGATCGGCGAGTCGTTCACAGGATCCGTCAGCCCCGGATGTTTAGAATAGAGACTTCTGGCGGACCAGATGGTCGCCGGAGTCTCTATGATCGTTTGGAGGCCGGGCGCAATGTTATGACGTCACGCCCGGCCTCTGTATTCAAAAAAAGGTGCCGCTTCGGCTGGGAAGCGGTGATTTTATTTTTTTTATTTCAGGTTTCTAAGCCTAGAGGTGACATGTGGGGTCTTATTGACCCTACATCTCACTGTAAAGAGCACCTGACATGCTTATTCCTATTACAAGGGATGTTTACATTCCTTGTAATAGAAGCAAAAGTGATCAAAAAAGATTTTTTGGGAAAAAAAGTGTCAAGCCAAAATAAAAAAGTAAAATTAATAAAAAAAATTTTTTTTAAGCGCCCCTGTCCCCGTGAGCTTGCACGCAAAAGCGAACGCATACATAAACCCAGCCCACATATGAAAATGGTGTTCAAACCACACATGTGAGGTGTCGCCGCGAACGTTACAGCGAGAGCAATAATTTTGGCCCTAGACCTCCTCTGTAACTCAAAACATGTAATCAGTAAAAAATGTTTAAGCGTCGCCTAAGGGGATTTTTAAATAGCGAAGTTTGGCGTCATTCCATGAGCATGTGCAATTTTGAAGCGTGACACGTTGGGTATCTATTTACTCGGTGTAACTTCATCTTTCACATTATGCAAAAACATTGGGCTAACTTTCTTGTTTTGTTTTTAAAGCCCAAAACTGTTTTTTCCCCCCAAAAAAAAAAACACATTCAAAAAATTGCTGCGCAAATAGAGTGCTAGATAAAAAGTTGCAATGACCGCCATTGTATTCTCTAGGGTCTCTGCTAAAAAAAAAACCATATATAATGCTTGGGGGTTCTATGTAATTTTCTAGCAAAAAATTATGATTTTTACATGTAGGAGAGAAATGTCAGAATTGGCCTGGTAAGCAAGTGAACTATGAACTATTACACTATGGGAGCATTCTCTGTTTTTGTTTTTTGAGTACCACGATCATAGCCTCAATTACAGATGTCGTTATAGGTTTTTGGGAGACCCGAATTTCCTTGTGCCTGGTGAGACTACCTTTATGGTAGTCATCTGTAGTCGGTAAGGAGCCTCAATACTCACTTAGGTGTGAATTATTTTGGATGTAGGACATGTTTTCACCATATTTTCCTTTGGAGCATCACCTCTACACTGTATATGGACTTTTTTGCTGGTTTAATTATTCACTGCACTATTTCGAACTGGGACTTTGGCTTAAATTTTTTCTTTATCAGTGATTTGTCAAGCTATTTTTTTTTTTTTTTTCGTGTTTTATATTTATCACTTAATTTATGTGCTCATCATTCACACTTATGGTATCCGTTTTAGTTTTTTATGTGAGTTTTTTCACCACTACTCGCATTATTAGTTTTTTTATTTTTTAGACAAGTGTTTTTTGGTTTACCAATCCTTTAGAATCAGCTGGGGTATCACCTTTAGTAATTTTTAGTGTGATGTTTGCTTTAGTCTTTACCAATTGTGAGTTTTTTCACCAATACTTTTTTGGATCAACATATTTTTCACTTCATTACACTAGCGCTGCACCTTTATTTTATTTTACTGTATTTGAGTTTAGTATTGGACTTTATGGTGCTGGCAGCTTCACTTTCATTTTTTTAATAGATTTTTTTCTAGCACAGCGTTAACCTTTGGGTTTTTTATAATAACTGTAGATGCAGCCAGTAACATCACCCTCGCATGCATTTACTGTAGATGCAGCCAGTGACATCACCATCGCATGCATTTACTGTAGATGCAGCCAGTGACGTCACCGTCGCATGCGCTCTGAAGGAACAACCACCCGGCCCGTACTTCAGAATCCTGTGCCATAAACGGAGGCTCCAGCGTGCATGTGTGGGAGTGACGTCATCGCAGCTCCGGCCACTCACACAGACTGAGTCCACAAACCTGGAAGACCGGGTGAAGATGGAAGCGCTTTCAGCGGTGACAGAGCGCTGCTGGAGGGCTTCATTCTAAGGTACGTTTCACATAACGTGGTAGTATGCGATGCATATGAGCACATTATGAATTTGCCTTGCAGGTTGCACAAAAAAAAACAAAAAAAAACAAAAAAAAACAAAACACAGTTTACTACCGCTTTAAGAGGTTAACAGTCACTTTGGAACCACATTGGTAAAGGTGAGACAGCAGATCCATATACTTGCTTTGTGAAAAGGATCAGTAAAGCACAAGCAATCTGTGGCAATGCAAAACAAGTTCAGTTAATAAGTATATTTGCCCCCATGCAAGCATAAGAAACTCTGTTTATAAAACTATCATACATTGAACAGAACAAGAAGCATTTGCAATTGCACACACAAAAAATAAAATTGCAAACAATACAATACATTCTCTTTCAGCAGGTTGCATTCACAACTGTAAACATGAAAGCTGGCACTTTAGACTTAATACATTATGCCAATTTTGAAATTATAAATGGCAGACAATAAATTTTACTTTTTAGGCTAAGAAGCCACATAACCATGGACAGAACTGTAGTAGACTGTGCTAGTCTCTTAATGGTCTAAAGCGAACATTTGATTTGAAAAATGCTTTTGCATGGTGAGAGGTATGCATAAGTCACAATAGTGTCATTCCATACTTTAAGAGAATACCAGAAGCAAAATTGAGTTTCAATTTCCACTTTAGTGCCAGGCCAACTGAGATTGCGTGTTAAAAATATAGAAGGTGGTTATTGGGTTTAGACCGATTTTGCACTTCCTCTCAGCCTAAAAATGTGTGCAACTGCTTTTCCCCAGGAACAAATATGCAGTGCCTCGAGAGGCTAGACTGGAGGGGGAGGTGATGGCACCAGAAGGGGGGGGAAAGAAGTCCACAGCCCACAGACTGAAGGTTCTTCCTCACCTCCTCTCAGCATATTCCTGCAAAGGGTAAAGGTGACCAGGGGAAACAGTTTTAATGTGCAGTGGCAGATTTGGCAGCTGGCAGAAAGATGCAATATCTTGGGTGTTGAGGTTCAGTGGTAGGGGTGCTGGGAAGCACAAAGGTTCCAAGTTAGTGTTGCAGTGGTAGCCATCGAGAGGGATGCAGGGCGGCAGAAAGGTGCAGTATTGGGGGTACAATGAGGTTCAGAGTGAGGAGTGCAGTAATAGGGGTGCTGACTAGCAAATGTACACCGTCAAGGATGCTGGGTAGCAGGGAAATTTATATTCAGCAGGTCAAGCGGAAGGGAGCTGGGCAGTAGGGAGAAGTCATCTCAGCATGTAGAAAGCCATGGGTACTGGGTCTCTTTATAAGCCTGATTGTTAAACCAGTCTACTTTTAAGCTTGCAGAAGGGTTTCTCTGAATGAAAGCTACCTTATGTGTACGTCAGACTCACACTGAACTACAGTGCACATGCCTTGTGTTGCAGTTCACTGCAATAACATGCCCTGGCAGCTCATTCTTGAAATGGACTAGGAAGACTTGATACGGGGCTTCTGAAAAAGGCAGGCAGATTGTATCTTCAACAAGTTTTAAATTCTTAGCTTTATTCAATCTTAAATATATTTTAAAGCAGTTCAGAATTTAGTAGGTTGGACACATTTATAGTTAAAAGAAAAGTCATATTTAATAGTACATATATAACTGCCTTAGGGTTTATTTTATATTAAAGTGTTACTATGGGCAAAACTTTTTCTTCACCAGAACCAATGTCTCCATTGGAAGATTTCCTCTCCATTATAATGATGTCAACCCAAAATGTGGCATATTCCCTTTATTTACACTTTCAATGATCACGGTAAACAGGATAATTGGAGAGGTTGAATCTTCCTATAGTGGGCACATAGCAATACAAAAATGACAGGGGTTCTAACCCCTCTTTACTATCCAAAACTAAAAAAAAAAAATATATATATATGTTTTTGCCTTTAAGGAATGATGTCAACCCAAAATGTGGCATATTCCCTTTATTTACACTTTCAATGATCACGGTAAACAGGATAATTGGAGAGGTTGAATCTTCCTATAGTGGGCACATAGCAATACAAAAATGACAGGGGTTCTAACCCCTCTTTACTATCCAAAACTAAAAAAAAAAAATATATATATATGTTTTTGCCTTTAAGGAAATTTACACAGCATTTTTCTGAATGGTTCTCTACCCTTTCCACTGTGCTGATCCCTCCGCTGTATATTCACACAGTTCTGCGTTTATTAAAAGCCTTTATAGCAGGGCTATGCAATTAGCGGACCTCCAGCTGTTGCAGAACTACAAGTCCCATGAGGCATAGCAAGACTGACAGCCACAAGCATTTTAGCTTTTTACAACAGGTAGTAGAGGAAGACATACAAAAAGCAGATAAAATCCCCCCCTGCTGGCTAGAAACGACATAATGTATAGATTTATCCAACTTAAAGTGGTTGTAAAAGGTAAAGAAACATTAAAGCCAGCTCCTCTGTTCCATCAATCTACCTGACAAGCAATAGATCACATAGAACTAGCAGGTAGTGTGAGTCCAGTGCTCGCTGGCAGCTATAAAGGTGGACCATAAGGGCTCAACAGGGGAAAAAAAACAAAAACAAAAAAACAAAAAGATCTACTCAAAACGAATTAGGTAAGAATTAGTCCATACAGTCCATAGTGGTAAGGAATATCGAGGATAAGTTCGCAGGACAGATAGATCCACAGCTGGATGGGGATTGCAAAGTCACCAGCAGCTCCTTAGCAGAAAATGGGAATTCTCCCAGGCACAAACAAAAACAACAGAAAGAGGGAACCTGGGTCAGTGTGATAGTAAAAAACAAGCAACACTTTATTAAGATATACTTACATAAAAGCATCTTGCAAGCTGCAGAGGCCTAGGGGAGCACAAAACCTAAATACACCACTGCCACTGATGTCAGCCAGAGAGAGCCGGCCGGTCACGCGATTACGGGGAACCGCTGTGAAATCCGGGTTGGCCTCGGTCACCAGGTTTAGGCCTTAAAGGATAAGAGGAAATCTAGGTCGAAGATCGTAGATTTCTTGCCGGATATCGGGTGTCCCAGTGTGGAGAATACCGGAGGTCGATCGACTGAGAATATCTGCATCTATTGCGGATTCAAGCTCGATTTGGCCCGTTGGGGGCCGCTGCTAGAGGAAATCGTTTGATCTATGGAGCAGTGGATGTGTATGCTCGCATGCTGACCCCCATGATAGTGGGTTAGAGGCTCTGTCAGGCCAAACACGAGAGTGAGTGGCCTTAATAGCTGGTGAGTTTGAATTTCAGAAGGGAGTGGAATCACGTCACAGAGGTGTGGTGGATGGTTTGAGACACAGCTGAGCAGTTTTTGGAGTCACCTTCACTTCTGTTGGACTTTTCTTTTGGACTTTCTATATTTTTTGTTTTACGATTTATTGGGACTATTCAGTACACATTTTTTGGTTGCTGCATTTTTCTTTTCAGTATTCATAGAGTTTTTTTGGATATATATATCTGGTACCACTCTCACAGGGTGATTTGTATATATACATTAATTCTGTTTGCAGTTCATTAGCTCAGATATATAATTTAATTTTGGGTAATAATATTTATTTTCCTCATTTAGTAGTAATTGATTCATTAGAGAGTGTATCATCTAGTACACATCCATACCCAGTTCACTGGCTGTATAGGAGTGTTCTACATTTCCCCACCACCTGGGGATCAGCGCCACTATTCATCTTTAATTTTCCCTTGGTGAATTCAGTCTTTATATACTTTTTTATAAAGTGGCAGCTCCGATAGGGTTCTGACACTTGAATTATAGCGCAGAGGTGGAAATACAGGTCTGGGGCGATGTTTTTTTTTAACCTGTATACCTTCAGTTTTTAGAAAATGGGAATTCCCCCAGACACAAACAAAAACAGCAGAAAGAGGGAACCTGGGTCAGTGTGATAGTAAAAAGCAAGCAACACTTTATTCAGATACACTTACATAAAAGCATCTTGCAAGCTGCACACAGGATTGGCTATAGATCACCAATCAAGCAGCCATGAGGGATGAGCTCGGACCTGCTGTATGGGAGGAATATAACCGGCGGCGTCTCCAGCTCTCACAGCTAGAAAGAGACCAAATCAGGATGGGGGCGGGCCGCAAAACGTTTCCAAGGCGCTGCCTCCTTCAGGCAAAAAAGGCAGTTTTTGCCTGAAGTAGGCTGTGCCTCTGAAATTGCTTTGCAGGTCGTCCTGATTTGGCCTCTTGCTAGCTCTGTGAGCGGGTGTGTAAGCTGGAGACGCCGCCGGTTATATACCTCCATACGGCAGGTCTGAGCTTATTCCCACAGCAGTCTTATCCCTCGTCATGGCTGGCTGCTTGTTTGGTGATCCACAGCCACCCCGTGTGCAGCTTGCAAGATAAACTTACATAAAAGTATCTAATAAAAAATAAATAGATATACAGTTGTGCTCATAAGTTCACATACCCTGGCAGAATTAATGATTTCTTGGCCATTTTTTAGACAATATGAATGATAAAAACCCTGGTGATTTTGGCCTGATAACATGCACACAAGTTGACACAAAGGGGTTTGATTGGCTATTAAAAGGTAACCAACCTCACCTGTGATCCGTTTTCGTGTGTGTGTGTGTGTGTGTGTGTGTGTGTGTGTGTGTGTGTGTATAAAAGGTCAATGAGTTTCTGGACTCCTGACAGACCCTTGCATCTTTCATCCAGTGCTGCACGGACGTTTCTGAATTCTGAGTCACGGGGAAAGCAAAAATTGTCAAAGGATCTGCGGGAAAAGGTAGTTAAACTGTATAAAACAGGAAAGGGATATAAAAAGATATCAAAGGAATTGAGAATGCCAATCATCAGTGTTACAACGCTAATCAAGTGGAAAATGAGGGGTTCTGTTGAAACCAAACCACGGTCAGGTAGAACAACTATGTTTTCAGCCACAACTGGATGCAAAGAAAAACCCACAAATAACTTCAGGTGAAATACAGGACTCTGAAAAACATGTGGTGTGGCTGTTTCAAGATGCACAATAAGGAGGCACTTGAAGAAAGATGGGCTGCATGATGGAGTCGCCAGAAGAAAGCCATTACTACGCAAATGCCACAAAGCATCCCGCTTACAATACGCCAAACAGCGCAGAGACGAGCCTCAAACCTTCTGGCACAAAAGTCATTTGGAGTGATGAGGCCAAAATTGAGCTTTTTGGCCACAACCATAAAACTTTTCATTTGGAGAGCAGTCAACAAGGCCTATGAGGAAAGGTACACCATTCCTACTGTGAAACACGGATGTGGATCGCTGAAGTTTTGGGGTTGCGCGCGCTACAAAAGGCACAGGAAATTTGGTCAAAATTGATGGCAAGATGAATGCAGTATGTTATCAAAAAATACTGGAGGAACATTTGCATTCATCAGCCATCTGCACATGGGACGTACTTGTACATTCCAACATGACAATAATCCAAAACATAAGGCCAAGTCGACCTGTCATTGGCTACAGCAGAATAAAGTGAAGGTTCTGGAGTGGCCATCTCAGTCTCCTGACCTCAGTATCCTTGAGCCACTCTGGGGAGATCTCAAAAACATGCAGTTCATGCAAGACAGCCCAAGAATTTCCAGGAACTGGAGGCTTTTTGCCAAGAGGAATGGGCAGCTTTACCATCTGAGAAAATAAAGAGCCTCATCCACAAATACCACAAAAGACTTCAAGCTGTCATTGATGTTAAAGGGAGGGCGGAGAGGGGGAGACACACAGGAGCTGGGAGGGGGAGAGAGCAGCGGATGGCAGAGGCACGCAAACTGACCATGGTAATCATGGATCAGCAGCCATGATTACCACAGTTGGCACACAGAGGGGGAACACAGGAACAGCTTTTTTTACAGCTTAGAAAGAGGCAGGATTAGACAGCACAATCACAGTGCTGCCTAATCTGCTATAAGGGAACAGGAGCTTTTTTTTTTTTTTTTAGGGTTACATTCACTTTAAAATATATGCAGTTTTTTTTTTAATCTACGAAAAAAAAAATGGCAGACTAGACAAACCGCACAGAAAACCTACCAGGCTGAAACTAAAATCTCCCATTTTGCATGCCGAAATGTTGAACAATGAAAGTTAATTACTTGACTAAACTATTTGCTGAAGTATTTCAGCAGACTATAAGAAATGGAATGTAAATAATTTAAACCACCCTATAGCAATGCTGCTATCAGCCAATGTGCAACTATATCACATGTTTCTAGCCTTTCTAGTCTTCTAGCACAGTACAGAACAGATTGTATATTCATGTCCACATGATGTCTAGTCATTACTGGATAAATTATACTTAATTACTACAACAATATTTGCTTTCATTATTCAGTGTAATAAAGACAAACCATACACTAATTAGAAGATGGATAGCCAAGGATACACTAGGGATTGCTTTGTGTGGTCTGATAATAGGCTGCAAACCGCAAACTCCACCTAAACCTTAATAGACAATGGTTTCACACACAAATTACTTAGCATATATTAGCCTTTATGAATGCCAATAAGGCATCATCAACAAAACAGCTTCATAACACCAGCTACATGGTCCAAGAAACTAACACTCAGATATTTATAAAGCACATCTATTTCATTTATTCAGGGAAGCCTATCCCACACCCACCTAACAACTGTCCTCGAGCCACCCCCATCAAATCATTCTCTGCAGCCATTACCTTTTGTACCACCACTCCCTCCCTTTAGAATGTAAGCTCTACCAGCAGGGCCTTCCTGTACCTTTTGTAGTGAACTGTACAGTAATTGTGTTGTCCCCCCTATACATTGTAAAGCGCTGTGTAAACTGTTGTATATATAAATCATGAATAATAATAATAATAATAATAATAAATAATATTCCACATTTGCAAAAAACGAACCCAGATAATAAAAATACAATAACTGAAGCTTCTTTTCCACAAAAGGTCTGTTTACTTACACAAAATCTTAAGAAAAATTATACAAAAAAAAAGTACATTAAAACATTCTAGACAGCTGGGTGCCTAGTATAATTAGATATTTGTACCACCTTAAAAAATTGTATCAAACCAACAATGGGCAGGTCATAAATCAAATCCCTCCCCCCCCCCACATAGCCCACTGTGTGAATCCATCCAAGTCCCTGCCTTTGTTCAAAGGGGGCAAATGAGTAATTTCTTAAACAGGATAATAAAAAAAAACAAACAAAAAAAAAAAACCACACTTTCCCCCTCAAACAATGTGCCCCCCACACACACACAGGTGATAAGTTCGCCTTTTGTAACAAGTTACACCTATATTCAGGGTTACAAATGCACCAACCTTAGGTCCCTAGCAAGAAAAAAAAAATATTTTTATTTTTCAGGTAAAAATATGCAAAGTGCATTTATTGTTTTTGGTAAAAGTGAACTTAGTGTTTGTTACCCCAACATTTCATATTCCTAATATGTGCCTGCTGTACCATGTACCTGTATGAAAAAGTAACCTGTTCTTTGTATTGCTTCCTTTGTGTGAAATCCCTGGTGTTCCTGCCAGCCCCCCTGCTTTCCAATTAACTGGCCACACTAAACAGGAGAAAACACGGTGGACAGGTCTGTAGCTGTGCTGGGAGATCAGCTTGCTCTCAAATATTCAGACTTTCCATGACACTCCCCCTCCCTTCACTGGAAGGATCAGTGTGCCGTTGCTTCTCCTCCCCCTAGCTCTTATGCAGCAGAAAACAGAGGGCATGTGATCACTTTAAAAAAGAAAAAAAAATGCATTTATTTTTTTTTTTTTATATCCATGCACAAATGTTTTGCCTTTCATTTCTATTTTAATGGAATGGGTTATTTTACAAGGTGATTGTTTAAAAATCACTTTGTGATATGGTGGATTTTTATTTTTCCCGTTTCTTCCTCTGTCTCTGGGAAACAGGCACCCCCTTGCCATTTGTGTGTGTCTCAGCCTGCTGTTAAAACAATACACAAACCACCACAGCGCAGCACAAGGCCCTTCCCCTTACGCCCTCCACATGGTTACCATGAGGCAACGGCTAGCGGCTGAAGACACTGGCTACTGGTGCTTCTTTTGACAGCTGTCAGAGCAAGATCACTGTATGCCATTAGATCAGGAGCTGCTGCTGCTTCAACCTTACCTGGCTAGGTGTCTGTCCTGTTGCCCTCTGCTTCCCACGCTGATCCACCAGATTTTAACTGGAAGTGTGCTTTTTTTTGTTAATAAATTAGTTGCTTCTATTTTAATTGGATCCTGTGCTCCTGTCTGTCATTTTAGACAGGAGGTACCTGTGCATGTACGCTACCAAATGGTGTTATGTGCATCCACAAAGACGCACAGCAAACCTCCATTAAGATAAAAAAACCCTGAGCATTTGGTACCATATTTTAGGAAGCTGACTTCACAAAAATTCCCCTGAATATATAGTATAATTAATTTACGTTTTACCAAGAGCAATAGCCAACTTCTTTTCATATCCGTTACTTGAATACTCCCCTGATGTTTATGAGCTACTGTTTTAGACTTTTTTTTGCACAGACATATGAATACAGGGTCACTACTCTCCCAAACCACACCCCTAAGAATGGCTAAAACTACTCAGTGCCCAGTCTGTTCCACCAATCGCCATCAGCATGAAGTCATGGTCCTGAGACTTGCTATTTTAAGACGCTCATAAGTAGAAGTCAGATTGCTTTCTCCCACATTGCGTCAACAAGGCTGCATTAAGCCAGTCTGTGTGTAGCATCTCTGAGTCACAGTGCTTACTATTTATGATTCAGTACAAGCTCTTCTGACAGTCCTTCCCAGACTCTGTTCATTCCAAGAACCAATTTCATCTTCATTGGTTTCCTTCAGGAAACCAGACCAACTTCCTATTATTTTATTTTCCTTGCTTTCTGCACAGCCCACATAAAACTGACTGGAAGTGAGAGTGATAGAAAACGTTATTCTGCACAAATATGAGCCAAAATAAACACAAATAGAAAAAAAAAAGGCTACATATGCCATCTGTGTACAGTGTCCAAAACGTATCACTTGCTTTCTGTTTAATCGGACATTGCCAAAAAACAGTAACTTTATTAAACAGCATTCTTGAAGAAAAAACTTTATTCATCCTAACAAAGAAAGCGAGGGGGGGGGGGTTTGAGGTTCAAAGCTATGCCATTTCTATTCACATACATACATTTTCACAGCTACAGTTGCCCGAGTTACCTGGAGTCAGTCACTCGACTTTTCTGACTATATTCCCAAATTGCAGGGATTATGATGCAGGTCACTACCTATATACAGTTAACTTCTGTGCATGAAAATACAAGTGGTGCCCCACAATCATGTTAGTTACATTTCTCCAAGGTCCTAAGTAAAACGGATTTCAGAACTATAACTTGCTGAAACTGACAAATCCCCAAATTCCACAAGAAGCTCTGGAGTAAAATATTCTTGATTATTGCCAAGAGTCATGATTCTTTCACAGATGCTGTAAGAAGCAGACTTGAGTTCATACTGTCATACAGGGCAGAGAAAGGAGGCTTGTGGAGCCAATATTATGAGTCAGTAAAAAGATGTTACCACTGGACAGTCTGTCACGTAAATGTTGCACAATTCCCAATTTGGATGGGCACAGAAGGGATTTATGTGGAAATACCATAATGTCCTCATTGTGGTTTTAAAATGACGGCACACATTTTGCCACCACTCGTCCCACATTTCCTGAACCTTGCAAAGTTCCAGCTCAGTAACAAGTGTGAAAAAAAAAAAAAAAAAAAGAAGAGTATAGAGATATAGTTAGAGAAAACACACGAGAGAAATAACTTACACACACTATTTGTGGCACATATGTCATGAAAAATATAAAAACACAAATAAAAAGAACTGGGCTCTGTACATTACAAAATGGGACCACATTTTCTAAACAAAGCACACTGAAAAGATATGGGAGTGTTTTAAAGAACATAGAAACGAGATGGGGATGAGAAAAACAGTGTTTAAATATATATAAAAAATACCGAAAGGGGCATCACTGGCCTTAAAGTGGAGTTCCACCCAAAAATTGAACTTCCCCTGTCCGGATTCCTCTCCCCCCCACCCCTCCAGTGTCACATTTGGCACCTTTCAGGGGTGAGCAGATACTGCAGATACAGGTATTTGCTCCCGCTTCCAGCAGTATCTGCGGTGATCTACACCATGTACGGCCCCCTCCTCCGTCCCCCCGCTGTCTTCTGGGAGACACACACAGGTCCCAGAAGATGGCAGGCACCACTCAGAATGTGCAGCACGACTCACACATGCGCAATAGGGAACCAGGCTGTGAAGCCGCAAGGCTTCACTTCCCGATTCCTTTACTAGAAATGCCGGTGCCTCCACCTGGAGCCGAGGGACAGGTCGGCTTCGGGTGAGGACATCGCGGGTCCGCTGGACAGGTAAGTGTACTTATTTTAGAAGCAAAATACTGCAGCTGATGACTTAAAAATTTTTTTTTTTTAGGCAGAACTTGGCTTTAAGAGTGCAAGGAATGCGGGGGGGCATGGCTTGATGATGGAGCGAGCGGCCACATAGTTACACCGCTCCGGCTCTTAACTGCCATCCTTCAGGTATCCTGCGTCCTATCTCCTCACCGAAGGGCTCCATTTGTTCCCCACGGCGGTGGGCACAAGGCAGGCTGGCTACCATGGTGAAATATGGGCCAGCTTGGCCCTCATCCAAGTCGGACCGGCTGGCGGGGTTCCAGAGGCAAGATGGAGCCGGGACACAGGCTTCTCAAGCAGCCACGCTGCAGACATCCATATCTGATGATTGGAGCTCTGCTAGTGGGGTGAGCGTTTCCACTCCAGCTATTTTCTGCACACAAACAGTCTTCCAGTCACCACAAGAATCCCAGGCAGTACAGGACACCCAGCAATTTGCTGACAATGACCAAGAAGAGGTTCCTCCCTCTGCTGAACCTACCCTAGCCACCATTATGCTGGCTATACAAGATTGTAAGGCCTCACTCACTACCCAAATAGCCTCTATACGGATAGACCTCTCACTCCTTAAACAGGACGTCCAGAACCTTCATGACAGGGTTCGGGGATATGGAGGAACACAATCGTTCCGTAGAGGACAATGTGCACCCCCTATCTGTTAAAGTGCGGGATAATACCAGGGAACTAGCTGCCCTTCGCGCCAAAAATCGATGATTTGGAGAATCGTTCAAGAAGGAACAATCTCCGTTTTGTTGGGTTCCCCGAATGCGCAGAAGGTTCGCACCCTGAAAAATTTCTATACTCCTGGTTGAGGGACATTTTCGGCACGGATGCACCCTCATTCTTACATAATTAGTAAGGTTGAATAAAGACACCAGTCCATCCAGTTCAACCTGAGTGAGTGTGGGTGCATCTACAATTTTCCCTATCCCTGTACATTGTGTCTCATTAAGATGCTCATCTATTATATTATTATTTAAGTTACCCATATAGCACTGTCAATTAATGCAGTCAATTTAAATCACACACTCACATCGGTCCCTACCCTCAAGGAGCCCACAATCCAAAGTCCCCAACTCACATTCATATACTAGGCCAATTTTGGACAGTATATGAAAAGAAGCCAATTAACTTACCAGCATGTCTTTGGAGTGTGGGAGGAAACCAGAGTACCCGGAGGAAACCCACGCAGGCACAGGGAGAACATGCAAACTCCAGGCAGGTAGTGTCATGATTGGGATTTGAACCAGCGACCCTTTTTACTGCTAGGCGAGAGTGCTACCCACTACAGCACTGTGTCTATTATGTGATTGAAAGGGCACACCATACCCCTCCACGTTCTCCCCCGGAGGGAGCACCTCCACGCTCAATCATAGCACGCATCCTCAATTTCCAGGATAAGGTGGCCATCTTACGAATAGCAAGAGAGAAAGGTCCGCTCAAGTATAATGGCAATAATATATCTATCTATCCTGATTTCTCAGCTGAAGTTCAGCGCCAGCGGATCTCCTTCTCAGCAGTGAAGAATCGACTATGTGAAGAGGGACTGAAATATGCCACGCTATTTCCTGCCAAGCTTCGCATCATATACGATGGTAAAGCTCACTTTTACATCAATCCTAAAGAAGCCATTGCATGGCTGAATGATCGCTATGGACCTGCAGCCAGACGCAGAGGTAATTGACAGCAACACCTGTTCAATGTCCCCTTTGCTGACTACCTTCTTGATACAGCTCTGAAGTCTCCAATTCACTATGTGCCTGACCACCTTTACTAGAACTGCAAATCCTGCAATAACTTTTGACGTTTCCCATGAGCTTTAAGGAGCATTACTTCTTTACACATCAGGCCCTTATCCTACGCTTGGAATTCTTCTTATTTTTTCCCCTTTTGATTGGCCTGTCGTTTCTTTCTTTTATTTGCCATCAGTAAGGACTGAATGTTTCTGCACCTCCGTGTGAAGGCAGAGATAAAGCATCCTGGATCAGGACACAACTTTACTTTATTTTCAGTTGAAAGCCACAGCAGACTCCACATTACCTCCCCACCGGTTAGTGGTGTGACCACGGAATAGTTGGACCCTCAATAACATTTCCCCCCCCCTTTTTTTTTTTTTCCTTTTTTACGGGGTAAGATGGGTTTATTCGGGTTTAGGGATCCAAGGCTCACTAAGTTGGGGATGGCCGAGCGGGGTGGGGGTTACGGGTTTTTCCAACATGGTTTATTTTTTGCTCTTTTTTTTTTCTTTATCTTTTTTTCCTTTTTTCATTTTTTTTTATAGCTGTTACTCAGAGCAGCTCATTGGTTCTCTCTGGTTTGTCTATTAACAGCACATATTTGAGTAAATACAGATATCTGCAATGTGGTATAGATGAAGTTGAATGTGTGTGGATTGGCGCGGCCTGTGAGGTATTAGATATGAATGCACTTACATGTCTTTGTGATCATGGTATAATGTCCATCTTACAATGACAGGGTCCCTAAAAATAGTGTCATGGAACACTAGAGGTATAAATGCCCCTCAAAAGAGGTCCCTTGTTTTTTCAGTCCTAAAGAAATACCGTCCCCATATCATATGCCTCCAAGAAACTCACCTGATACTAGGGTGAGGGCCCTTAAGCGTCCATAGCTGGCTCAGTATTATCATGCTACACACAAACTACTCTAGGGGGTTTCTATTTTACTGGCTAAATCCCTTCCAGCTGAAACTATACAAGTCAAGACAGTCCCAAATATACTTACTCTGCAAATTTCATCTGTGACACTTACTCTTGTAAACATTTACACCCCCCCCCCCCATTTTCTGTGGAGGTGTTATCAAAATTGTCACTTGTTGAACAGACCCCCCGGACCTTTACTTTACATAGTTGATTTTAATGCTGTATTGGATCCAGCCATGGACCGCTTGGGGGGTGGGGGTAGACCCTTACCCTCCCTTCTATTGGATGCAGGTTTATGACCTTACTGAATTATGGCGCTGGAAACACCCAGACGAAAACCAGTTTTCTTGTCATTCAGACTCCTTCTGCACTATGTCTCAGCTTGATATGGCCTTTGCCCCTGCGGACACCCTTCCCCTTGTCTCTGCGGTTTCCTACCTACCTAGAGGTGTCTCAGACCACGCTCCTCTTTCTGTGCACCTCGCCATTCTCCCAGGCTCGGGCCCTTCCATTTGGCGGCTAAATTCTTACTGGCTGGAAGATGAGGTGGTGCAGGGGACATGTAGGAGGGGTATTACGGAGTATTGGAGAGACAATGTGGGAACAGTGGACCCTTCTGTGGAATGGGAAGCTTTTAAGACCACATTGAGGAGTACTTTTATGTCTGTCACTGGGGCCTTGAGGAAAAATAACCAGCAGCTTACTGCGGAGCTAGAGAACGCCATGGTGCGGGCTGAGTCCGTTTATGCCTCTGACCCGACCTCTGACACGAGAGAAGCATGGCTACAGAAGCGTAGGGAATATGAACTCCGTTTGTTAGACCTTACTCAAAAGCGACTGTTATATACAGCACAGAAATCATTTGAACATGGTAAAAAGGCTGGTTGCCTCTTAGCATATCTGACAAGACCTGACCGTCCCCCTGTATCTATCCCACGTATCCTTACTACGCTAGGCCAAATTAGTGATGTTCCTGGGGATATCATAGAAACCTTTTTAAACTTTTACAAAGACCTATACACGTCCAGGGCTGAGTACACTGAACCCCAGCTAAACCCATACCTTGCTGACATATCTCTCCCTTCCCTTTCCACTGAGAGGAGGGATGAGTTAGAGGCACCCATCTCGGTTGAAGAGATTGCGGCGGCCATTTCGCAAATGCCAGCTCAAAGGACCTTGGGCTGGATGGTTATCCCACTGAATGGTATACACAATTTAGGGATTTACTGTGCCTACTTCTGTTACGTATGTATAACAAGGCCTTGGATGCTGGGGTCCTCCCCCCCACTATGCGAGAGGCCTTAATCATACTCCTGCTGAAGCCCCGCAAGGATCCACTTAAATGTGAATCATACCGCCCAATATCCCTCATAAATGTTGACGTTAAGATCCTGGCTAAAGTGCTTGCAAACCGTTTAATTGCTGTAGTTACGACCTTGGTCAATAGTGATCAAGGGGGTTTTATACCTGGAAGGTCCACCAGAATGAATATTGTTCCACAATTTGCAATATCCCCATGAGTGCCCCCATACACGTGCCATTGTATCCCTGGACACTTGTAAAGCCTTCGATAGTGTGGAATGGCCGTATTTTTTTCGGATGTTACAGCTGTATGGTTTTTGGTCCCCGCATGGTGGCATGGATTAGACTCCTTTATGCATCCCCCTCGAGCCCGTGTTCGGGTTAATTCCTCGGTCACTGAGTCATTCTTAATTACTAGGGGTACGAGGCAGGGATGCCCACTATCCCCGCTTCTATTTGCCTTGGCCATGGAGCCGTTAGCGGCACGAATTCGTTCCTCCCCTTCTATTAAGGGCCTGCCTATTGCTACCATAGAGGAGCGTATGTCACTCTATGCGGACGACACCTTGGTGTATCTGGCAGATACCAATGTGTCACTCCAGTCACTGTTGGCCGAGATTAATACGTTCGGAGATTTCTCCAGATTCCGAGTGAACTGGGACAAATCTAGCCTGTTCAGATTCACTCGGACTCCAAACTGCAAGTGGTGTCCTCTTTTCGATATCTTGGGGTCCTGGTACAGTCGCCTTTATCCACTTACATTACTAATAATTTAGTTCCTCTACTGAGTCGCCTACAGGAGCAAACTAGGCAGTGGATGGACCTGCCTCTGGACCTTATGGGAAGGGCAAGTTTACTTAAAATGGTTTACCTACCGAAATTGCTATGTTTTGGCCAACTCCCCTTGTAAAATTCCTAAATCTATTTTTAAACGTATAGATATGATTTGTACACCGTTCCTGTGGAGTGGGGGATCCCCTAGGGTGGCACTTGAGACTCTAAGGCTGCCGTCACACATGGCGGGCTTGGCGTTTCCAATTTTTTTTCTTTATTACTTAGCATCACAGCTAGTGCATGTTCATGACTGGCTACATCCAGTCTCGGCAAATGCATGTACCACCACTGAAGGAGCCATTGCGACCTCCATGGAAACCCTCCATAATATTATTTATAGGGGCAAGGTCCCAAATCGACCAGGTACCTCCATGCTGGCCACCTCCTTTTCCATCTTCCGATATATTGTTACCAAAATTTCCCGACATACCTAGTCAGCATCCCCAAATAATCTCCTGTGGTTTAACCCCACCCTGCAGGAACTATACTCTCTGCCCGACACCAAGCGTTGGTACTCCAGGGGAATAAAATATCTATGTCATCTATACAACGCCCAAGGCTTTAAAACTTTTCACCAACTGAGACTTGACTTTGACCTACCACGCTCTTATTTGTTCCACTATTATCAACTTAGGCATGCTATACAAGCTCTGTTTGGCTCCCTAAATGATCCCACTAACTTGCCCCCGCTAGAGAGGCTGCTGAGACAACATGACCCTAATAAACTTATTTCTACCTACTACGCAGCCCTAATGACAGATTTTAACCCCAGATTCAGCAAAGCACAGGAAAAATGGGCATCCATGGACATTTCACTCACGGAGGAGGACTGGACTGAGTTTAGTGACACATACAAAAATACAGTCATTTCATCTAGGGACCGAGTTATACAGGTTAAACTTTTTCACCAATCCCACCTTACCCCGGCTAGGCTATACAAAATGGGGTTGAAACCCACGGCTCAGTGTTTCCATAGTTGTGGAGGGGATGCCGATTTCATGCACTGCTTCTGGGCCTCTGGTTCAGGACTTCTGGGTGGAGGTGGGTTCTTTCATTTCCTCTGCTCTAGGTCTTCCTAACATCATCCACCCAAAAAACAGTCTGTTAGGGATCTTTGGAGACTTACAGATATCATCACAGGGTAAGAGATTATTACGTATCCTTTATTTCTATGTCAGAAAGACTATACTGTTGTCATGGAAGGGTATACAGACGTCTTTGAAATCTCTATGGCTAAAATTAATTAATGACGTTATACCATTGTATAGACTTACCTTTGAACTCAGGAAACGGAAAGAAAATGTTCCACAAAATCTGGGGTAGATGGCTTGCCAGCCCCCTGACCCTCTCTTTATAATGTATGCATGGTAGGGATCACTTACAGGCCGCGCCAGGTTAGGCTATACTTTATGCAGATTACTAATATTGTTATACACTGACGAAATGCTTGTGTATGTACCTATGTGATCAATATCAAGCTGCTGTACCACTATTTGTCTTTTTTTTTTTTTTTTTACACATGAGCTAAGTACTTGACACTGTATACCAATGATTGACCGAGCTTAATTAAGTGGTTGTTTGTTGTGCTTGTTTTGTACAACTGGTTTTTAAAAAATCAATAAAAATATCTTTAAAAAAAAAAAAGTGCAAGGAATGCAATAAAAGCAAAAGCAAGAAACCAAGGCAGCTAAAATAGACCACAAAAAAACCTATTGCTACAGAAATAAAGACCTTTAAAAATTCTTGAAATATAGCAATAGTAAAAAGGTAAGGACAGAACATCCAGGCCTGACATAAAAATGAACAAAGAGAGTTGGTTACAAGGTGACAGGCCTCATGCACACTGGGCATTAAAAAAAAAAAAAATGAGCTGCAAAGCCACTACCAACAGGAAAAAGCAGCTGTAAAAAAACGTGCTTAGTAGCTTTTTGCATTGGCGTTAATGCATGTTTAGCCGCGCTAGCTTTTAGCAGCATTTCTCGGCCTCTATTCAAAAATCAATGGTTCCCTATAAGAGCCCATTAATTTGAGGTCTCACCACAAGTCGGATCACGATGACGCAGCTTGTGCGCTGAGGCTCTTGAAGGGGAACCCTCGTCAATGGGAAATTAAAAAAAAAAAAAAAAAGCCGGCCAAAAAAAATTAAAAAATGAAGGTGGGGTCCCCCCCAAAACCCATACCAGACCCTTATCCAAGCACGCATCCAGGAATCCAGGAAAGGAGGGGGCGCCCCCTCCTGGACCATACCAAGCCACATGCCCTCAACATGGGGGGGGGGTGTGCTTTGCGGTGGGATCGAGTTGCATGCCAGGCAATTTACAGACCAACTAGCACCAACAACCAGCAGGGGGCCATTCACCAACCCTTTTAACATCCCATGAAGTGAGCAGGAGGTAAGATAGGAGGCCAGTGGATGTAGTTTAAATGGACTTTGCTAAAACATTCAATACAGTTCCCCACAAATGCTTAATTTGCAAGTTCATTGGAATTGAGGGAATGGTATGTTCATGGATACAAATCTGGTTACAGGAATGTGTAAGGCTGGCCATACATTATACAATTTTCCTTTTTACCAAACCATACAATAATAGGGGGTCAAACCTAAACACTTTAAATTTGTATGCAATCAGGGAGGCCCTTGCACTACATAGTTGAAGGTAAATCTAAAGGAAATTGAACAAGAAAATTGTATGGCCATCTTAACAGAGGCTAGTGGTAAATGGCTTATTTTCTGAATGATCCAAGGTAGTGAGCAGAGTGCCCCAGGAATTGGGACCAATTCTATTTGTCTGGTTTATAAAAGGACACAAAGGCAATAAGTAGTTCAATGGCCATATTTGCTAATGATACCAAGCTATACATAGTAATAAATGCACAACAGGATATAGAAGCTCTACAAGATCTTGATACAATTGAAGGGTGAGCAGATATATACATACATACATGAGAGAGAGAGAGAGAGAGAGAGAGAGAGAGAGAGAGAGAGAGAGAGAGAGATTACACATTAGGAGGTACTTCTCAGGGGGGTCCAAAATGAAAGAAGATCTGGGGGTCCTTGTAGGCCATAGACTCAACATTAGCATGTAATGCTAGGTTGCAGCTAACCAAGCCAGTGTACTTTATCACAAGGAAGAATTAAAAACGTGTTACTTTTAAGAGATAAGATTCCACCACTTTACAAAACATTGATCCAGCCTCATGAGTATGCTGCAGTTTTGGCCACCAATCCTCAAAAAGATGTCCTTGAACTATAGAGAGTTCAGGGAAGGGTCTACCCCCACCCCCTATTTCCCCAATACATATTACACTGCTTTACATGTTACAATAAACCATTTATATCAGTTCCTCTACCCTAAAGGTCACAACCTAGTGTTTCAACTCACACAGACTCAGTCTGGGAGGAACCTTACCAACCCACTTCTGTTTTTATAGAGTAGGAGGAAACTGGCGCACCCAGTGGAAATAACCTTTACAGAAGGTTGCTCCTAAGCATTATTTGCATCACAGCTTACCACCCAACTACAAAACACAATATTATCAAGTTAGAATTTGGATTAGAGGAGTTTCTAAAAGCCCCCTAATCTGTACTAGGTAGGCTACCAGCATTAGGAAGGAGTGGGGAAGCACTGGTAGGGATTTCAGGCAATGGACTGTAAACTGGCTTTCCATTTAGTGTAAGGATATGCAAGAAACGTTGTTGCTTTCATTTGCAAAGCCAACATTTTACATATGGCAGACACTTATTGTGGGTGTCTTCGTGAAGGGGTTGTAAAAGCAGTAGGTTATCTTAATGCATTCTATGCATTAAGGTAAAAAGCCTGTGTGCAGCAGCCACCCCCTCAGCCCCCCCCCCCCCCCCATACAAACTGAGCCCATCGAGGTCCAGCAATGTTGCATTGTCTCGTCTGCCCGGGTCTCCCCTCCTTATTGGCTGAGACAGCAGTGCGGCAAACTGTGCAACCAGATCAAGCCATCTAAAGGTGTTACACACACCTTCAATATCACAGGGTCATACAACCACCTTCAGTAAGGTTGTGTACCTCATCCAATGCCAAAGATGTAGCAAAGGATCTTACATTGGCACGAAACAGGACAGATGTTGTGAACAAGGATGAATTTGCACAGATTTACCATCAAGGAACATACAGATAGTTTCGGCACACCTGTGTGACAATTTCTCACAGCCGGACCATACTACAGAAGACAATGGTTTAGTTCTTAAAAAAGGGACATTTTAGAACTATCCAGGAAAGGAAAACTTTTGAAAAATGATACTTCTATTATTTGACAAAAAATAACACCCTAAATTTAGATATGGGTTTCCTTACTCATTATCCAACAGCTTTACGACCCCCTCTGTGACTGGCATCTCCACAGCCCCTCAGTCTTCTCTCACCACCATTGTCATGTACATTTGTTTGTTTTTCCCTTAGATTGTGTTTTTTTTTTTTAACATTCTGCTAAAACTTTTGTGAATTAGTACTGCTTGGACCTTGAAGAAGGGGACATACCCCGAAAGCTTGTCCTGAAAAAGTGTATGTTAGTGCAAATAAAAAAGCATCATGGACAGTACTCAATTGTTTCTAACTGCGGACTAAAATAAAAACTGAAATTCTTTAAGGCTGGCTTTGGACATTTTGTTTTCATGCATTTTTCAACATATTTATATTTTCAAGCAATAGGATGCAAACAAGTGTTTTGATACATCATAAGAGTACATGAAGCATAGGTGTGATAAGAGCAACAAAAACTCTGACTATTCATTTAATCTGGTTACAGTACAGTGTTCCTTCAATACACAGTAGGCTCACTTAACAATTTTTTACGCTTGTTTGGTTAGTCTATCTCAAAACTTTCTCCTGTTCAATTCAAAACAATTCTGTTAAAAAAAAAAAAAAAAAACTTGTAGGTTTACTGTATGCAGCAAATTTACATCAACTGTTTTATTTGGAGGAAGTGTAAGGTCCCATTACAACATTAATTCAACCAGATCCACTAAATACAGTACTCCATTGTCTAAATATATCCCAAGGCTACATCACTATAACTTTAATAACTTGTTTCTCACAGATATTCAAGGCGTTTGTTTCATTGCATTCTACCTTAATTTATGGCATTACAACAACTTTGGATAGTATTAGCAGTTATTCGATCACAACATGCTGTTCAAGGTCAGAATTAAGGAAAAGTATTGCCTGTTAATCCATAGTTGCTGAGCAAACTGATCGTACATACAGATTTCCAATTACCCTTTGAAGATGGCAAAGGATACAAAACTGCAATGCTCAACTTTGAGCTACAAATGTTCAGATTGGAATGACTTGACTAGAGGAATAGAGCCAAATATTGTGAGACCATCTTGTATCCAGATTATGAAATGAGCTACAGATATGGCAGTATGGCAATTGATTTGTGGCTGCAGTTTGCAAGCAGACAGGCCATTTACTGCAGAAAAGACTTACCATGAAAACACATCCTTACCCACTTGCAGGTAAACTTATTTTAAATGTACTCTGAGCTGTACATTTGGCATACTTTGATAGCGAAATTAACTACTTTCCAGTTCCCATGTCATCCTGGCCAATCAAGATAGCCGAAGATGCTGAATTTCAAAGATTACTGGTCAAATATGTTGATTTAGGTTTGCAGACATTGCATTGCTGGAGGGAGAAGAGGTACATACAGTGTTAGTTCTGCTGCATATCAAGACCTGATTTATTGGGCTAGCACCCAAAGTGCTTTAAAGCGGTAAAGCTCGCCTACATCTTCCCGAGTACAAACGCTGATTCACTAGACCAGTACGAAAGAAAAACTACTTTAGTTATAAATTGAAAAAAAAAAGAAACAGCCTTTCAATTAATGAATAAGGCATTTAAAGCAAACCTTTTCCAATGTTTAAAACTGAATTATTTGGCAGTGGTTTTTAAAAAGTAATACATTAACCACTAGCTGACGTCGTTATACTGAGGCAGGTTGGCTCTCCTGGGCAAATTGATGTAGCTGTATGTCGGCCCTTTAAACAGCCTTAGCAGGCGCTCCATGTGACTCAAGAGCTGATGCATGTGCCCACCGGGCATGAGAAAGAGAAAAAGAAAAAAAAGGAGAAAAAGAGAAAAAAGGAGAAAGAGAAAAAAAAAAAAAAAGAAGGAGAAAGAAAAAAAGAAACAAGACCTTCATGAAGCCTTCATGTAGTAGAACTTATGACCTATACACACAAACCTAAAATCGGACAACAGTGTCCAGTTTTTCTTTGCATGCTAGTCGCATATCGAAAATGAAGCGTTTACTAAAGTTGTGAAAATTCTCATACAGCAGAATAAAACAAAAATCGGAAGTGATATGTTGTAGTGTATTTGTATTGTATCTTTGAACGACAACTGTACTGCTTAAACAAAAATCATCCGCAATTTTTTTCGTGCTTGTTCTACTGGAGAACCTCGGAGGAACTGTCGTGATCGGCTCTCAAAAGCTCTGTACAATAAGATTATCGTACGATCGCTTCGAAATCGGTATTTTTGGTACGATATTTGGATTGCGTGTACAAGCCATTAGTGGAGAAGAGCAGGTGGCAGCCTTACGGAATCAGAAAACTGTTGCTTGATGTCAAAAAGTTCAAAGCACTCATGATCCAGTAGAGTGGAATGCACCTTGACTGGAAAAGGTGGAACCTGATCCTTGAGAACAGAAGCTAGGATGTTGATCTGCATGAGCCACCTAAAAATAGTGGAATGAGAAGCTGGAGCAGCATTTGAGGGGTCCATTGGGTGAACTGAACCTGGATAGAGAGATACAGATGAGTTGTGAAAGGCTTGTCTCTATGCAAAGCCAAAAAAGGCATCTTGCAGGCTAAACCCTCCAGTTCAGATATTTGCCTTACAGAGGTAATAGCTATAAGGTATACTTGAGGGCGTCTCCAAAAGGTTTAAAGGTTTCTGAAGCACAGAGAATGAGACTCAGATCCCATAGTCACTGGGGACTGGACAGGGGAGCTACATGCCAGATCCCCTGTACAAAGCTCTTAAATCGAGGCAGGGCCCAAAATCTCTGATCTCTGGACAGCAAGGGCAGAAAACCTGGCCCTCAGTGGTGCCAAGAGCCAAATGCTGATCTACACCTAGCTACAGGAAGGATTTCTCCCACAGAAACATTCCTAGGGTATAAAGCCCCAAGATGCACACCAATGTTAAGTAAGCCTTCTGATGGACCTTGTGGGAAGTGGCCTTCCTAGCTTTGATTATAGGAATCACAGAGTCAGAATTGCCCTTGTCCCTTAAAATCTGGGCCTCAACAGCCATGCTGTTAAGGACAATGATCATAAAGGAGAATCGTAAATCAGTTTTTGGAAGAGATGATCCAGATGATCTGGCAAATTCCACAGAGCGCACGCCAGGAGTTTTAGGGCGGCATACCACATCTGCCTAAGCCAGTTCAAAGCAATAAGCAACAAGCAATAACATTCCTAGGGTATAAAGCCCCAAGATGCACACCAATGTTAAGTAAGCCTTCTGATGGACCTTGTGAGAAGTGGCCTTCCTAGCTTTGATTATAGGAATCACAGATTCAGAATTGCCCTTGTCCCTTAAAATCTGGGCCTCAACAGCCATGCTGTTAAGGACAATGATCATAAAGGAGAATCGTAAATCAGTTTTTGGAAGAGATGATCCAGATGATCCAGATGATCTGGCAAATTCCACAGAGCGCACGCCAGGAGTTTTAGGGCGGCATACCACATCTGCCTAAGCCAGTTCAAAGCAATAAGGATCATCAGAATGCTGTCCATCTCTGTCCTGTAAACCAGAAGAAAGGCATAGATCAGCTTGTGATGATCGCATTAAGTCAGTAGAGCATCCACTGCTTCCAAAAGAGGATCCCTGTATCTGGAGGCAAACCTGCCCAGTTTGTTGTTGAACCTGGAGGCCAGATGTCCACACTGTGGAACATAAGAAGAACCTGTTGGCCACATTTTTCAGATATTGGCAGGACCCTCCTCATGCCCAGTGTGCCTTTGACCTTCAGATTGTTGAAAGGAGTAGCTGGCTCATAATTTTTAAAATGGTTCTACAGCCTAAAGCTGCATCAAGGTAAAAATGTTAAGGTAACAGTATCACCCTTACAGTATTGCCCTTTCACCACCCACACCCGCCCATCCTTATACTTACACGAGTCCTCACTAATGCAGCTCTGTGTCCATCTTTAGCAGCTCTCCACGCTCCCACATGCTTTGCTGAGGCAGCAAGAGCCATTGGATCCTGGTGCTGTCAGTCAAATCCTGCGATGAGTGAGTGGGGCTGAGTTTTCTGCATCTATGGATGCAGGCAGCATGGCTCAGGAGCGAGTCTGCAGGTGGTACCCCCACAAAGACGAGGAAGAGCCAGAAGTTCCGTAAAGGAAGCCAAGAGGACATTTGTGTCTGCTTTGTGAAAAAAACACTGCACAGAGAAGGCAAGTATGACATGCTTGTTTATAAAAAAAAATAATTGGACTTTATAAATCACTATTTTTCCAACCAATCACAGCCTACAGGCCTGGCTGCAGGCAGCAGTCAAGGGCAGCACTTAAGACCACTTTCACACTGGAGCGCCGGTCATTTTTGCGGTGTTTTAGCTGCATTTTTCAGGCTCTAGCGGGCGGATTTTTTTTTGGGTTATAAGAAGGAAAAAAAAAAAAAAAAAGTCCAGTTGTGGCACTTTTATGGCACACTTCAATGGGCAGGGGTGTTTTAAGGAGCGCTATTTATAGCACTCCCAAGCTGCCCCTAAGATGCCGCTTGCTGGATTTTTCTAAAGTCCCACAAGTGGAACGCCCGAGTTTGAAAGCACTTATTGCAATGAATGGGAGGCAGTTTTCAGGTGCTTTTTAGAGGCTATTTCTAGCCCTAAAACAGCCGAACACTGCCTCAGGGTGAAAGGTGTCTAAAACATATGTATGCAGACTACTTGAGGTCCAGTAAAACACCAATTTTTACCCTAATAAAATCTGCCACATTTTACTTACTTTAAATTGTGGCCTAGTAAAACAGCTAACATACTGTGCATTAAGTGTTCAATATTTCTGGCTGTTGTCTCAGAGACACACTTTAATCACTTGATTAAAGCCTGCCTGGTCTCTCCCTCTGAAATTGCAGGCTAGTAAAAACTGCACTGAGTCTGTACAATATTTTTGGCTCAAATACAATTTTTTTTATTTCAAGATTAAACCTGCATGTCCTCTCCCTCTTAAATTGCAGCCTAAAAAGCTATATCCTCAACTTCACAACATTTCTGGCTTTCTGCAACATTTTTCTTCACTTCAATACTGAACTTATACTTTTTAATTTGATCTCTTCAGTAAGAAAAAAAACATTTACTGACCCGCTTTACAAGTCTGTTGCATTGGTTATTTCTTACTCTACCATTGGGTTCCTTAACCACTTCCACTCCAGAAGGTTTTTTCCCCCTTCCTGACCAGGCCATTTTTTGCGATACTGCGTTGCTTTAACTCACAATTGCGAGGTCATGCAACGCTGTACCCAAAAAAAAAAAAAAAAAAAAAAACATATTTCCTTTTTTTCCCCACAAATAGAGCTTTTTGGTGGCATTTGATCACCTCTGCGGTCTATTTTTTGCGCTATAAAACAAGACTGACAATTTTGGAAAAAAACCCCCAATATTTTTACTTTCTGCTATAAAACACTCATTTTTTTTTTTATTCTAATTTAATCAATTTAGTCCAATTTGTATTCTGGCTACATATTTTTGGTAAAATAAAAAAATCTCAAAAAGCATATATTGATTGGTTTGCCTAAAAGTTATAGCGTCTACAAACTATGGGATGGATTTATGGACTTGTTTGCAATGTTTTTACTATTAATGGTAGCGATCAGTGATTTTTAGCGGTACTGCGACATTGCAGCAGGCAAATCTGACTTTGGGGACCAGTGACACCAATACAATGATCAGTGCTTAAAAAAAAAAAATGCACTGACTGTATAAATGACATTGGCAGGGAAGGGGTTAACAGGGGCAAGCAAAGGGTTAACTGTTCCCTGGGAGTGTTTTCTTACTGTGTGGGGGACGGATGCACTCGAGAAAGGGAGACATCTGTGTTCCTGATTAGCAAGAATCACAGATTTCTCTTCCTGTCTGACAGAACAGTCTGCCTAGTTTACATAGGCAGACCATCGTTCTGTCTCTCCAGCGAGCGATCGCGGCCACTGGACCCATTGATTGGCTCTCGCTGTGTCCAATCACAGTGGGAGCGTGGCTCCAGCGCACGTGCCCCAGAACCCATCCACGAGAATCAAATACAGGTACGTGATTTTGCACATAAGGGGCTCCCTGCCGCAGTAAATGTACATGGGGCAGTCCTTAAGTGACGTTTCCATCAAATTTGCAACATATGCTATACCTTCCCCTTGACATTGTCAGAGCCAAAGGACAAAGTTGAGGCCAACAAAAAGCGGTTTTACATCAGAGACCCATGTGCAGATAAAGCAAAGAGAATTCTGTCACTAGCTCTGAGGCCATGGTCTTAGCTGGTGGCCTTTAACTACTTGAGTACCAGCCTGTATTACTACTTTTACTAGGCAAGGTTTCATTTTATCGTGTTGTGATATTTGACTGAGAAACACTATGTCATGCAATACTGTACTCAAATCTTTTCTAATACCAAGGGTGATCTCAATTTGCCACAATTTTTGTAAATGAAGGTGGTTAATACATGGAGCTTGGTAACGTACATTAGATACAGCAAATACGCAGGGTTTGTGTGTAGATGTGCAGGATATGGGCGGTGAAGGGTTAATTATAAATACCACTGAAGAGACTGCATGGAGATAAGATACATGGAAGAGGAGGGAGTAAAAGGGTTATACAAACTTACATCAACTGTTGCATGATCAGCACAGTGATCAGGATATAACAAAAGACTCATGGATAAGTTCCTCTCTCCTCCCCTTTCTCTGCTGTGAGGGGATGGGGAGGATTCACAGAAGTGAAACACTACACTGTTAAATCTGATTGGTCATAGAGAGACCAATTACAGTAAACTCAAGATACAGAGCTGCTCAGATCAGCTTTGTACACAGTCTCCAACTGAGCTGTCCACAGATGACTTTATTCACAAGCACTTATAAGTGCACAAGCCTCCTGCAGTGCCATTTATAAATGGGTAAGCAGTTACATTTTTGCATAGGGCTGCAAGGTGCTAGGATAAAAAAAACACTATCACAGCAGGGGACAGAAAATCTACCTCAAATGAAACCTGGCAGACCTTGCTATGGCAAAAGCGGGTAAATAAATGGTACCACAGACAACGCAGTGTGGTACTGCTAAAAAAGCTCTAACACTTTATCAAACTGTTGTGCCACTGGCCAATTTGTACAAAAATTTAGGGCTACAACTTTATTTTTAAGAACATTCCTATAGCTTTTAGATATGTTGTGGCTTCTTTACTTTTTTCCTTTTCTTGCATTGATCGATGTCTCCATGGCAGCCTAGCTCTGAATGCAATCCTTGGTCCATTAGCTTTGAAAATGGGAAGAATTAATTTTCAGAAATTCCCCTTCTTAAAATTCACTGTGGCATTTAGATTAAAAATTAGAATTTTCTGAATTTGAACATATTCTAAACACCCCACCAAAAGTAGGCTTATAGGCTTATTCATACAGTAGTCTTGAGAAGTAGGTCGATAGATGTTTTTGCAGAAAGGAAGACTTTGCACTTTATTTTCCTCAGTGAAAGAAGCTTAAGGAACAGACACTCTTGCTACCAGTAGCATACTCGCAAATCGTATAGAGTTGGCATGAAAAGACGTTGTCCCCTAAATGCAGATCAAATGGTTTCTGCACAAGGGTTCCACAATAGAACACTTCAACCAAAGTTCCCTACACATATGTATTGACATGAGACCTATGAAGGAGTTGAGATGGGAGGCCTGTAGCAAACCATCACAACTGAAACAAAGCTACAGCCATCTGTGGAGCATGTTCAATAAGTAATGGATCAACCGCAGTAGTCTGATTTTGTTTAATGGATATTGAGCAATACGACACAGTTTGACAAAGTAAAGCCAGCTAAGTTGGTGAAGAGCAGGGCCCACCAGGCAGAACAGGGCTCTAGAAAGGAATACTAACCATATATTGGTCAGGTCCTTAAAACAGATCTGTCGTCCACAGGAGTAGTAAATCGCCGTATTGAGGCAAAATACTGCTGGATCCACAATGGGAATAGATCATGGGTACAAGGCTAAGTGCAAATAACTAGGTAGATTGGGCCACAATGTCTTGCACAGTTGTAACAAAAGGATGCAGCCACACCCAAAAGAGCCAAGGAGAACTCTTATAAAACTGGATAGACTCTAGGAGCAGAGGTCAACTCAACTCTAGGCTGCAGACATTAGTACCGCCAGTGGACATGTCCGCCCTTCTAGGAAACTCACAAATAACGGAGGCATCCTGGTGGTAAGAGGATTTATACTGAGATAGCCAACAGTTTTCCTGTCAGTGTCCAACCCTCCGGTAGGGAGCAGTATAACCTGAAGGTAAAAGACATCCTATAAAACCAAATGCCTACTGACCTGTGTAAAAGTGTATGGCAATGTGATAAAGCTTTGCAAGGGCCAATTGCAGAATTCTCCACCTCCAAGCTCAAGAGCCAATTTAAGCTCCACCCCAGACAAAAAAAAAAAATACATAAAATGAAAATAAGCGAGTGTAACATAAGGAAGCATTAAATGACTTACCTTTACATGGCTCTGAGCTCCAAGATTATAGATTTCAGTAGGTTTGACATCATTAATTATTTTGACCAAACAGGTACTGTCAGTAAGATCTCCATAGTGTAGTTTCATATCTTTGAAAGAAAAATAAAGTATTATCAGACTGCTTTAATGCATTACTCTGACATATTATTCTCTTACAGCCATTCCTTGGATAATTTGCTTACTTTACTTTCCCACTACATACTAAGCCATACCTCATACTGCACACAAGGGGTCTGCTTGCATTTTTTAATCCCTAGGTGTGATAATGATTAGCAGTGTAAGAAAATGGGTTCAATAGTTATCCTTTGTCAATAAAACAGTCAATTACAGGAAAATAGGTGTGGTAAAGACTGTCATCTTCTGAAAAACTGTTAATTTTGGCCCAGGAGAGACCCAAATAAAGCATAAAATTACATGGTTTCAAGAGGTTGGCATAACCTTATCAAAAAGGAGGACAACTCATGGCTCCAATTAGCTATGGTTGTTACCTACTTTACTGACTCCTTCAGGCACTCCGATAGATACATGCAAAAGAACATGATGAACCAAGTTTGCCGTTTTATGGTGCATTAGAGAAAACTACCATATTATAAAGTATATTACACAGTGAAAATAAAATGTTATTCTACAGTAGTTTCCAAAGGAAATAAAGGACAATAAAAACTCCATAACCATGAGACTGTAGGCTGCATAATTTTACATTTACAGGCCACAGAACATTTGTCTTATACCACCTTGTGACAATCTATATGGAATTAATTATCTAAATTGATTCATTTTGTTGCTGTGTTTCTTCACTTACCAACGTGGGCCAAGTAAAGAGAAACAAATGCCTTGTTTCCACTGAGCGGATCGGTTTGGTTCGGTATGGTACGCTATTTTGGGCGTTTCCATTATGAAAGCGGCCCATACAACCGAACCGTACCGCTCCATTGAGGGTCCTGCTTCAGATGTCGGGCCATAGAAAATTGAACAGTTTGGTTAGGGCGGAGCTACGATACATTCCACTGAATGGCTGACAGAAAACCCTCTGCTGTGCTATGATGAGGCATTTTTTCTAAACCCTGTATGGCCCCTTGTGGTCCCACTTGCAGTGGAAACGCTCACCAGAATAGACAGGACCATTCTAGGCCATTCAAACTGTACCGGCCCGAACTGATCCGCTCAGTGGAAACGAGGCAAAAGATGTAATCTAGGGAAATCATCTAGGTGTATGTTCCTCCTATGAAACAAACCTACCAATCACACCCACATTTTTTTCCCCAGGAGCCTGCAAAGCATTGCACCTGAGATCAGTGTATCACGGGAGCAATGTCAGGCTCCTTCATACACATTAGCCAGCTTTGATGCCCATAGCATGGGCTCTCCATTTGAAAGCTGCAGGAAGTGTTAATAGAGCACGCATCAGCACCTTCACGGTCCATTGAGACTTACAAGCCATCTGCTTTGGTGGTAGACGGGACTTTTAGTTTACCGTATTTATCGGCGTATAACACGCACATTCATTTTAAGAGGGAAGTTTCAGGAAAAAAACTTAAATTTTAAATAAGGAACTTTAAAGCAAAATAAGGGTCAGTGCCCATCTGCAGCCTCACCATTGCTATCAATGCAGCCTGATCAGTGCCCATCTGCAGCCTCACAAGTGCCATCAATGCAGCCTCATCTGTCCACACCAATGCAGCCTGATTGATGCCCATCTGCAGCCTAGAAGGGACAGGGAGGGGGGCGGGATGAGCGCCGACAGATTACATACAGGGAGAATCTCCTATGATAGACAGAACAGTGGTCCAATGGAGGCCCAGGAGACGGGACTTCCTATTACAGAGGCCACCAAGTAAACAGGAGTTTCTCACTGTATGTAATCTGATGGCCCCCTTCCCTGTCCCCTCCGAGGCAGCTAAAATTGAAGTATTGGCGTATAACATGCACATGCTATTTGCACCCGATTTTCACGGTGAAAAAGTGAGTGTTATACGCCAATAAATACAGTATTTATTCACAGATTGTTGTGAATAATTGATGATGAGGCTGTGCAGGCAGAGAAGAACGTCCGCCCACTGTTTGTGAGGGGTGGGGGCTAGAGCATATTTCACCCTAAATGCAGGCTGTAAAAATTCTCAGTTGAGCTGTGTTTTTACTAAACCCCCCCCAAGCACTTCATGCACTGCAAAGGCAACAGACAGTGATATACACGTGCTGCAGCATTTTTCTTTGTGGCAAGAATGAAAACATCCCTGGCTGTGTTTGCATGGTTGTATCGCCCACTGAATGCAACCCATTCAATGGTTGCATTGAAGGCCCTTGGGGGTTAAACTAGGTGGTAAGAAGTTGATAAACTGGCTCCTTGTTGCCTGTCAAACACCCTCTGAAGAATTATTCAACAGAAATCACTCTTCAGAGGGCTAACTTGTTTCAAAGAGCCCGAAAGCTGCAATTTAATGCATTTTGTTCTTGCATTTAGATACAAATTAAGGCATACATGATATATTCTAATTATAAACGTGTTTACTTTTTAAAAGTATAGAAAACTTTCCTAAAAAAAGTTATTACAACATAAAAAACACAAAACAATGACATATCCTTACTCCCTTCAGTGTGAGCTTGTGGATTCTTGTACAGATGCTCAATCCTGCCTGTGTTGAAAGAGCTTGATCGACGTACAATGCCATGCACCTGTGAAATACAAACCACAAAACATGGTTCATCCCCAATGACTGACAAATCCATGTAGCTAGCCTACCTGGAATGTATAATAAATCAACCTTAAGTTTCACATGTTGCTAAACCCCTTTGTAACACAAGCAATGGTTATGTATTAAAAAAAAAAAAAAAAAAAGAGAAAAAGAAAAGAAAAAAAGAAGAAAGAGAAAGAGAATTTTTTCACTGCATGCAATACTTTCCTCTAGCAGCAATTAAACCAATGCCCATGACTGCACTTAAACAGAGTCTCTCTTGATGCAAATATTGATTTATAATGTATTACATCTAAAAAAAAATTAAAACATGCAACCATTTACATTGGTGTGCAAAAGTCTTATGGTGCCCAAACACTAGACAAAAAAAAAAAAAAAAAAAACACATTCAAAAAAATCTGTCATTTGGTCAGTTTGTTTGCTTTTTGTGCAGTTAAACCCAAAAGTGGAACTTCCGCTCATTTGTCTCCTCTTCCCCCTCCGGTGCCACAATTGGCACCTTTTGGGGGAGGGGGGACAGGATACCTGTCCCCACTTCTGGGAGTCCACGCAGCAGCCCATGATGTCACCACGGGGCTTCCCCCTCCTCCCCCTGTCGCCAGGCCAGTATGAGAGAGCCTTGCGCATGCACAGTAGGGTTCCCAGTGTGAAGCGTAAGGCTACACTGCCGGGTTCCCTTACCCGCAATGGCGGCAGCAGCACCCGACAGCTGATGGAAACATCAGCTGCGGTGCAGACATCGCTGGACTCCAGGACAGGTAAGTATCCTATTAAAAGCCAGCAGCTGCAGTATGTGTAGCTGCTGGCTTAATTTTTTTTTTTTTTTTTTTGGGTGGACTTCCACTTTAAATTGTAAAGGCTTTTTTTTTTTTAAACATATACTTACCTCCACTGTGCAGCTCATTTTGCGCAGAGTGGCACCGAACATCCTCTTCTGGGGTCCCTCAGCGACTCTCACAGCTCTTCTTGGCATCAGATACCCCCTAGGAGAAGCGCTCTCCCAAGGGGGTTACCTTGCGGGCACACTCCCGAGTCCAACATATGCATCCATAAATGCTGGACTGGCTGATTGACAGCAGCGGGAGCCAATGGCTGCACTGCTATCAATCTATCCAATCAAGAGCCTAGAACCCAAGGCAGAGGAAGTGCGCATCTCCACCGGGTGAAATTCCAGGGCACAGGGAAGTAAAACGGGGGGGGGGGGCTGGTCACTGCCAGGTGTTTTTTCAGCTTAATGCACAGGATGCATTAAGCTGAAAAAACACAAAGGTTTACAACCCCTTTAAAAACACAAAAATCGTGAATCGGTTGCAACGCTTAAGGCAAAAAAAAAAAGCAAAGGAAAACTTCTGCTGAGTGGGCAAAAAAAAAATAAAAAAATAAAAATAAAAATTTTTTTTAAAGGTTAATGTGTTTCTTGTCCATTAAAAAAAAAAAAATAATATGTAACTGTTGGTAATGAGCATAAGTGACCCAAACAAAAAATAAACTAGAAACCGATTCATGTACGTCCATTGAACGGTTTATTTTTCTGTCATTACACGTTGGATATTTAGTTCGCCTGTTCGTTTTTTTAAATTAATGCAAACAATTTGTTTCTACTGGTGTATGGCTAGCATAAGCCTTTTTTTTTTTTAAATCTTGGATAGAGTGTGGAAGGGTTACAACTCCAGTCAGGTTTTTAAGGCTAACCAGGGCTATTTTACACTTGCTTTGTTAAAGCTCCCTGAACGCCAGTCGAAGCCCGTCACTAACAATGGTTAGCTTAGTCAGTTTACACCTTGCTTTTGCTTCAAAAATTATAACCCATGTCACTTTAGTGGTGCCTCAAAGCCTCCATATAAGTCTATGACAAAGCTCTCTTGAAGCACCTGCAGCTTTTGAGTGGCTTTAATTCAGCTTTAGCTTAGCTTTGTTTTGGAGAAATTGCAGGTAGCAGATATCCACACACACAGGGCATCTTCCAAGCTCATCGAAGCACCACTGAAGCTTCAAAAACACAAAAGCATGTTGAAGCGGTAGGCGCCTTTAGGTGTGTTGAAGCCAAAGCAAGTGTAAAAGATGTAAAAAGATGCTTTCATAAAATAGGATAGAATAATTTATCACTTAACGAAATGGAAAGTAAAATGTACAGAAAAGAAATCCAAATCAATATTTGGTGTGACCCACCCTTTGCCTCAAAACCTGCATCAATTCTTCTAGGTACACTTGCAGTTGAAGGAATTTGGCAGGTAGGTAGTTTCAAACAGCTTGGAGAACGAACGACAGATTTTCTTCATGTATAGTTGAGTCGCTTAGCCTTGTTTCCATATTCTATGCACAAAAACATAGGAAGTGGGGTGCAGCAAAGGGTCAGCAGGTGTTCAGGACTGATGAATCAAAATTTGAAATATTCGGCTGTAGCAAGAGGCAGTTTGGGAAGGGCTGTAGAACAGTATAATAATGTGTCTGCAGGCAACAGTGAAGCATGGTAGAGGTTCCTTGCAAGTTTGGGTCTGCAATTCTGCAAATGGAGTTGGAGATTTGATCAGGATCAATGGTGTCCTCCATTCTGAGAAATACAGGCAGATACTTAATCATGCCATACCATCAGGAAGGCGTGCGATTGGTCCTAAATTTATTCTGCAGCAGGGAAACTACCCCAAACATATAGCCAATGTCATTAAGAACTAGCTTCAGTGTAAAGGACAAGGAGTCCTGGAAGTGATAGTTTGGCCCCCCACAGTGCCCTGAACATCGAGTCTGTCTGGGATTACATTTAGAGACAGAAGGATTTGAGGCGGCCTAATGATCTTTGGTTTGTTCTCAAAGATGTTTGGAACAACATACCTGCTGAGTTCCTCCACACCTGTGTGCAAGTGTACCTAGAAGAATTGAAGAACTGATTCAGCTTTGAAGGTAAAGGGTGGTCACAGATATTGATTTCATTTTCTCCTGTTTTTACTTTCATTTTTGTGAATTGGAAAAAAAAAAAAAAATAAATTTCTGAAAGGATTCTTAAATTTACAGCATTTTTCCCACCTGCCTAAAACATTTGAGATGTTATAATGAAGATCACAATTCTCGGTATAACGTCATCTTTCACATTATACAAAAAAACTGGGCTAACTACCATTTAGTTTTTTTTTTTTGAAGTGTATTTTTCTCAAAAAAATCCTTTTGAAAGACCGCTGAGCAAATACAGTGTGACAAAAACACATAACCACGTTATTTTATTCGCTAGGGTCTCCATTAAAAAAATATATTTAGTGTTTGGGGGTTCCAAGAATTTTCTAGCAAAAAATACTGGATTTTAACTTTTTAACTTACCTGATTTTAACTGACAAATACTGATTTGAACTGATGTTCTGTCAGATACGCATGCGTCCACCGCTGTCAGGTTTGCTAAACTGACAGAATAGCTGCGGTCAGAAGAAGGCAGCGGACATCTTATTACACCCAGCTAAGTCTTGAAATTCACAGTAATTTAAGCAATAAAGTGAGCATATATCAAAATAGTATATAAACATCTGTGATGCTGTTTGGAGGTTTAATTTTCAAAGCCTAAAAAGGTTTACCGCTGAGCAGTGCAGGGTGTACCAAACATGGCCTCCGCTACCTTCCTACTGCTGGCGTCCAGCTTCTTTCAAAATGTATCAAAACAGCATCACGGATGACAATTATATTTATATACGCTCACTTAAGCTGACGGAACGTCACTTACATTAGCTTAGCTGATGGGTCGCCGTTTCTGACGGACCACCAGCTGTCTTTTTTTTGACAGCTGTGAGCAGAGAATGGCTCTACACTGAATCGTGGAAATGCAGGATTAAGATCATGAGGGGGCTGAATTGAGATTGTGATTTTTTTAACAATAGAGATTTTAGATATAGGTATAGAGAGAGAACGTTTCATTTTCTGGCACACCAAATAGCAGTGTCAACTGTTTAACTTTGTCTTCTATTACCTAGAGCTGAGGTTGAATCTTTATACACATACACATACACACACACACACACACACACATATTTTCATTCAAAAATCTAAAACCAATTAATATTTATGCAAATACTGTATTAGAACATCAAGAAATTAACACAGAATTACGCCAGGGCAAAAAAAAAAAAAAAATTAAGAAAAGTCAACAATTGACATACATTTTTCCCTTAAAAAGACATGATTAAGTGTTCTCATCTCATCATGACTAGGTTTTGTGTGAGACGTTCTGCAATCATGTCCTGACACAGTGCATTATTTCTCTGCAATGTGATGAAAGACTTCAGTTTGACTTGACAGCAGGAATAACTACTTTGCCAATAGGTTGGCACTGTAGCAAATCATGCTCGCTCAAAAATATTCAAATACCCTCTGTATGTAGTGGTAGCAGACACATTCTTGCTCTGTTTTGTTCTCACTTTTGTAGGAATGTACGTGGAAAAAGAAAAACTTGTCAACTGGCTAATCAGTGACAACAAGAATTAGTGTAAGAAGTGATGAAAGCTGTAGTTGTCTGCTGCTAATACAGGTGTAAGGTAAACATTATGACAAGCCAAAATGTGTGCAAACTGGATAATCTGGTTAAGAACGCAAGATTAGTGCCGCTGTGCAAAGACAGGGTGAAATGTCTTTCTAGGCTAGAGAAAAAAAACATGCTTTTCAAAAGGACAAACTTAGAATTTTAGTATACAAGATTTTCTGTACTATGATACCTGTTCATTAAATTGGCCATTGAAGACCAGCATTTTGAAGATACGAACATACAACGCCTCATCCAGGCACTTTGTTTCTAATGCTGCATTCACACCTGAGCATTGCGTTATTGCACGTTTTCGTGTGGCTTTGGGTGGAGCATTTTGTATAGCGTTTGAGCTTTGGTGTTTTTGTATTCGTAACAGACGTTGCAACAGATGGTTCTCTTTTGGCTTGGTGTTTCTGCTTTTAGCAGCTTCATAAATGCACCAATTTGCCTGAATCAGGCTACAAAAGTAGCTTCAAAACTGGAGTTTCAGGTGTCTGGCTCCAGGCGTTGTGAATTGGAGGGGTAAACCACCTTCAGAATTTTTTTTTTTTTTTTTTTTAACTCCGAGCGTTAGAGCTCAAACGCTCAAGTGTAAATGGGCTTTAGACAAGCTTCAGTAACTGCTTTTATGATAGAAAGTTAGTAACAAGAATGTCAGTTGTATAACCTTCTTGATTTCTTTAGGATCCTTATTAAGGTTCAAATACATATTATCTGACCTATCTTCCAAAGTATTTAGGATTATATTCCACAATAGGAAAATCAGATCCCACACTCTCTCAAGACATATCAATGATACAATAACGTGTAGCAACCACTATGGCTTCAGCTGTGTCAAATACAAGCTAAACTGGGTGCACTGCTTTTAGAATAACAATGGAAATCTAGGATCCATTTTCTGTGACATCGACAGGTATATAAACCTCCAATACCCAAACAGATCACTGAAAATTAAGCTGCAGGGCCCAAACTGTCACCTCTTCCAATGCTTCATCTAAACCAGGGGTCTTCAAACTACGGCCCTCCAGTTGTTCAGGAACTACAATTCACATCATGCCTAGTCATGTCTGTGAATGTCAGTGTTTTACAATGCCTTATGGGATGTGTAGTTCCGTAACAGCTGGAGGGCCGTAGTTTGAGGATCCCTGATCTAAACAATTCCAAACACCCAACACTTGCACCTTGAAACTTACCAGCAACTTGTTTTAACTTCTTGAAAACTAAAGCTGAATATTGCTTTAAAAGTTTCAACACAGATGCTTAAAGCGCACTGTGGAAAAATACTCTTAAAAAGTGAAACTTTGCTCTCTCAATCAACTAACTATTCTTAATCCTTAGGCCCTTTTCACATGGGCTGTCTTCGTCAGGTCTGCCTGTCAAGTATTTGGAGGGTCTGATCTGGTCCACCTAGTCTATGGAGCGGCAGATGTCAGCGGTCACGTCTGCTGACACCCACCACCATCCAATCCTTATCGCCAAAAACAGATTGTGGTCCTATGCCCCACCTGCCCAATGAATGGCCTCTTTGTTTCTATCTGATTGCCCCATAGAATAGAGCGGGTCTTTGTCAGTGTGTTCTGCATAGCGGAGCAAACACGGACCTGTCATCCACCTGCTCAGCCAGGGGACCAAGCGTGCCCCCCCCCCCAGCAAGCGTATTCTGCTTAGCGAGGGTGCCAGTGTGAAAGGGGGCCTTCAGTAACTTCCTGATTCCTATGCCTAGGCAAATTCTATCATATCCCAGGAATCTTCAGGAGGGGCTCTCAGCTAAGCACATACCCCTGCTTTTAATGCCTGAGGTAAGGGCAGATGGATTCCAGGTAGTAAATGCTACATTTTCAAAGCGATTTCGCCACAAAATAAAAGCATGGATGGATGGGGGCAGTTGCTTTGAATATTAAAAATGAATTAAATAGCAGTTTTGGTTTAAAGTGCACGGAGGCATTGTAGTTCCGCTTTAAAGTTTATGCCCAGACTATGCACATCAAAGTATTCATATTCTAAACAAGCAGTAAATGCGTTTTAAAAAAACAAGCCTGTGTTCACTTCTGTAGCTGTAGGCATCATGCAACAACGAATCTTCAAAAGTTCATAACAGAAGCACTGAAAGCTTAACTTTTCTCGATTACTTTTTTTCTACTACACCAAAATCTTGGCAACCCTCTAATGTAAATCTTTACGGATCTTAAAAATCTTACTTCATACAAGAAGCAGATTGAGGGGTCAGGGATTTTTAAAATGGTTTCATTGCTTGTTAAGAATATCTAAATAACTCAATGTGCAATGTTTGGATGCAGGACAACTGGAAGCATGCTGAAGTCCATATGCACAAAGGTATACGAGTCAAATCTTCTGTCACTTTTTTCTGCGGTCTTGGGCAATGGGGTGGGGATTGCTGGCATCACTGAGACACTCGTAAAAGAAATGGGGTGGGGAGTGCTGGCCTCACTAAGACAGCAAGTCACAGCAGTTAAATAATGTCATGAGGCCTTCCGCTGCAAGTGGTTTTATTGAAACTCGTTCTCTTTACTCCAGTGAATATATTGTAGCTCTCGCTGGCCCTTGAACCAAGTATTTGTAACATGCCAAGTACGCTTACAGGGATAAATTCATCATCGTGGGGAGGTTAATTCTTTACATTACTTTCTCCTATATTTTCATTTAACTTTTCCTCTCTTTACCCAATTCTGCTGCACAACTCCTACTTTTCTTCTTTTCCTACTCCTTAAAGTGGTTATAAAACCAAAACCTATTTGGGGATCACCATCGCACGCATGCCCACCTCTTACCTGAACCCTTATTCGATCCAGCACAGTGCCCTATCTGCAGCTCTTCTCTCCTCTAATGCTGCATACACGGTCGGAATTTCTAACAAAAAAAGTGTGATGGGAGCTTTTGGTCGGATATTCCGACCGTGTATGCTCCATCCAACTTTTTCTGTCTGAATTTCCACCAGCAAAAGAGCTGCTTCTCTATTTTTGCGCCCGAAAAAGTTCTTGACGCAAATTCCGTTCGCCTGTATGCAATTCTGACGCACAAAAAAACACGCATGCTCGGAAACAATTCGACGCATGCTCGGAAGCACTGAACTTCTTTTCTCGGCTCGTCGTAGTGTTGTAAGTCACCACGTTCTTGAAGGTCGAAAGTTCACAGAACTTGGTGACCGTGTGTATGCAAGCCAAGCTTGAGTGGAATTCGGTCGGAAAAACCAATCCAAGATTTTTCCGACGGAAATTCCGCTCGTGTGTACGGGGCATTACTTCCTGGTCTTACAGGCTTTGCTCAGCCAGCAGAAGCTTTTGGTTCTCGCTGCTGTCAATTAAAGCCAGTGATGTTTTAGAGTACAACATCATATAGTTATTAGAGACAATGGCTCTTCATTTGGGGAGATATAGCTCCATTTATGGATTTTCTTCATGTGTTTTCAAGTTTATTGAAAAATGGGTTATTGTGGAGATTAATGAAACGCAACTAGAATAGTGTTGATGTTTTTGTAACCCTGCGACTTCAAACTAAAATATACTGCATATATAAAAAGGCTAAATGTGTTTGTGTCCCCAATGGAGAAGTTTTGCGTTACTTTGTCCTGACAGGAAGTGAGAGGAAATCTCTAATAGGAACACAGATGGCAAAAACAAAAAAAAAAAAAAAAACCCTGACAACGGCGCTTAGCCAAAACAAAAATTTTTGGCTGCATTTGAGCTTTAAACCTTCAAACTATAAAAAGAGGTAAAGGGTATTTGAGAGCAAACGTGGTCATTTCAGGTCTTAAAGTGGACCCAGAACCAGATAAGCATGTATGCCAAATGTAAACACTTACAGGTATTTCTTACCTCACAGATTAGAATGCCTTTACTGACGTCTCAACAGAAGGACAAAACCATCTGTAGTCAGCCATTATTGAAAATCAGCATTTACTTCCAGGTTGGAGATATTTGGCCAATTGTATGCACCAGCTGTGGTATATTTACCAGTTTAAATTTTTAATATTTGCATTTTTGGGGCTGGTTAAAAACAGGCTGCATGCTAAACGCTTTCAGTGTGCTGGCAACTGTCCGTTTGGCTGCAGGGAGTCGCAAGGTGGTGTGGTACACATCAGTTTATCACAAGGTTTCATTTTTTAAAAAACGTTTCAATTTTTTTTTGAAGTGTACAAAAATATATCCGCATAGCAGTATGGTTCACTGCACAGCTGTGCAATGACATACCTGTGTACTGTGATAAAAATGTCTGCATTTTATACCAGCTCACTGCAACTCCCCTCTAGGTTCCTTTTCCTAGCGTTTCCTGGCGTTTTTCCAATGCAGAAAAGTGTTAATGAGCCTATAGTTGTCATCCAGGCTGCATGATGTACGTATATGCAAAACAGACCTGTGTGTGGCCACTCATTTATACATGACCAGGACTGAATCAAGAAAAAAAAAAAAAAAAAAAACTGTCCTTGAGAACCAATGTGACCATTTCTTCCTGTACATCATGTGTCAGTCAACAGGATATTGTGAGAAAGAGGAGGGCAGATTCAGCATGGCTTTCTATATTAAGAAGTGCAAGTCCAGTGAGTAGGGTAGAAGGATTAGAACCCCTACAAGGTTTTTACTGCCATAGTCTCACATTTTCCCGTTCTATACCGTTCTAGTGACAACAGTTGAAATCTGCAGCTGAAGCACAGACCGCACCAAAAAAGTCGAAGGAAATTCCTCACAGCCTCTACTAAAAAAAAATAAAAATCCTGTGTTGCTGTTGGATAAATTCTCACTTCCTATTTGGGAAAACAGTTGCCGCCAACTTAACCAGACAGACATACATTTTAAAAAGAGCCAGCCACAGATTTTGAATGCTTCTTTTAAGACCGGAGTCACCAAACTTTTCATTACGAGGGCCACATCCTATATTTCGCAAATATTCATAGACTAAATAAAAATCAGTTTTAAAAATGAATGACATTTTAAAATAAATAAGTTTTACCTGGAGGTTTTTTGAAATTGGCATGCTATGATTCAGAACCACCAAGAAAGAACTTGTAAAAACAAAGCAAAAAACTTTAAACTTGAGCCCATCCAAGTCCCCCCTTACTTCAGGGTGCCCTCATCAGTCACCTTTCCATCAGGGTCACCATGAAAGTCTGCCAGAATCCCCATCAGATTAGGATCCTCCTTGGCTGCTCACGGGTGGGGGGGCTGACCTGAAGACATGGGCAACCGGCCGCTAACACTAGCTGCAGGCCAGATACAATCTGGCAGCAAGCCATAGTTTGGAGACCCTTTGTATTATTAGATGAGCAACAATGCATATTAGAAGCCCTTCAACATACCCAAAAAGTAATATTTGCCCATCTAAATCACTTTGCCATTAAAATACTATAGAAGAGTTAGAAAACCATTCTATAATTAATTTTATACAGCCAATACATTAATAAGCACAGAAATGTTACAGGTAAAAAAAGATTAAATAAAAAAAAAAAAAAATCAGATTTCTGACCACTCAAAAATAAAAGGCAACACATGAGATTTGAATATTGAAAAAAGTACACATTCATTTTAAATGGGGGAAGGCAACGGTTTTCCACTATTTTAGGCTTTCAATATGCTACAATTTATTTAAGTTGAAGTCTTTCTCTTACTTTAATGCTATACAACTCACTTGTATTTAGACCATTGAATTTATCTTACAGAGCAGATTAGAGCTCCCACCCCACAATCCAGATGGGAATAGCATTTACTTGTGCAGGAGACAAATCCATCAGCTTGCACAACTTATCTTCGTTTTAACCTAAAATGAACAATCAATGTTGCCAAAAGTAGTCATCTTGTACTTTCCCAGCCATGAAGGCTCCCTGTATCTGATTTTAAACAGGAGCTACAGAACTAGCAAACAGGCTGTTCCATTTTTTTACCGTTTGTGTGCTGGAGAAAACAAAGGCTAGAACAGACTTTTCCCAGTATAGGCTTCAGTTGTAATGAAGCAAGGAAACTGTATGGAACATTAAAGCTAATAGCGTTGTGCACCGATTGGAATAGTTAATGGTACGGAATGCTGAAAAGATGTGTGCTTAGGTGGCAACAGACTAGGGCATTCATTTCTAATTTTTTAAATGACTATTAATAGGTCAGGACAATATACAATAATAAATAATATTATTATTAATAAATATACACTCAACAGACCCCATTATGGAAAGCAGACACCCCATCTCACTTTTTGCCACAAGAGCAAAAAGCACTTACCCGATCCTCCACTTCTCTGGTGGACAGAGGTCCCCCTTTCTCCATCATTCAATGCAGGACTATGAACCCCTGCATCTGTCTTGAAGATGCCGGGATCTTAGACTGCTGGAGTATGGGGAGAAGAAACTACACGGGCCAGTCTAGCAGCGCAGAGTAGTGGGCAAGTAAATTCTCTTTTCAATGCCTCTTAGAACTAAACCAGACATTAACCCTTGCAGTGCGGGCACAGCTCCATGCAAGAGAGAATTTCCATGTTTCCCAGAGTTGGGCTTTTAACAGCCCCTCACTGAAGCCAATTCAAGTCTTCCATTATGAATGGACGTCCCCTGGGGGATGAAACTGCATTGCACTGAAATACATTCAGTGCAATGGCTAGGGGTCTTGGATAGCCACAAAAGACTAACCCACTCCCCCCTCTCCATCCAAAACAAGCCCATAATTAAATAGTGGTCAAATTCACTGAAACACCCCCCCCCCCACACACACACACACACACACACACACACACACACACACACACACCACCAAAACAAAACACAATCCTACAAACGGTGGTTGGTAACATTATTAAGGGACACCAAACTCTGGTTTAAAAGAAATGTACTGTATTTTTAACTCAAAAAAGTTGCTTCAATTGTTCTCCACCTCTTCCAAATCTCCACGCTCCTTTAATTTGCTGCTGTGGTCTACATATCTTGAGACCCCTAACATGAAGTGGGAAATGTAGGCACCTTCTTGCTCTCTCTGCAGCAGCACTGTGGACTATGTGACCTGTAATGTGCACATGGCAGGGAACACAGCTAAAACTAGCATGCACTGCTTGTTCCAAAAGCGAGTGGGGAAAAAGAGCCCATAGTGGATCTTACAAGGAGGCAGAAACACACAGTAAGAAAGAGTTCCCAAAATCAAAAATAGCGGATGTGCATTTTCTTTTTTTTTTTGTGGAGAAGGATATCATTTAGTGCTACTTTAAAAAAAAAAAACCCCACTGCAGCCCCTCCAAGTATTGGTTGTCAGTGACACTAAACACCCCCCCCCCAGAACAGTTCCATAACCATGATTAGTGACATTTTAACCTCCTCCCCCCTACCGCCATCATTGGTAGTTGCTGGCACCTTAAACCCCCACAACATTTGTGGTAAGGGACCCTTTAAAAACCCTTTGTCCTTCAATTGCAGCATTTTCTGCAGCAGTCAAAAGGATTTGATGAATTAAATCTTCCTTACAAAGTTACGCATCGGTAAGGGGAAAAAATAAAAAAAAAAAGGCACAAATTCATCCAGTTCAACCTGTGGTGTGCGAGTGTGCATGTGTTTATGTCAATAGTAATTCCCATAACCCTGTATGTTGTGTTTGTCAAGATGCCCATCTAACTTTTTTTTTTTTTTTTAACTATCAACGCTCCTTGCTGATATCACTACTTGGGGAAGAGAAATCCACATCCTTACCACTCTGGCAGTAAAGAACCTTCTACGCAGTTTAAGGTAAAACTGCTTCTCTTCCAATTTCAGTGAATGGCCACGTCTTTAAAATCCATTTCACTGAAAAAAAGTATTTCCCTATGCTAGGGTCAAAAGGTATTTGTATATTGCCATCATATCCCCTCAAGTGTCTCCTCTCCAGAGAGAATAAGTTAAATGTTCATAGCCAAGATCCTCTAGCCCAGTGATGGAGAAATTTGGCACTCCAGATATTTTGGAACTACACTTCCCATGATGCTCATGCAGTGTAGTTGAGCATTGTGGGAAATGTAGTTCCAAAACATCTGGGGTGCCAAGTTTTGCCATCACTGCTCTAGTCTATTAGCTTTGCTACCATTCTCTGAACTTTAAAGTTCCAGCACATCGTTCTTGAGGACTGGTGCCCAGAACTGGATGGCATATTCAAGGTGTGGCTGGACCAGAGTCTTGTAGAGTGGCAGGATTATCATTTTATCTCTGGAGTAAATTCCCTTTTTAATGCATGCTAATATTCTGTCGGCTTTGCTTGCAGGAGCCTGGCATTGCTGAGCCTGTCATCTACTAGGACTCGCTAATATTTCTCTATCCTGGATTCCCCCAGAGGTTCATCCCCTAGCGAGTAGCTTGTGTTCGTATTTTTAGCACCCAAATGCATTACCTTACATTTTTCAACATTAAACCTCATTAGCCATGTAGTTGTCCAACCCATTATTTTATTTAGGTCTTCTTGAAGGTTCCCACATCTTGCTGTGTATTTAAATCCACAAATACTGAGATTGAGCCATTTGTATAGTATACTTACATAGTAGATAGTATAGTCACATAGTAGATTGAAAAAAAAAAAAAAAATTCAATTTAAAAAAAAAAAAAAAAAACCCACAGCAAAGCATGATCCAATTTTCCAATTTGCAACAGCAGGGGAAAAACATTGCTTCCCGATTCCCGGAAAGGCAATCGGATTTTCCCTGGATCAACTTTACCTAAAAAAAAATGTGAGTACTCAGTTATATTATGTATTTAGGAAAGAAGCCAGGCTTTTTTTTTTTTTTTTTTTATTTCTAAATGGCCACAACCAGTTCTTGAGGGAGTCTATTCCACATCAAGATGGCAGCTCACTTCCTCATAGAATGTTAGATGGTCTGGCACGAATGAGCTTTCATGAATCCGTGGTGACTACTACTAAAATCGTACCGTTTTCATTAGCAAAATCTTGGATATAGTCCCTTCTTCCCTACAATAGCTTACAGACTATTGAGGTTAGGCCAACGGTCTGAAGTTTTCAGGGCTAGGTCTCAGCCCCCCTTTAAATATTGGTACCACGTTGACTTTCCTGCAATCAGCTGGTAACATTTTTTCTCCCACTTTCATTGAGAGAAAGGAGTACTACATAGTTTAAATTTGTGATCACAGCAATTGCCCATCACAGCAATCATAAGGTACAGGGCCATTCCAATCAGCTCTGTGCTTTTAGCCTATGTTCTCAGATTTCTAATGACAGCGGGAACAGTAGCATTGTGCACACATTAGGTGTAAACAAAAAAGGACATACAGGCATGTCCATTGAGAACATAAAATGCACAGTTTAGTTACAACAGCCAGTCCAAGGAGTGTAATATTTACATTTCCAGGTCTCGGTGATATCTAAAAGGTATCACACAGTATCTATATCAGTAGAGAGCAAGTTAGCCGTCATCTCCTACCCAATTATCTGCTTTTTTCTTTGTCCTTTGGAGCGTCCCTCCAACATTATTAGGTAATAGAAAATTGGGAGCACAAGTACCCCTTTTCTCACTGCTTAAACCGTAATTGAGCACAGAGGAGAGTCCCTGCCACTTGCACATGGCTTTAGGTGCTCAGAAAATTTTGGTGAAGGGGTTCTCCAGGACATCACTGCCCACATTTGGTATTTGTGCACTCCTTTCCCTGAGTCTCTTGGGCATCCAGCAGTAACAGTGGTAGGAATTTCAGTGCTCTGAGATTTCAGCAGTAAGGAAGGGAGGATCTTTGCTCCCTTTTCCTCACATGCCAATTAAAGCCAAACTCTAGACCAGTGTTTCAACTCCGGTCCTCAAGGTGCCCCAACAGGTCATGTTTTCAGTCTTACCATTTTGCACAGGTGATTTGATAAGTTTGGGAGGAATGGATGGAAGGCGCGTGATCAGACACTGGCATCACATCATACAGTTTATTCATAAGCAATAAAATACATACATGTAAGGAGTATAAACATAAACATACTACGTTTTGTGAAGGGGGGGTTACAACATATACATTTGTAGTGTTACAAGTGGGACATGCCCAGACAGGGGCAAGTGCTAAAAGAATGTCTGATGCGTTTCGAGGATAACCTCTTCATCAGAGCTTTAAAAGGTGAAACAGTCTGTACAAACAAATATACACATGGAAAGTGGTGGCTAGTGGAGAGACATATCATGTGGAGGGTAGTTAGTTCTCCTTAGCTCCATGTAGGTCCACATCAGAGCGCTCTATAGCGGCCGAAATAAAAAGGTGATCCTTCTTGTGGGGGAGGTACTGTCAGGTGAACCTGTTTCAGGAGCTTGTAGGAAAACTGCAGCCTGCGTGTGTCCTTGGGGGGCCAAGAGTTTGGTGCAGTGGGAGATGGCAAACATAGCATTGGGCAATTTTTGAGACTTTACCCATCTCCCACTGCACCGAACTCTTGGCCCCCCCAAGGACACACGCAGCTTACTATGAGGGCAGTCAGCAGGGGGAGGGGCCAGGAGCACTGGTGGGGGACCCTAAAAAAAAAAAAAAAAAAAAAGAAAAGAAAGATTGGTGCTGGTCCGTGCATTAATTGCACAGATCAGGCAAGTAAGACAGGTTTGTAAAAAAAAACAAAAACAAAAAAAAACTGAACATTGTATTCTAACCGAGCAAGATTTCCCAGACAACAATACAATGATCACTGCTGGACTGAATTCAATACAATCAGCCTGCCCCTACATGGATTGAAATTAATCTGGTTCCTGCTGAAGCTGTTGAATTTCGGTCTATGGCTGGCTAAACACAAACTATTCCACCCCCCTCTTCCTACCTATCTTGCATACCCTGTATAAGAAAGATCTGCATCCTTATCTTTTTTAATCCAGTGTGGTCATGTGATCTGGCAGCATTGCCAACCCTCTGTAAGGAAGTGATCAACAGCTGTGTATGCCAGGAGCCATGACATCACCCATAGGCTCCCATGGCTCAGCTGTTTGCACTCTCTCCTTTCCCCTACTGCAGCTGTTCACTGACACAGGGGAGCTGGAGGATCACGTGACCAGCCTAGAGCGGATTAAAAAAACAAAGTACTAAGGTCTTTTGTACTCCGGATATGCAGGATGGTACATTTTTAAAAAATAGGTAGTGTTCAGCTTTTCTCCTACTTTAGGTGTATTTCTTAATGCAAGCAAGTCCCTGAATTTGACATGGTAAAAGCCTCTTGCAGGCTCTGTACAGCAAAGCTGAAATGTGAGCGCCATAGGCGTGCCCACAGGGTGTGCCCAGGCACACCCTAATCGCTGTGCTGAGCTCTCATTGGTCCGGGCAAAAGTGCCCGTAAAAATAGCTGTGACCTGGTCGGCTTTGAACTGCGCATGCACAGTTCCGACGAGCTGCTCAACTCCCAAGCTGATCCGAATCCGATCCTGTATTCAGGAAAAAAAAGGTATGGTGGGGTAGGCAGTCTGGCCTCTCAGGACAGCACCTAAGAGACCTAAGAGACCCCCACTCCCATTAGGTGTTCCCTTGCCAGAGGAAACACAAACTGACGTGCTGTTGGGAGATGCCTCCTTTTAAAATTTGTAGGAGTTGGTGTTTCCGGTTTCTTAGTGGGTGGAGCCACTCTCAGGTGCTGTCCTGAAAGACATTTAGGGAAATTTTGGATTTTTTCACTTTCAATGATAATGTTTAACAGGACAAATAGGAGGGTGAATCTCCTTGACGGGGCACATATGGCAATAAAAACATGTGTTCTAATCCCTCTGCACTATCCAAAACTAAAAAAGGTTTTGCCTTTAGTTCTACTTTAATGAATTTACCCTTTAGTGTCGATACACTCAACTTTGTAACACATTTGCACTTGCTTAACAAAATTTTCTGGGTGTCATCCAGACCAAAGTAGTTATTTAGCAGCCACAAACTTCACAGCAGCATTCAAGGCACAGCTCATGGAACACAGGCACAAAGAATAGAAAGCACTACAAAAGAAGTCCACTCTAATCATAGGTACACCACTTTCCTGAGGCTGGAATTGGGCTTCAGAGAGATACTTTATTTTTTTGTGGCCTGCCATCACTGACCTACTGAAGTTGCCAACAGTTTTGGTCACTGGCCTTATTTACTTTGGAACCCAAAGCAGGTTTGCAGGAAATCAAGTCAGAATTCAAATACTCTATACACAGTACTGTAAAAAAAAAAAAAAAATTGCAATGAAGATGAAGGCAGATATATTATGCAAATATAAGTGTAAGTTCACCTTACAGATTTTTCTGTAAAGTTGAACTTAAACATGCCATGTAATGACTTCATTTTAAAATAGTTTGCTGTCCATGTGCCCCAGTGTGCATTGCAATTGAACATTTGGAGATTTACAGCAATTTCCTCCTTTTCCTCTTCTTTGTGAAACAGAACATACAAGCAGTAAATGTCATTTTCAGCTGCTTTAAACATCAGACAAATACACACAGGTTAAAGGGCAACAGTATGCAAAAATTACATTTTTTTTGAACTGTCGACTTTGTGGCGTCAAAGCTAGTAAGTATTACAGAAGCAATTGGACGAGAACACTTATTCAAAGGGCTAGAAGATGATCTATAGGGTTACCTAGATCACAACAGGAGGTCTAGTATTTGAAGAAAAACAACCTAAAATGCAAGATAAATATCAAGCACCACAGTGTTATACTAGATACACATTTCCCCAAATATTGCATACATAAAGGGGACATCGGAAGGTCAAAAACACGCAAAAGCAACAGCAGCGTGACTTAGGATGTCAGAAACCTTAGCACTTTAATCTCTCCAGAAATCATTTGTTGCAATGTGCTCAAGAAAGAAAAAAAGGAAACTCCACAGTGGAAAAAAAAAAAAAAAAACAAAAAAAAACTTGCCATCGGCTGAAGTCACAAAGCTGGTCCAGGCTCTGCAGGGATCCTGACAATGGTGTTGGGACCAGTCCATATGCCTGACCGGAAGCTGGCTCAGCATCTCAGCGTGCCGCAGGAAGAGAGCCAGCTGCTATATCACCCTCCACATTCCGCCAATTCAGTGAACACAGTAGGGGCAGAGCACTGTCATCACCCTGTGCTCAGAGTGGACCTGAGAACTGAGCAACCAGCGATCTTTGATTGCTCAGTTCTCAGGCGTAGAGGTTGCAGGGGACAGATACAGCACTGGTTCCAAGCTGCATCCACCTGGGTGAGTATAAATGTTTTTCTTTAAATCCCGCAACACCACTACCAGGAGATGGTCTATACCAAGCAGTTCTTCAAAAGTGAACCTGGCCTTTGCACATACAAAACAAAAGCAACAGGTTGACTTAAAATTCCCACTTGCGTATAATTCTGTTCCCTTTGTTCCTCCCTCTGCTCCAATTTGCCACTTGGAGGAACACATCCAATAGTTTGGGTAGGCAGACCATTAACTCTCCTCCTCTAAAGCTTTCCCCATTGGGCTCTAGCAAGAGGTTGAGATCTGTTGGGTTTACAAACTTAATGGCAAGCAATTAAGTCCCGCCATACTCTACCCAAGACAAACTGATCCATTTTAACTGGATTTGCTCCACAGAGGTCTGTAGGGACAACATTATAAAGCGGTTAGGTGTACAGTACAATAAATGTAAGAAATGTTATGTAAAAGCCATAAACTTTTTGCATAATTCCACTGGCTGCATAAAGAGACCCTGAAACCAACTTAGAAAAATTTAAAGTAAAAAGTACAGAAAAATCAAGAATGTTACTTATTTGCAGGATTTTCCGTAAATGTTTCATGTGCTTGGAATGTGCAAGAGAACGTGATTATGCCAGGAGAGCCAATTAACCAGAACATCCCCTTCCTGTCATAGCTCTGGCACCAGTGCCACTAAGGTCCCACCTAGGTGGTGACTTTGCAATCAGCAAACAAGGATGAACTATAACAAATAGACTTCATTTTTAAACACCAACCTGCACTAGATTAATAAAGTTTGTATTGCTAAGTACAATTTCCAAATTGGAATGACTTAATGGAAGCATGGGGAGGGTGGGCTATGTAGTGCATTACATCAGTGATTATTCCCTAACTTTACAGCGGTGGCCTGAACAGGTTGCTGCTTATCTGACCTTGCGGGAAACGTACACAACACTTATACCCCAAGGAGACCAGGGAATCCACTAGCGGACTCTCGTTGATAAATAGTACAATAAGCTGGCGTGATTACAAGCCATGCTGCACATTCTTTATGGAAGTTTTGATTTGTTATCTGAATCGGAATGGAAAACTCATAGAAAGGACAGCAAAATAGGAAGCTCTGGAGGCTGCTGCATGCAAGTGATTTCATCAGTTTGTGCTTTCTCTTAGTAACTTACCTCGTAGCCCTTTTCCAACAGGAATTCAGCCAAGTAAGAGCCATCCTGGGAAGAGAGGAAAAAAATACAGAGATTAAAGGAATGTGAGAAGCATAAATAATGAAATCTAGTGGAGCTGACATTATGTAATACAGCACTATAGAAATGAAACTGCAGCATGGTGTACTCACTCTTATACCATCACATGGCAAAACATTAGAGTTGGCTATGGTCATTAAAAAGCAATCTACTCTTGGGAATACGCATTAACTGCTTAAATAAACTAAAACCCAATGACAGATCTTTACAGATCAAATGTTATTTCAGTCATTACACTGAGAAATATTACTGTTGCTGGAAAGGACTGGAGCAGTAAAACCAGAACTGTTTTTAGGAAGTCATTGAAGTGAGCAAAAAATACGCAAAAAATGTACAACTTGCAGCAACAAACCAAAAATGATGATTTCAGCCTGCATTTTGTCTTACATTTCATACTAAATCAGTGAAAGCTGACCCTTCTGCTTCTTGCACACAGGAGTAAAAAAAGGCTGGAGTTTATACTGATCTGAAATGAGATGCATTTTTGTCTATGGAACCATGCATACAGCCGAGTAAAAATCAGTAATACAGAGGAGTACAGAGCAGGATAACAAAATTAGAAAAATTCTTCTCGGCCTTTTGCCTAAGATCAAGTGTATTATCTGTTCTTATCAGTTTCCAGGAGGTGGCGCTTGTTTCCGTCCCTGATCTACAATGAGGTGAAGAAGGGGTGGCAGTTGCTATGTAAAACCTGAAGTAAAGGTAACCTGGAGCGGTTCGTAGCCGAAAGAGAAGCCTTCTGATGAGGATGGAGAACCATCGGGTCTGGCTGGAGGGTCGGGGGTCCCTGGCCTTCTGGCCTAGATTGGGGTAGCTCTAGCTCTGATCAGTTTTTCGGGAGAGAACACTGGCTCCTCTTTCCCACTGGGGGAGCAGCTAGTATTTCCCGAATGTAATTAGGTAGGAGGGACGGGACGACGGTGAGGCCTGATGGTAAAAGGGCTCTCACCAAGTTCCCAGAACTTCATGCCTTTTTCCCTTTGGTGGGGGCTGCTGTGGTCTGGGTCCGGGTTGCACAAAAAGCCAGTGGTGAATGTGCCCCTGAAGTGGCAGTTCAGGGGTGCCGTACAGTCAGTGTTCCGGCACTTGATTAATGGCACCATGGTCACTTCACCACAACACACGTTTTTCGCACCTGCCTCTAGGGCCGAGCCTTTTGGCTAGGGCCAGGGGAAATTTTTATTCCTGGCCAGAGGGCCAGCCATTGTATTACACAATGGTCACTTTTCTCTCCCACCTTCCTTCTCCCCACTTTTTTTTATTTATCTCTGTGTTTGTCACGATTTTTCTCTTTTTTGGTTAATGTTGCACGTCTGTCACAGTGATGGGTAGGGTATGGGTCCTGGGGCCTACTCTGAAAGTCTTAGGAGGGGGTGGACATAGGCCTTCTGGCTTGGTTCGCCCTCTCTCATGGGGTCTCCCTTCGGGGGAAGTCCCACTTAGTGCTTGGGTGGGTCTTTTTCGGCAGACCTTCCAGAGAACGGGGATCCATCTGGTTTCGGCCAGATGGTCCCATGTGAAGTACCTCAGTCCCCGTCTGGAGCCTAACGCCCGGGGGGGATCAGGGTAAGGTCCTTCCCTCGTGGAGGATCAGTGTAACACCCGTTGCACGTTTTTGTGTGTCACCCTTTGTGTGTGTGTGCACTTTTTTTTGGCACTGGGTAGAAGTTTTTGGGTGTTTTGCACTCCACTGGCTTTTCGAAGAAAAAAAAAAAAAAAAAGAAAAAAAAAGGGGATCAGCAGAAAGTTACCCTGAACGCTCCATGTAGACTTCAAGAACATTTTGCTGTTCTGCATAGACATTTATGTACACAAACTTATTGAACCATATACCCCATTACTACTGTGCAGGGAAGGTTTTCTTGACACACACTGGACCCAATACCTAGCATGTATAACCTGATTGCCAGTGTATACCAAAATATTTTGTTCTGGCAATGCACCCTCTATGGACACTAGATAAGTGAACCTAATCTAATGGTAAATAGGAGGTATGATTTTTTTGGGGATTTTTTTTGTGAAAAAAAAAATAGAAAGTATGACCGTACTGAAGAATGTCCACTTCCACTAGAGCCTAATCAAACAGGCATTTGGCCAGCCACAGCTTGCACCTGACAAGGAGTTAAGGGGGAAAAAAAAAAAAAAAAAAAAAAAAAAGGTACTTATTGGCAGCCGATAATGTGCTTAAAACCAACGGCAGCCAAATAATCATATTAATTAGAATGTTGAAAAAAATAAAAATAAAAAAACCCAACAGCAGCAAATCTGTCAAACAATTGTATGCACTGCAGCCATTAGCTAAATCTATGTAGTTCTGTTTTCTGCAATCTAGGTTAAGATTGTGCAATATAGGCTATGCTTTTAAATCACATTTCCCTATTGGTTGCTGCTTTTTTTTCCCTCCTGTTACTAAAACTACAAAACCTATTACAACTCTTTACCTAGATATGGAAGCATTAATGATTTTACGGCGTCTAAAACCTCTTAGGAATGGAAAAAAAATAGGTTCAGATCCTGTGAAATATAAATAAAGGTAGTGGCGTTAAAGACACAGGGTTAAAAAGGGAAGGGAAGTTCTGTGTGGATTTAATAAGCTGATGTGAAACAGACCTGACCAGGATTGAACCCTGTCAATAAGGTCTTGTTCTTCTCACCCAAGCCATTTCTCAGACTTTCCAACCACACTGGAACATTTTGAACTAGCAGTGGCACTCGCTTCCTTGCTACTTCCTTTCCAGGTCTATCGAGTGATAGGCCCAGGATTTGCAATGAGATGGAAACAGGCAGCAAGTGCTACTGGTGTCTGGCTGACGCACAGTACAGCTGATTTACTGTCTGGCAACGTAACACAGACCATGCAGATTGATGTGGAACTCCACCAGCACCCATAGGCCACAGAACTGTGACGGGTGTCAGTTTTCAAAAAGGGTCAAGCAAAGCAGCCATTGTTAATGCCTATAATCGAAGCATTGACTTTGGGCTAGAGCATGTGCCAAGATCCTGTAATGAAATCAGGGAAGGAGGAACATTCCAGGAGCGCTAGATGTGATAAAATACACAGATTTGTTTGTCCAGAGCTAAAAGTTCTTTTCCACAAAGGGCTACAGGCTATCAACTTTGATGATGTTTGACCATATTAGTCAGGGTGGGTATTTATATATTCACTAAATGTAAAGTAAACAGCTTTAACTTACTGACCCAGAAAAGAAAGAATCTAGCTTTTTCACCCAGAAGTACTTTAGATTTAAAAAAATAAATAAAAATAAAATAAAACCACAAATGCTCATGAAAATCAAAATACTAGGCTGGACTGCTGTCCTGCATGCTGGAAAATGTCTAACAGCCAATATTGACAACTTGCTTCTGGTCCCTAGGAGCGCAACAATATGAACACTGTTTGTTGGGGTAAGTAGTGGGATGCTCTAAGCAATTTTAAAACTTCAGCATGAAATTTAAACTTTGGCTCACGCCTACTAATATACCAAACTATTGATCAGTAAAACCATCTATTACTAAAAGTTGTCAATGGTGAGGTGCAGGAAGTGGGACAGGAGTGGCCAGATTTTAAAGGTCTGCTAAATTTAAATTGGGATAACTCTGCACCCTGGGGTATTGGTTTCTGGGGCACATAAACCGCTTGATAAAAGACAGGTGCTGGCACCTGTAGAGGTCTGCTTTCAGATCCAGGTGAAGACACAAAAATGTTTATTTTAAAAATTCAAACTGCGTTTCACAGACAGACCTTTCGGTACATCAATTCTAGTACATTTCAATCTAGTTTTTATGAGTTCTGGGCACATTTCAGATCTTCTACTGCTCCTTTCATGGTCTACAAAATTATGCACTACTTTCACAGACATGAAATAGGTTTCCAATAATACAGTGAAAACTGATGATTTCACTCTGCCCCAAAAAATCCAATTTTACCAATACACAACATCCTGGGAGTATATTTACATTTTTGCTACAAACCAGTTTCATAAACTGACTACTACTTCCCTCCCAGGCCAATACTGACATCTCACCTACATGTAAAAATGATGATCAGTTGAGGGGCGTGGCTTACTCATGGGAGCATGAAGAAGTTTTCCCCAGAGCTCTGCACGGTCCAAGACCCACCAGACTGACTGCACAGCTGTGTTGTTTTTTCATGCCGAGGGACCGCAAACACCCACTGGGAAACCGAGGGGTACAGATATTACCCACTACTTCCTTCGGCAGCATGCAATCTCCTCTCCTGCAGCACTATCCAAGATGGCAGCACCGCCAATGCTAGTAAGCGGACTACACCAGCAGGGACTGAAGGAGGCTCATCTACTGCCAAACGTCCACCCTCCCCTATACCGTCCCCGGACCTCCCGCGATAGTACACACAGCTGGACTCTGACCCATCTGGAAGGGCGAGCAACTGCCCAGAGGGGGTCCTCCAGGATACAGTCGCAGTGCTGCCCACTAAACAGGACCTGCAGGCTATGGCAACTTCCACTGACAATGCTCACAAGGGAGCTTCATGATTTTAGCCAGCAGGTGGACACAATGGAAGAATGGGTGACGGACCTGGAATCATCTTCCAATGCCACAGAGGCCCACATCACCACCCTGGAGTCAGAACATCAGGCCTTCACCCGCCATCTAATTGAAGTTCAGCTGCAGTTCAATGGGGAGAATAGGAGCAGGAGAAACAATCTGCGTCTCCGCGGCATCCCTAAGGCCACCATGGGCCAGGATATATGCGCCACGGTGGTGACTATTCTTAAACAGGTACTTGGCAATCCCAACACCAACCTAGGAGTTGGACAGGGTGCACCGAGTCCCAAAGGAGGGGAAGGATCCACTACGGTGTGGGCATTATCAACCGATAGCACTCCTGAATGCCGATTTGAAACATGAAAAATTTTAGCCAATCGGTTGTTCCCACATATCCCGAGTCTTGTCCATAGGGATCAGACAGGCTTTGTCCCCCTTGGAGAGCCCCACGACACCACCATCCGGGTGGTGAACCTGATCCACGCAGCCAGATCATCCAACCAGCTTCTTCTCTTGCTGTCCACGGACGCAGAGAAAGCTTTTGATTGGGTAAACTGGACTTTTCTGCAGGCAACCCTTGAACATATTGGCCTCTGATCCTCCATGCTGAGTTGAATACCATCTCTATTCTCACCCCACAGCTGCGGTTAAGGTCAAGACGAGATCGGATTTCTTCAATATTCACAATGGCACGAGACAAGGCTGTCCCTTGTCCCCTCGGATATTTATATTATCCCCAGAGCCCTTTCTGTGTACAGTAAGTGTAGACTGCCATTGTGGGGTATTGAAAAATGTCAGGGATGCATAAGGTGGCTGCATTTGCAGATGATCTGATTTTTTTTCCTACCTGATCCCCTTACTTCCCTCCCGAGCTTGCTCCAGTTCCTGCAAGAATATGGCTCTCCCAAATTAATCAAAATCTTCCGTTCTCAATGTTACGGTGGACCAGTATATGGTCAAGTCTTTGGGTTCAATGGTTCCCCTCCACTGAGCAACTCACTCTATACACTATTTAGGTGTGGATCTTACCCGACCCCCCCCAAACCTGTACTCGGCGAACTTTGCCCCGCTACTTGTTCGTCTTAGAGCAGATTTCCTCCATTGGCACGCACTCACATTAACATGGTTTGGCCACTGCAACGCTCTCAAGATGACCATGTTGCCTAGAGTGCTATACTGGATGCAGGCATTCCCTACCCGCCTCCCCCCAAGTTAGTTTTATGTTCCAAGACTGTCTGGTCTCATCGCAGGCCCTATATCAAATTTCAACTTCTCTCCCTCTCAAAACATAGGGGTGTAGTGGGCCTCCCTGATCTGAAAGCCTACTAAAAAGGGCAACACATCTCACTAGACTGATGGATTGGCACTGCCACGCGGAGGCAAAACACTGGGTGGCCATGGAAATAGAAGACTCCAATGGCACAGCTAAGAGTTGGCTGTGGATTACACCATCTCTGCCCAGAACACTTACGGATCACAACAGGCAGTACATTGTTGATGGCTAGGGACGCCTTTCGACATTCCTCAGTGTCACCATCGTCCTCCCCCCCCATGATACCAATTCTGGACAATCTGGAATTTGAACCCAGCCTTCAGAACCCTCACTTCCAGCATCTGGCGGCAAGCGACCATATGCAGCTCTGACTTCTTGGGTTTGGACAGCCAGCTCTCTTCCTCTGCCGGGGTGTCTGTTGCAGATCTCCCGTTGGATTTTTGGAGTAGTCTTCAGTTGCATACTTTTCTTTGCAGGTGTTCACGGATCCCGGGCATATCTCGTCAGCTCACATAATTGGAAAACATTTGTCACAGGGGGGAGCCAGTCCAACATAGTCTTTCGACAATCTACACCTTACTGATTTGACCGGCGGAAGGTTTTGTCCCTCTATTCCTTTCCAGGTGGTAATCAGACCTAAAGACTCATTACACCAACTCTCAGAAGAAGGAGAAGATCCTTCATTTCGCCCAGAAGTCCTCCATAGCTACCAGAGTCCAAGAGACCGGTTACAAAATTCTGACTCAATGTTACAGAGTGCCCACCACCCTGCATCATTTCTTCCCTTAAGTTCCTAATCTGTGTTGGCGATGTGGCAACGCAGAGGGAACGATGTTCCAAAATTTTATGGGACTGTCCCAGGCTCAGATCATTCTGGCAAGAGGTGACCGGCACTATCAAGCCTTGATCTAGAGGGAAATGCCGCGGCTTGTCTGCTCCACCTCTCCCTGCGACCAATCAAAAAATACAAGGCCTCCCTTACAATTCAGTTGCCGAATTCGGCGAAGGCATGCATCCCCTCTGTTGATCGGGGACCCAGCCATCCATAGCCCTATGGGTCTCTAAAGTAAACAAACTGATATGCAAGAACTCACCACCACCCTACACAACTGGCAGGAGGTCTTTAGTGAGACCTGGAGACCCTGGCACTACTTTGTATATACTGACACATACCTCCAGGAGGCCTCACAAATTTAGCTGACCTCATGGACTTGGTCCTACTCACTTGGGCGAGAGGTACTGTCTACTACCTTTTTACTATCTGCTTATCCCACTTTTTCTCCCTGCTGGTTTTTGAATTAGCTCTCTTCTCACATTAGGGACTTCCATTTCTTCATTCCCCCTCCCCCCCTCCTTTTAACCCCCTCCTTTTTCCTTAGTTTTTTGAATCTTTAGTCTAGTTTTGGGTAATACTCTATGAAAGTAGTATATAGCCGTGTCCTGCTCCATCTTAACTTCAGGTAGCACCTTACGCCAACTGGACGCGCTGCATCCCAATACTGTACGAACCTCATTCTACAGCACAGCTTGACTTTTAGATTTCTATGCTAGGGTCCTCTTCATAGTTACCCGTCAATACCCCATGCTCTACCTGCCGTTAAATTTTGAATCGTTATCTTCCACGTATTCATCTGTACAGTGTATTGCGGTTGATATGCACATTTGATTATGTGACCCGTTTATCATTTAATTTTATCATATGTCCCGAGTCATCAACTTGGGTTGTAAACCATGCTTTCTTTGATAAAGGAATAAAAAAAAAAATCAGAACCCACAAAACATTTTTATGTAGAGGCCCTAGAGAATAAAACAATGGGTGTTATGATTTTTCAAATGCTTTTTGGAAAAATCCACTTGAATGAAAAACAAAAAAACAAAAAGACAAAAAAAAACACAAACTATAACCCAATTTTTCAGTAAAATATAAAAGATGTTACGCTAAATAGAGGCCCAACATATTCTGCTTTAAAATTGCACACACTCATGGAATGGCACCAAAGTGTGGTACTTAAAAATCTTCATAGACCACGCTTTAACTTTTACAGGTTACCAGTTTAAAGTTAGAGGTCTAGCACTAGAATTCTTGCGCTTGCTAGAATGTTCGTATCGATACCTCACATGTGTGAAGCAAACACTACATATGCGTTCCCCACTGTGGGAAGCACATAAGCATTTTAAAAACTGTATATTTTTTTTCCCTTTTTAATTTTTACACTGTCCCTTTTACATTTTTTTGGATTCCTTGTAATATAAATAAGGCATGACTGGTCCCCTGTATGGAAATATAGGGTCTATGAGATCCCAGATCTCTCCTCTATCCTGAAAAGCATGAGAAAAAAATAAATAAAAAGGATCTTTGCTTTGCAGATTAAAATGGCAGTGTTTACATCTGCCAGAACCAACATAGTTTTTATCCTCCCAGGACCATGCGGTCCACAGCCAGCTCTACGATAATCTGAGGGAGTCTCCCTGATTACACAGCAGAGCCTGGAAAGGTGCTGGTGGTATGTCCCTGCCCTCACCTGTAAAAGCAATCCAGTGGCTAGTTAGCTGCTATGATGGCCTTTACATTACAGGGAAATCACTAGCTGGAAAAAAAAAAATAGATACTGGGATGATGCCTATAGCTGCAGGCATTATCCTAGTACAGCCACTGAAAGTTCAGGACATCATGACTTCCTACGAGTGGGAAGTAGTAAAAAGGGAATTTACCAATTTAGAGCATCTGTGTATGACAACCAATTTTCTAGCTTTCATTCTCAAAGGTTAACTGAACCAACAAACTAGAATCTGATTGGATGCCACGCACAGCTGCTTCAATTTCAGTCTGCTCAGGTTTTTGGAAATTCCCTCCTAAATATGTTAACCTTAGGAAAAAATCTGGACATAGTGTTACGACCCATGGACAAATTCCCTAAAGCTATCTGATAACACTGCTGAAAACATAAGAGGAAAACATGGAGCAATTAACTATTCTGAAAATATGTTGTACATAATTCTAAAAAAGTTATGGCTAGATGCCATTTTGAAAAGGAAATCTTCTGTAGCACTGGCAACAAAAACAAAGCATGAATAGAGCAAAGAAATACAAAACTATGGTACAGGTTAACAGAAAAATGATAGACCATATTTCATAAAATCAATGGCTTGACCATTAAAAAATGACAAATGTTGAAAATAGGGGCAAATGACAAACCTTCAATCACCATTATTACAGAGCCCTGAATTTCCCACTGAAGAATGTCAGGGCAGCAAAAAACGATTTATTACACTCAAAAAGTCACTAATGGGCCATACTAATGCACCCCCCCTTCAAAAATAGCAAGATCCTAAGTATCCTTATCTATTCAGCCAAGATGAACTCACCTGAGCCTAAAATCTGCTTATGGTAAAAAAACCATAAAACAGTGCATGCCCATGTGAAGCCTGCAAGTACTTGCGCTAGTCTTCAAATCAATCCATGTGTCCCAACAGCCCCTTTGATCTGAAGCTCAGGCATTAAACCGTTTGACTTAATTTTTACTCTTGAGTTTTAATTCAAGGAGTAAACCCCCACCTTCTTCCAGCACCAAAGACCACATCCCATCAGTCAGCTGTCAAATTCCAGATATCTAATCTCCGTAAGCAGTACAACTGTTGGTATTTGATAATTCAATGGCAGCAAGTGGGTCCCATTTGATTTGGAAAAAAGCCGAGGCCTTATGTACACCACGTGTCTCAGATTCAGGTATCTACAGGCTTTGATTATTAACATGGGGACTTCTGGGCACCACAAATATATATATATATATATATATATATATATATATATATATATATATATATATATATATATATATATATATATATATATATATATATATATATATATATATATATATATATATATATATATATATATATATATAACCAAGTGAAGCGCTTCTTAAAAGGGGTTGTAAACCCTCACGGTTTTTCACCCTAATGCATTAAGGTAACAAAACTTTTTTGCTGCAGTAGCCTCCCAGACCCCACCCCCTTTATTCTTACCTGAACCCGATCATTCCAGTGAGGGAGGCGAGCACAGAAGCTCAAGCCGCTGTCTTGAGTCCTCATTCGATAGATAGAAGCAGGAGCCATTGGCTCCCGCTGCTGTCAATCAAATCCAGTGACACGGGAGCGGGGCCAAGTCCTGCTGTATCAATGGATGCAGCTCAAAAATGTCTGTCTAATTTAGGGAGTTGAAATGACTTACGAAAAGTTTGCAGTTTTCACTCTAAAATTAAATGTTAAAAACATTTAGTATTAAAATTGTCAAAAATCAAAGATCAATTTGACCCCACTGACATGAGAAAAAGCAAAAAAGTGTTTAAATAATTCTACTAGTGTGGGACCAGCTTAAGCCATCTGAGCTCCCAACTTGGTTGTCTATAGGAATGAATAAATTGAGCAGTGTTAGCAGTTCCCCCTTCATGACCAGGCCATTTTTGCTTTTTGGCACTAAGTTACTTTAACTGACAATAGCGTGGTCATGCAACGTTGTACACAAATGAAATTTATATCATGATATGTTACGTCCACAGATATCTCTGCGAGGAATATCCTCTGGACATTATTTTTCTGATATACACTTGTTACCCACTGAAATGCACATGTCGCAGAACAAAAACCTGTATACCTCTTACTACTACATGTCATACAAACATTGCCTGTTGTAATTTATGTATGCTTTTCAATAAAACTTTGAATACGAAATTTATATCATGTTTTTCCCCACAAAAAGCTCTTTTGGTGGCTTTTGATCACTTCTGGGTTTATTTTTTGCACTATAAATGAAAAAAGACCAATCATTTTGACAAAATTAAATATTTTTTGTAACAATCAAATTTCTTCATAAATTTAGGCCAATATGTATTCTGCTAAATATTTTAGGTAAATAAGAATTCTTATAAGTGTATATTGATGGATTTGGGCAAAAGTTATAGCTTCTACAAACTATGACACACACACACACACACGAGAATATATATTTTTTTTTATACTAGTAATGGTGGCGATCAGCGACTTGAAGAGGGACTATGATAGTATGGTGGACAATCTAACTTTGTGGGAATCGGTGACATTAATAAAGTGATCAGTGCTAAAAATATATACACCGTCACTGTACTAATGACACTTGCTGTGAAGAGGTTAACATCTAGGGCAATCAAAGGGTTAAATGTGAACCTAATCAGTGTTTACTTGAGCTGCTTTTACTAGGGGATGTGCCGTTTTTTATTCCCGGAACATCCCCACTGACAGGACAAGGCTCTAATGTTTACATTAAACAGAGCTCTGTCCTGTTATCTTCCTCACTGATCAGCAAGTGCTGTGACTAATCACAGCCAGCATGCGCACCCCCAAATGTGCCAGACCAAGTACTACATATGTGAGCCTGCTGCTGTACTCCTACGTGAGGGATTTGGCAAAGCAGTTAACACTTGTGACTAGATGTCATTGAGGTCTAGAATAATAGTTCATGCAAATAATTATTCCTTCACACACAAAACTCTGCATGACACGGCTTCATTAAGCACTCTTAGGGCAATGAAGTGACACTAAAATATGATTTTTTCGTCATACTTGCCTGTTAAATCCTTTTGATTACATCACGGAACAGTTAGCTTCACGGGACACAGAGTTAGGCCAATATTCATTACCCACTGGGATGTCCCAGAGCAATAGCCTGGAGGGGAGACACCCTGCTAAACAATAGCCATCAGACCTTATACGGCAGCACACTGCGGGCGAAAGCCGAATCCTCAGCTGCACGAACAGCCACTTGATAAAATTTTGTGAACTTATGCACTGAAGACCAGGTAGCAGCCTTACAAATCTGAGCCACAGATACCTGATGGCGAAAAGCCCAAAAGGTTCCTACACCCCTGGCAGAATGAACTCTCAACCTGAAGAGGGGAGCTTTATGTTTCAGACCGTAGGCCTGAATGACCAATTGACGGACCCAATGGGCAATTGAAGTCTTGGAAGTTGCCTGCCCTTTCTTGGGTCTTTTTTTTTTTTTTTTTTTTTGCTAGAAGACTGCTCCTCAGATCTCCGCAGATCTAGACAAACCGACTGCTCGCACTACATCTAAAAAGAAGGTAGTTTCTTCTGCCGAACGAGGCTGAGAGAAAAAAGGCTAAAAACAATGTCCCGATTTAAAAGAAAGGCAGACACCACTTTTGGCAAAAAAGATGGAACAGGTTGTAGCACAACCTTGTCGTGGTGAAGGATCAAGTATGGTTCCCTGCATGAAAGGTGACCTAATTGGGGGGGGGAGCAAATGAGTTATCCCCTGCATAAAGGTTCGGATCAGTGAATGGGAGGCTAAGGGTCTTTACAATAATACTGACAAGGCCGGAATCTGACCAAATTGTACTCAAAGCCAATCTGATTTTAACAGCGCACTGTAGAAAAAATGGATTTTTAAAACAGCTTACCGGTAAGATCCTTTTCTTGAAGTACATCACGGGACACAGAGCACCATAATAATGACTATGTGGGTTATACGCTTACCTTTAGGTGATTGGACACCAATAGTAAGACGGTTCCTCCCATATAACCCCTCCTATACCAGAAGCACCTCAGTTTTGTAGCAAGCAATGACGATCCCAGAAAGAGGGGAGGGACCTCTGCGTCCTGTGATGTACTTCAAGAAAAGGATTTTACAGGTAAGCTGTTTTAAAAATCCATTTTTCTTTATCGTACATCACGGGACACAGAGCACCATAATAATGACTATGTGGGATGTCCTAAAGCAATGCATCTGAGGGGGGACACATTATTCCTAAGCCCAATGGGCCTCAGACTATAAAGCTGCCTGCAACACGCTGTGGCCCAAAACAGTCTCCCTTTGAGATCTCACATCCACCTGGTAGAACCTGGTGAACGTATGAACTGAAGACCAAGCAGCTGCTTTGCAAACCTGAGCCATAGACACCTGTACTGCCCATGATGCACCAACTCCTCTAGTGGAGTGTGCTTTTAAACCCCAAGGTGGAACCCTGCGCTTTAAACCATACGCCTGGATAATAGTCTGACAAATCCACCTGGATATAGTTGAACTTGTTGCCGGCTGTCCTTTTATGGGACCCTCAGGCAAGACAAAAAAACAGTCAGTCTTCCGAAAGGGAGCAGACATTTTCAAGTAAACTTTTATCGCCCTCACCACATCCAGCGAGTGAAGCGACCTTTCCTCCCTAGTCTTAGGGTTTGGAAAAAAGGAAGGTAAAATGATATCCTGATTCAAATGAAATTTGTTAACTACCGTATATACTCGAGTAGAAGTCGAATTTTTCAGCACATTTTTTTGTGCTGAAAGTGCCCTCCTCGACTTATACTCGAGTCAAGCACTTTTCTGCAGCAAAAAATTTCATTTTCCAAACCGACTTTGGGGCCCTGTATCTCAGGACCACTTGATGCTAGGAACCCCAAAATTGGTGTACAAACCCAGTGGAACTGGTACCATAACATATCCAAAGCTGAAGTTCCTAGCACTAAGTGGCCCCAAGATACGGGGCCCCAAAATCGGTTCGGAAAATGTCATTCTCTGCTGCAGAAAAGTGCTTGACATTTTCTGAACCAAATTTGGGGCACCATATCTCAGGGCCACTTGGAGCTAGGAACCCCAAATTTGGTGTGCAAACCCAGTGGAACTGGTACCATAATATATCCAAAGCTGAAGTTCCTAGCACTAAGTGGCCCCAAGATACGGGGCCCCAAATCCGGTTCGGAAAATGTCATTCTCTGCTGCAGAAAAGTGCTTGACATTTTCTGAACTGATTTTGGGGCCCTGTATCTCGGGGCCACTTGGTGCTAGAAACCCCAGCTTTGGAAATTTTATGGTGCTAGTTCCACTGGGTTTGCACACCAAATTTGGGGTTCTTAGCACTAAGTGACCCCGAGATATGGGGCCCCAAATGTGGTCAACTATGTCCATCTGCAGCAATGTCATTTCGGGACCCTTTGGATTCAGAGACCCCAAATTTTGGCTGCAGCTAGGGGGCATCTAGGAACCCTTAACTACCGAGATTGAAGTTCAGGGGACCTATGGCTGCAAATGGGCACAGTGAGGCATGCAAATGGGCACAGTGATGCTGCAAATGGGCATTGTTGACCCTCTTTTCCACTTACAGTAGCTGTGCATTTCTCACCCTCGTCTTATACTCGGGTCAATAAGTTTTTCCCATTTTTTTTGTGGTAAATTAGGGCCTCGACTTATACTCGGAATGACTTATACTCAAGTATATACGGTACCTTCAGTAAAAAATCTGGACGAGGGCGCATGACCACTCTGTCCTGATGAAGAATCATAAAGGGTTCTTTGCAAGAAAGGGCGGCCAATTCTGACACCCTTCTAGCCACCAAAAAAACGAATTTTCTGGTCAATAGGACAAAAGGAATATGCCTAATAGGTTCAAACGGTTGACTCTAAGGCTGACAGTACCAAATTTAAGTCCCAGGGACATAAAGGTGGTTTAACCAGCGGCCTCAGGTGTGTTACTCCCTTGACAGAGGTTCGCACCAAAGAATGGGATGCAATTGGTCTTTGGAAAAAAAACGATAATGCTGAAATCTGTCCTTTAATTGTACCTAAAGCGAGCTGCAAGTCTACTCCTGCTTGAAGAAAGGCAAGAACTCTTCCAATCATATATCTACGAGGGTTCCATTTCCTCTCCTCACACCAAGAAATGTACAACTTCCAGACTCTATAATAGATGGCTCTAGAAACAGACTTTCTAGCGTTTATCAAGGTAGACAAGACTGAACCCATAATACCACGGTCTTTCAACAGTCTGGTCTCAATAGCCAAGCCATCAAATTCAGCAACCGTAAAGAAGGATGGAATATGATCCTTGAGACAACGGGTCTGGACGGCATGGAAGGACCAATGGGTCCCCTACTGCCAACTTCACAATCTCCGAGTAGCAGGATCTCCGGGGCCACACTGGGGCCACTAGGATCACTGGTTTTTGCTCCTCCTGTATTCTGCATAATAAGTGCAGCAGAATTTGGATCAGGGGAAAGGCATATATCAGAATACTGATCCCAAGGAACTATTAATGCGTCTATCCCGACAGCAAGCGGATTCTTGGTCCTGGAGACAAATCTGTCCAGCTTGGCATTGAATCTGGATGCCAGCAGATCCACATCTGGGGTCCCCCAGTATTGGCAGATCTGTAGAAAAACCTTGGGGTGCAGGGACCATTCCCCTGGCAACAATTTCTGGCAACTTAGGAAATCTGCCTGCCAATTGTCCACCCCCAGAATAAACACTGTCGAAAGGAACGGCACATGTTTTTCTGCCCAAGTCAATATATGGTTTACCTCTCTCTGGGCTGCCTGACTCCTGGTACCTCCCTCGTGGTTGATATATGCCACCACTGTGGAGTTGTCGGACTGTACTCTGACAGGAAGACCCCGCAATCTGGATGTCCAGAACCGCAGAGCCAGACGAGCTGCCCGAATCTCCAACAGATTGATGGGCAGGGTCCTTCCTGTCTGGGACCATACTTCCTGAACAGACGCTTCCTCTAGGACTGCTCCCCAGCCGAGAAGACTGGCATCTGTAGTTACGTCTTTCCAGGCTACTGGTGAGAAAGATTTCCCTCTTTTCAAATTGCTGGTTCTTAACCACCAAGAAAGGTTCCATAGTACCTGTGGAGATAGAACCATCGGCTGATCCAAAGTTCGAGCCGACTTGTCCCAGGCCCTTAGAATACTGTTCTGGAACACTCTGGAGTGGAACTGTGCATATGGCACTGCGCTGAAGGATGACACCATCTTGCCCAGTAACCTCATGCACAGCCGAATAGAAGGTGTTAGTTCTTTTTTCAACTTCTGGACAAGTTCCACTATGGAGGGGGGCAGAAACACCTTTTCTTGGGCAGTGTCCAAGACCAGACCCAGATCCACCAAGGCTTGGGTTGGACAAAGAGCCGACTTGTCCAAATTTAGAATCCAACCTAGGCGTTGTAAAACCCGTATTGTTCTTGACAAGTTTTGAATTAGCATGGGGCAAGAGCAATCCCTTAGGAGAAGATCATCCAGGTATCCTACTATGGAGACCTTCTGAGATCTTAGGGAAGCCAACACCGGGGCCAGAATCTTTGTGAAAACCCTGGGGGTTGTGGCCAGATCAAATGGTAGTGCCACGAATTGAAAATGACTGCCTTCTACAGCGAAGCGTAGGAACCTCTGATGTGGACCGAAGATCGGCACATGAAGATACGCATTCTTGATATCTATGGACGCTAAATAGTCTCCCCTTCTCAGGGATTTTATTATCGAACGAACCGACTCCATGTGGAAGGATCGGACGTCTATAAAGACGTTGAGAGCTTTGAGGTCCAAAATGGGCCTTACCTCCCCATTTGGCTTTGGCACAGTGAATAGGTTTGAGTAAAACCCTTTGAACCTTTCCTCGTGCGGAACCTTTACAATTACCCCCTGCATCAGCAGATGCTGTAAAGCTAGGAATAGGCATCTTCTTTTCTTTGGATCTGACGGAACCCTTGAGTACAGAAATCGATTTGGGGGGGGAATTCCCGAAACTCTATTCTGTAACCGTATTTTACAGTGGAAATGACCCATCAGTCTCGAACTAGTTCTTCCCAGGCATCCCCAAACAGCCGGAAGCCTGCCCCCCACCGTGAGACCGGGGGCGCCCCTTTACAAGGTAGACTTGGAGTTCGGCTTGGGTGTCTTTTGGGTCCAGGGTTTCTTCTGACCCTGGGGTCCTTTAAACCCAGACGGCTGAGGCTGTCGATACCGCCAATCCTGGAGCATTGGGAATTTTATAAGAGGGTTGCTTCCCTTTTTTAATAGGAAGTAAGGCACCCTTTCCTACAGAGATCTTTTGGATATATTTATCCAGATCCTCGCCAAACAAGCACTCTCCATGGAATGGAAAAGCTGCGAGTAGCCTTTTATATGTCATCTCAGCAGACCAGTTCTTTAGCCACAAGACTCTGCGCATATGGATTGACAGTAACACAAAACAAGACATCTGTTGGATTGAGTCCTTCAATGCGTCTACTGCAAAACATAAGGCATGAGGAATCTCCGATAACTCCTCGGCAGATTCCTCCTGGCAAGGTATGTTCTTTACCAACTTTTTAAAGCGATCCTTTAGGGATTGGCAAATCCCAATAGCTGCAACTGCTGGCTGAACTGCTGCACCAGCCACCGAAAAGGAGGCCTTTAATAAGGACTCTAGCTTTTTATCAGCCGGATCCTTGAATACCTGGGCATTATCCACCGGACAGGTTAAACTTTTATTTACAGAAGATATGGCAGCGTCCACCAACGGTGTGCCACATTTCTTCCTGAATTTCTCCTCCATAGGATATAAGACAGAAAACCTTTTTGGAGGGAAGTATATCCTGTCAGGGTGCTCCCAGTCCACGTAAACCACCTGCTCCAGTAACAGATGCAAAGGGAACGCTTGGGAATTTTGCTGAGGTCGCAAAGATCCCAAAGATGAACAGGAGAGTGCAGACTCCTGAACCAGGGGTAACTTAAACCCAATTCGTACCATCTCAATTAGAGATTGGATAAACAATTTTTGGGAATGGGAGGTTGAAATTGGCTCTTCAGAGGATCCTTCAGCCGAGGATCCTTCAGCTTCTCCTTCCTCTTGGTCTTTTATGACCACTTCTTCCAAATCCTCTGCCCATTCTGGTTCCAGATCACCTGGACCCATCTGGCTGTAAGAATCCTGGTGCTCTAGTGACTCTCCACTTGGCCCAGGCTCAGGGGAGGTAGATCTATTACGCTTCCTCCCCCCCTGTGTTACAGAGGCAATCATGCCACCTATCTTGCCCTCAAGGCCTGCTAAGGCAGATGCCAAATCATCCTTTGTAACATAAGCCGAGGCAGGTATATTGGTAGTGGCCACTATGCCTCACAAATGCAACGGCTCAGCCAGGCCAGATGCCGCAGGTCTTTCAGGAGAAACCTAGGCTGCATCAGCATGGGGTTGGTCTCCTGTTTTTAAAGGAGGTACTCTTACCCCTGTGCTAGCCTTGTTCCCTATACCTCGTTTTCTGGAAGACATTGCTTACACACGAGGAAGAAAAGGTGTACTCCCTACAAACTACAACCAGCCTTCAACCTGTCACCACTGTGTCCAAGACCTCCAGACTCACGTGCCCAACTGTCACCCTGTGTTGTCCACGCGCACACCAGGAGCTCCATCCCTAAGTCTTAGCTAGAGAGTGAGCGCGCGCATTAGCGTGATCAGTGATATGCCCGCAGCACGGCGCATGCGCCGTCCTGGCACACGCGGCGCATCCGTGACGCACACAGATGGCTCGCACACACGCGCATGCTTGATCAAAATGCGCGCCATACCAGGCATCTGTAACACACAGGATTTCAAGGTTTACCAGCAGGTTTTAGAGGAAATACATACATATATATATAATAAATTCCCAAAGGGAGTACTCACCATACCAAGCAGCAGGGCCTGTTTTACCAGGCCCAATCTTCCCCCATCACAGCGGGTAGCGCCTCTAAGGACCTTCAGGGACCGGGTCCCCCATATTTTGGGGTCCACAACCCTGTACCTGTAGGAAAGCACCCTTTCTGGTTTTACCTTGGGCAAGATTGACCAGGAATACCAACTTAACAAGGGTCCAGCGCCTATATAGGACACATTACAAGCAATACCTCGTTCTTGAACGAGGTTCGGGTACCATTCACTTTAGCTTTTGTTATGCCATCCGAATGGATCTGATTATGACGTCCTCAGTGGGAAATCTTTGAAGAAAATTGAAGAGCTTCAACAGCCATGACCATCACCTTCAAGACACTGGCGGAAAAAACAGAGGGGCTTCCGGTATAGGGGGTGTTATATGGGAGGAACTGTCTTACTATTGGTTGCTAGTGTCCAATCACCTAAAGGTAAGCGTATAACCCACATAGTCATTATTATGGTGCTCTGTGTCCCGTGATTTACGATAAAGAAAGAGAATTCTCCCAATCACATATTTCTGAGGATGACATTTTCTGGCTCCACACCAAGTAACATAGGCAATGACTAAGCACTAACTTTTGCGCAAAACGCGTCTACCTCTCTTCCCCTGCTCCCTCTGTCAACCACTTGCTCATATGAAGCTTCAATAAAAGGATTTTTGGAAGTGCAGCTGTCCGGAATAATTTCCTTATGCCATTTTCTGGCTTCACACTAAGCAATATAGGCTTTCCAGGTCCAATAATTGATCCTCCTAGTGGCTGCTTTTCTGGCATTCACTAGGGCAGACAACACCGGTCCCAAGATGCCACGATCCTTTAACACCCTGCTTCAATAACCATGCCGTCAAATTTAGAGACTGTAAATTGGGGTGGAATATAGGACTTTGAGACAGATCGGGCGGTGCAGAAGCGTCCATGGCCTGTCTATTGCCAGTCTCACGATCTCTGTAAACCAGGGCCTTCTGGGCCAGGCTGGTGCCACCAAGATGACTGGAACCCCATCTCCGAATCCTGGACAAGAAATGTGGAAGGAGGAGAGCATAAGCCAGGTAGAGCTGGTTCCATGGCACTACTAGAGCATGTACTCCGATCACCAAGGGATCCCTTGTCCGGGACAAACTGCTGTAGCTTGATAGACCTGGCCATCCAACGCTGGCAGATATCCCAAAACACGTTTGGGTGTAGGGACCATTCCTCGGGGCAGATCTGTAGGCGGCTGAGATAATCTGCCTTCCAGTTCTCTACTCCGGGATAAGGACCTCTGCCCAGGTTAATATGTGGTTCACCTCCTCCTGGGTTGATTGGCTCCTGGTACCACCCTGGTGGTTGATATAAGCCACTGCAGTGGCATTGTCAGACTGAACCCTGATGGGGCAGTACTGAAGCTCCACCATCCAGGACCGTACATAACTCCAGGATGTTGATGGGAAGGCTCTGCCCTTGACCATCTCCCTTAAGCTGTGAGCCCCTCTAGGGTCGCTCCAAGACACTGGGAGGAAGGATCTCCCCTTTTGCAGGTTTGGATCCTGCAACCACCAGCTTAGGCGTGCCCAGGGAGATAAGGACATGGGGTAATCCAGGGCTTAAGCTCTCCTGTTCCAAGCCAACAAGATGTCTTGTTGTATAGGCCTGGAATGGAATTAAGCATAGGAAACTGCCTCGAAAGGGAGGACACCATCCTTTCCAGAAGACTCATACAGAGCCGAATGGAGGGTTGCCTGGTGCCCTTTACCTGATCCTTCAGGGTAGGGTTGTCCCGATACCACTTTTTTAGGACCGAGTACAAGTACCGATACTTTTTTTTTTAAGGTCACGTGACAGTGTTTTTTTTTTTTTTGGGGGGGGGGGGGTGAACGGTGTATGTGTGTGTGTTTTGTTTTTTTTACAATTTTTATTTTTTACAATAATATTTTTTTTTTTATTCTTTATATTTTTTTTTTTTTTTTTTTTTTAATCAGCCCTGTTGGGGGGCTTTGGTGAGATATCAGGGTCTTAACAGACCTCCGATATCTCCCCCTTGAGACAGAGAAAGAGACAGGATAGAGATTCCCCAGTCCCTTTCTCTGCAGCCTCAGCTGCACTGAGAATGAATGGAGAGAAGACAGTGGCTCCTCTCCATTCATAAACTGAGACATCGTAATCACAGGAGATTACAATGTTTCAGTTATGTGAATGGAGAGAGTCAGCTGACTCTCTCCATTCACACAGAGGAGAGAGACAGCAGAACGGAGGGGGACAGAGAAGAAGAGGGGAACGGAGGGGACAACGGAAAGGCAGAGGGAAGGAGAGGGGAACGGAGGGGGACAGCGGAGAGACACAGGGAAGGAGAGAGGAACGGAGGGGGACAGCGGAGAGACACAGGGTAGGAGAGAGGAACGGAGGGGGACAGCGGAGAGACACAGGGAAGGAGAGAGGAACGGAGGGGGACAGCGGAGAGACACAGGGAAGGAGAGAGGAACGGAGGGGGACAGCGGAGAGACACAGCAGAACGGAGGGGACAGCGGAGGGGACAGCGGAGGGGGACAGAAAAGGAGAGAGGAACGGAGGGGGACAGCGGAGAGACACAGGGAAGGAGAGAGGAATGGAGGGGGACAGCAGAGAGACACAGCAGAACGGAGGGGACAGAGGAGAGACACAGGGAAGGAGAGAGGAACGGAGGGGGACAGCGGAGAGGGATAGAGGAAAGGAGGGGGCATGGAGGAGGATGCAGTGAGTCAGCGGTGAGCGATCACTGCTGTATGTCACTAAAGCTGCTGAAAGCCGCTGGGGGAGAATCTTGTAACTCCCCCACGCGCCGATCACAGCTGACTTCCAGGTATCGGGGAAGCATCGGGAGCATTTGCCCGAGTACAAGTACTTGGGCAAATGCTTGGTATCGGTGCCGATACCGATACTAGTATCGGTATCGGGACAACCCTACTTCAGGGCACAGATCTTTACGAGGGGCAGAAGTACCTTTGCCTGGACCGTATCCAGGATCAGACCTAGAACTTGAGACTGAGCTGGTCTCAAGGCTGATTTTTTGGTATTTATGACCCAGCCCAGGCCTTCTAAATACCACACTATGCAGGATACACTGTTCCAGGGCCTGTATTGAGTGATCTCTGAGCAAGAGGTCATCCAAATATTCTAACACCAGGATCCCCTGGGCCTTTGTAAGACCCAGTATAGGTGCTAGGATCTTTGTAAATGCTCGGAGGTGCTGTGGCAAGCCTGAAGGGCAGTGCCACAAACTGGAAATAATGTTCCTCTACTGTAAAATCACAGAAACCTCTGATGAGGCTGAAGGATAGGTATGTGTAAATATGCATCCTTGATAACGATGGAGGCCAAGAAGTCTCCCAGCTGAAGCGAGGCTGCTACCGAGAGGACTGACCCCAGCCTGAACGATTGGATTAACAGATGTTTCAGGGATCTTAGGTCCAAGATTGGCCTTACGTCTCCATTTGGCTTTAGAACCGTGAACAGGTTCAAATAAAACCCTGTGCCTCTTTCGGACACAGGAACCTGTATGATCACTCCCTGATGCACCAACTGCTCTAGTACTTGAAACAATAAGTTTTTTTGGAGGATTTGCAGGAATGTTGGATCTTAGAAACCAGTTAGTAACTGCGAGACACTGTTGGAGGTGACCCACTCGTCCTACACCACTGTTCTCCAAACGTCTGCCAATTGGGGCAGCCTCCCCCCACCAGATAGAGCGGGGGCGTCCCCTCAAAATGAGGGCTTGGTGCCGGGTTTAGAAGAGATATGGACCTAGGGTTTTTGCTGGCCCTGCAGCTTGCCCCTGGCTTAAGCGCCCTGTTGGAGGCGAAACTGCCTTGGTGCCGAAATACATGAGGAAGTCGGAGGTTTTTAACGAGGATGCCTGGTCCTTATCTTCACAGGAAGAACTTTCCTCCGGAAATCTTTTGGATGCAGCTGTCCAGATCACCAAACATTCCCCCATGAAAGGGAAACCCTGCCAGTTCTTAAGCCACACAAGTCTGCACATGTGTGTAGACAGAAGAGCCAAACGAGATACTTTGTGTCTAGAATCCTTTGAAAGGCATCTACAGCAAAACACAGCACTCAAGGAATATCTGCCCTATTTTCAGCAAGATCATCCTCCTTATTAGGTCTGTCCTGATCCTTTAAGGTCTGGCAGACTCCAATTGCTGCGACAGCTGGCTGAATAGCTGAACTGGCCAAGGAAAAAGAAGCCTTTAAACAAGGACTCCAGGTTTCTTGTCAACAGGGTCTTTCAAGCCCTGTGTATTATCCACTGGACAAGTTAGGTTCTTGTTTATCCACTTAAGGACCAGCCACCGCAGTTCTACTGGCAGGTTGGCTTCCCTGGGTGAAATCGCCATAACTGTATGTCGGATGCTTTAAGAGCGCTGGGGTGCGTGCCCACGGTGTGACGATGGAGTGCATGGCTGGCCATTGCGATGCCTGCTGGCCACCTGCAATCACTCCAGACAGACAGAACGGAGATCTGTCAATGTAAATAGAACAGATGTGTCAGGGGAGGAGAGAGATCTCCTGCTCCTACTGATTATTAACAGTGATCGGTCTCCTCCAGGCAGTCCCATGCTCCCCACAGTTAGAAACACTCCCTAGGTAATCCTGCTAAAAATCGCAGATCGCCGCCATTACTAGTAAAAAGATAAATTAAAAAAACTCATGACAAATATATCCTTTTTGTAGATGCTATAACTTTTGCGCAAACCAATATACACACCTACATATTTGTTTAAAAAAAAAAAAAAAAATTGCAGTAGAATATATATTGGCCTAAACTGATGAAAAAAATTAATTTTCCAAAAAATCTTTGGATATGTATTATAGCAAAAAGTAAAAATGTTTTTTTTGTTTTTAATCGTCGCTTTTTGTTTATAGCGCAAACAATAAAAGCCGCAGAGGTGATCAAATACCACCAAAAGAAAGCTCCATTTGTGGGAAAAATAAAGGACTATTTTATTTGGGTACAGGGTCAGACGACCGCACAACTGTCAGTATTTACATACCCCAGAAAGGAGACCCTTTAATTGGGCTCACCAAGCCCCTATGCATCAATCCTGCTAAGCACTTTAGCCTGCCAACAAACACCTGGTGACTCACGTGACCCGGGTAAGGAGATATGAGTTGCTTTAAAGTAAATGATACAGAGCCTACTCTGTCCCACAGTTGTCCCCTGGAAGCGCTGCACGTTAGCCATTTACAGTTTAAATAAGATGGCTGTGCTTAGGGACGGTCTGCACATAAGCGCACACGTGGCTGTGTACGTGCACGAACGAATCCTCGTGCTCCATTTTAGAGCTACGGCGCATGCGCGGCTCAGTACACACAACATACTGCGTGGCAAGCCGCATGCGCCATGGCTGCCAACAGCTATGAACGATCATGCACTCTGGCGAACGCACATGCGCCAGGGCAAACCAAGCTGAGCAATGGCGCACCTCTTGCTGTTTTTCCTTATGGAGAATCCACGGACAAAGACAACAGAAGAAAAAAAAAAAAAAAGGTACTCCAATTCAAACACCAGCAGCTAGCCCAAACTCCACCCTGTGGTCACCGCTACACAGGTGTCCAGCCTTAGCTAGATTGACAGATTGTTGCATACATGGGGCACCCCACAATAAGTAAATAAGGAGGGATTTCACTTACCCATCCTGGCGCAGGGCAACCTTAGAAACTAACAGCCCAATCTTCAGCCACCACGGCAGGTTACTATCACTTGGGGACCTTCAAGGACTGGCTTTTTTTTAGGGTCCACTCCCTTGGACCTGTACAGCACCCTGCAGGAATTCCTTAGCTCTGTGGTGTCCAGGATTCCATTTTGCAGGGCCCAGCGCCCGCAGGACGCATTACAGGCAAAACCTCACAAGACCCTTGCATCTTTTGCGAGGTCGGGTACCATTTATCTTAGCATAAAATCTGGTTTCAAATGGATCTGGTGAATCCCTTGATTTTAGAACCGTGCTGGGGCTTCAAGACCTGGAGCTTGAGATGGCGCAAACATGCCCATCCACCTTGCAGACACTGGTAAAAAACTGAAGTACTTCCTGTATGGGAGGGGTTATATAGGGAATTACTTCCTTTCTAAAGACCTTTGGTCTGCCAGTGTCCATTCACCTGGAGATTAAGTATAACCCAGTAGGTAATGAATATTAGCCTATGTCCCGTGATGCATGATAAAGAAAAATTGTTCTTTTCAAAAATTTAAGCGATGCACATCCACCACTTAAACCAGAGCTTCACCCAAAAGGGGAAGTTGCACTTTAAGGCCTCCCCAGCTCCTGCTTGTGAAATTGAGGAGCTTTTGAGGACTTGGGCACCTTAGGCAGTCGGAACCAGAAGTTCTCCTACCTCCCCCTCCCTAAGTCTTCTGGGACACGATAGGTCCCAGAAGAATTTGGGTCCAGTCACAGAGCTGCTCGCACATGTGCAGTGGGCACCCGGCTGTGAAAGCTTGCGGCCTATAGTAAAGATGCCGGCAAGGGAGGACACAGGTATGACACAACCGGGGTGAGCACACCACTTGATCAAGGGACAGGAGAGTGGCCGTCAGACTGGAGCTCTGCTTTAATGGCCCTGTAATCTACATTACTCTTACTGTGTTTTTCTGCCCACCTGTAAAAAATCCTGAGCTCTTGAACCTCCTTTTCCCTTCCGTTTATTAGGAACAAGTAGCACACATTCACTGTGATCATGTACACTGACACACACACACACACACACACACACACAAATCCCATAGTCCATCTGAGAAGCAAGCAAGACCGGATGGCTACAATCTTACAGAGGGACTTTACTGCTGCAAGATCACAGCAGAAAAAAACAAAAAACAAAAAGAATTTAAGCAGCTAGGAGCAACAGAGGGTGTTTAAAGTTAAAAGGTTTACCCTAATGCATTCCCTGCATTAAAAGGTAAAACATTTTTGCCATTTACTGTTCCCTGCTCCACAAGAGATAGATACCTGAATCCTATATGGATCTATCACTGTGTCCAGCTGCCATTCTTCTCTCCTCACCCTGCTCACTACACTGAAAGCAACAGGAGCCATCAGATCCTGCTACTATCAGTCAAATCCAGTGAAGGAGCTGGGGGCAGGATCGAGCCGTGCTAGGTGTGTCAATGAACGCATACAGCCTGGCTCAAGAGTGAGCCCCAAAATCTGTCCCTACAGCAAGGGGTTTGCTATGAGGGCGGACACAGAAGAGAAGCAGCCAAGATCGCCAGCAGGGGACCCCAGAAGAAGTTTGGGGCTACTTTGCAATATTAATGCATAGAGCAGATTAACATGTTTATTACCCGCTTTGTTTATTGCAATTGCAAAAAATGCCTTTAGAAATGTTTTAAAGTGTTACTAAACCCAGGGCCCTGCATTCACTATGTCTGGTCTCCCACAGTACACAGAACAAGGAAATGCAATTATTTTAGTAAATATAAACTGCTAAATACCCTTATCAGCAGTATATACAGTCCTGTGATTTCTATCAGTGCCCGGTGAAGCTTGGAGGAGGAGTTTTCATACTGCACCGAGCTGTTCTATGAGGCCGCAAGGCTCCTGACCCTCTGGACAATGCCGAGCGGCCCTGTGCTGATCACATGCACTCTCCCAAGAAAAAAACCTCTAGCAATACACACCAAACTGAGCATGTGCAGCCTGACTCCAAAGGCTCTGTCTTATACAGACATGTTCTGGAGTCAGTGAAAGAAGAGGATCTGTGCATGCAAGATAAAGCAGCCTTTTTACACAAGGCGGAGGATTAGCCCCCTTAGGTTCCACAGTGAGTATAACAAACATACTTTACTACTGCATATCGAGACTGATTTTACTATTGTGCGTTTAGTAACACTAAGCATACTTTAGTGGATTTTTTCCCCCCTTTTTAAACCAGTCTAGAGTCACTTTAACCCCAGTATTCCAAGTGAAAAAAAAAAAAATTTAAAGCTTAAACTGAGCACGGACCTTTTGCACAGCACGGGCAGTAGTGAACTGTTAAACAACAAAAAAAAGTCTACATTTTGTTCACAAAAAAAAAAAATAGTTTCTTGGCACAATAAAAAGGGTACGTTTTAAAAGCACTGGTGGGAATGGTTTCTGCTCAGAAGCGAGAACAAGCAGCACAGTATCAAGATTAAAAAAAGGTTCATAACGCACACATTTTATTGACCGGCTGTAAAAGGAAAACAAATGCAGCCTTATTCTTAAGCTTAGTGCTTACTCTTGAAGCATGCAACACAGATATATAATATTTCAAAATACTGGCATCACAAAGTTCATACGAGTTTGTTCATTCCATATTGCTTTAATTCAGAGGACAAACTCTGGAGTCAGTTCAGGAAGGCCATAAGAAGAAAAAAAACACAACACGTTACATGTCCTTTCACAAAGAAGTCTTTTAAGTGTCAAGGCACATTACATTAGAAAAAAAAAAAAAAAAAACTGGAAAGTCCCCACTTTCTCCACTTTGCTGCTTCAAATCACCTGAACACAGATAAATTTAACTTTATAAGCTGTGGGGAGATTTAACACTGAACATGGGTTTTAATCTGCTGCATTATTTAAATTCACAGTATTGCCCTTAGATTCCAGCTCTAAAAAGGTCTTAAATAGACCTTTGAAAGTGCCCAACATCCCGGAAACTGCAGGAAATACTCAGGAAACCTCCCAGTCTCATTTACTCCATCCCGCCTTCGGGTTCTGAAGTATTTTGATCAGGTTAATAACAAAGTGTCAGAGACAAACAGGGCACTGTAGTGTTCTTGTTTAAACCTTTGCTTTGCCAAAAAAAAAAAAAAAAAAATGAATTCCTTCATTACCTTGCCTTCAGAAAGCTGACATTTAAGTGATTTTGCACAGCTAGGATACCTACTGAAAAAAAAAAAAAAAAAAAAAGTACCTTTATTGCTAAAATGTATATATTAGGCAATTTGTTTCAGTGAATGCCCATAAAACAAAAATGAGTGGAAAACAGCTTTTTAATTGTGCTGTAAATCTTCTGCATACACCGCAGCCCGTACATGTGAACCATCAATAAGCACAGCACATTTCACAGTATAGGTCTACAGGGATATGCTGCATATGGCTGTGGGAAAAAAGACAGAGCAATAACGTCCTGTGCAAAGGGAAAGTCACGGGACTATCAAAACGTTCACATCATCCCAAGCTGTATATGCATTACCGCTTTAATTGACTCGAAGAACTAGAAATGAAACAGGACTAGTTTTAAAAAGTACAGTGGCTTTAAATATATTAGAGACCTTGTGGGACTAATCTAGTCATAGACATTTTAAAAAACACAGAATGTACCAATAAACTGCCATGCCATTTTATTTGCTCCATGGAGCAAGACATATCACTTCTGACTTAATAGGAACAATAAATATTCATACTCCCACAGGGATGCTGGGACGTCATACCAGTTCTCAGCAACTAATAAGTGGTCACTGCAAACTGTGTACAACACCTCTGGCATATGATAGCTTGGAAAAAAAAAAAAAAAAAAAAAAAAAACAAGCAGTGTAATGTAATGGAAAAGTTGCCCGTCAGGACTGCACTGTCAACTTCTAAGTGCCCACATGGGGGGGCTTAATAGCATGGCACATTACGTAATTTTATCCATGCATGGGTGAACGTCACCTCTGTTGACAGGCAATCTAGCTGGCACTGATCAACCTGCAGATCCTAAAAACACAAAGACCTTTATTGCATGTATTCTGTTATATGGCTCTGCAAGACTGCAGTGTGTACTGCAATTGTAATTGAATGCTAATAAAAATGACCTTTCCTTTTTAAAGAGTAGCCCAAGCCACCCCCCCCTCCCCCCAAAAAAATAAACATAAGTCAGCAGCTACAAATACTTAATTTTGGGTGATGTTCCGCTTTAATTTGCAGTACTGTCATTCTCTATAAAATTGCAATGCAGTGTCGTAACCTGAGGGCGTTCTGTACATAGAGGTACAGAACACCCCCCAGAAATGTAATTTCCTGCATGTGCGATTGGCTTACTGATATTCCCAGAAGTCAGCACTAAGATACAAGTCCGATTTTGAGCATCCCTGCAATAAAATTTTTTTCTTTGTGGAGATACTCCCAAAAAGGGAAATCACATCTAAGGGGGATGCAGACCCTGCCACATTCCTCATTGGAACCCTGCAAGTGCAGCAGCCAATTGGTAATTATAAAGTCTCTCCCATTCACTGTGCACAGACAAAAAAGGTAGGAATCTGCAAAAAAGTTTGTTAAATCCTTGCAATGTATATAGATCACCGAGAGGGGAATGCTTTTTCCGCAAAAGTGGAGTTACTCTTTAAATTTGTTAAATGTGTAAAGCACAAGAACCCCTAGAGGACACCATTAGAAAATGTGCATTAAGTATTTCAACCAAACTAGGAGTCATTTGGTATATTTGAGATAATAAAGTGGAGTGCAGTCCATTCTGCAGTCATATGTCCCGTTTTCAGCAGACAGCAGGCTGAAGTCCGCTGACGTCACAGAGCCAGTCCAGGCTCAGGCAAATTTGTGATAATAGAGTCGGGGTCCGCCCACATGCCTGGGCCAGTGGGCCACTGAGAGCCTGAGCCAGCTGCTCCCACCCCCTCCACAGCCCAGCACTCCAGTGAGTGAGGGGGGCAGAGCAGAGAGCTGGTGACTAATAGTCACCAGCTCACTGAGCCTAGAGAACCTCAATGTTCAAGCCGACAGGGTGCCGATGCTGCATGCACCTAGGTAAATATGATTGTGAAAAAAAAAGTCAGGAACAAAGGTGCCACGTGGACCTGGAGGCTGGAAGTGTGGGCTTTGGGGTTTTTGATAGCACTAAACATTTTTTATTAACTATGAATTATGTAAGATATCATGTAATGCAAAGAGATTACAAACAAATATGCTATAGTTGTGCAAAACTTAAACTTAATATTTCCAAGAGTTCTTTGGAAATACGGTATATCTTCTGTATACAGTGTGCAGAAAGGTCTAGTGACATGTTTCCTACAACAGCAAGTGTAAAAGGCATTTATAAGCGAAATATACAAATTTAATAAAGTTATATACAAAATGATTGTACAAAGGCCAGGAATCCATTGTAAATCGTTCCTTCAACTTGTTGATCTGAGCTCAACCTACTGTATTTCTTTGGTCACTTTCCCTCAGCTTAAAAGCTAAATACAAATTTATATAAGATTGAGAATAAAAAATACATGGCCTGGCCCTTCCATTTAAATATATCTATGTAGTCACTGACAAAACAAACAAAAGCCACACACTTAGCAAATCAATTTGTGGGCTTTCCTTGATTTTATGGCAGTGTTCATGGATCGAAATACAATCTCTCTCCCACCCCTCTCCTCCCAACTGCTGTGTTCTACTTTGCGTCGCATGTTACTTCTGACTCCTGTGCACTATATACTATGTTGTGCTTTACCAAAAGTAACCAAAGCATTTATGCGCTCGACAGCTGTGGATTTTAAAGACAGACATTCTTTAAAGGTGGGCTCAGACAAAATTACACTAGTGTTGAAAAAGCATAAATTACGTTTTTTTTCTTTATATAAATAGTTGTCCCGAAGTTTATGAGTGTCTGAGACATGGTCACTTGTGACACAGTAATTAGGAGTATTTTGAATACCCACTCTGTATAATCGTCTGCTCTCCTCTAATCGATGGCCACTAGTCAAGCTGCCCCAATAGCTCCCACCGAGTCCCGCGAGACGAGCAAGAGCAGCACTGCTGCTGGTGGGCACAGCACTGGATTGAGATAGGACTCCAGTAAGTATTTTAGTTTGGGGGGGGGGGCACACGCGAAAGCAATACAACTAAATGGACATTTTTTACCTTAATGTAGGGAATATATTAGGGTAACAAATGGCCTGCCTTTAGAATCACTTTAACTACAGGAGTGTGATCAGATGTCCTGAATACATCACCATTCAGAACAAAATTGGTAACGATAAGGCCCCATACACATAGGCCTAAAAAGCACATTTACAACAGTTATTTACAGATCTGAATGCAGGTGTATTGTTTACAATGGAGTCATTCACATAAAGTGCAAACATACACTGCCTTCACATCTAATGAAAAATCTGCATCTGAAGACATGTGTATACACTTATAAACATTGAGAAAAAAAAAAAAAAAAAAACATCATGTACTTACCAGTGCCCCAGTGCCTGGGGTCCAGCAGGGTTTTCCTGCAGGCTGTTCTTACTCCTGTGGGACCCCGGTGCTGCCATCTTGAATATGGGAGCAAGCTGTGGCTGCCAGAAGAACCACAGCTGGCTCCCCCACTGTGCATGCACAAGCTCACAGCGATTTGTGAATGGTCCCGAAACCTCCTGAGACATGTGATGTTTTCCAAGAGGCTGTGGGAGGGGGTAGGGAAATATACGCCATCCTCGCTTAGATGATTGCGAAGTGGAAGAAAGTACAAAAAAAAAAAAATAAAAAAAAAAAAAAAAAACTCTTTCCCTGGCCACTAAGAAACGCTTAATGAGGTCTTCCTTTGCCGGTCTTGTATCAAGATAGACCGAGAGGGCCACTATCTGAACCCGAAGGGTGCTGACCACTAGGCCCTTGTCTACTCCGTCCTGGAGAAAGTAAACTCCAGGATAACCGGAACAGTGATGGAGGTCATCTGTTTCTTTTCCCCAGGAACAGAAAGTCTTCTAAATTTGAGCAAATCTTTTTAGTCACTGGTTTTCTGCTCAGGAGGGCAATCACTCTTTGAGCAGCCTTTGCATTTTACGATCTGGCGCTCACTAACCAGGCTGTCAGCTGGAAAAATTCTGGCCTTGGGTGTAGTACTGACCCCTGCCCGAGAAGATCCGGCCTGTTCGGGAGCTTCCATGGCTCTGCCACTGCCATGGATCTTAAGCTTGAGAACCAACCTGTCCTTGGCCACCAGGGTACTATCAGGGGGAGCTGGCCTGGGGACTGGTTGAGCTTCTGAAGGACCTGCGGAATCGGTGCTAGGGATGGGAAGGCGTATGCCAACCTGCACTGCCAGGTCTGAGTCAGGTTATCCAAGCCTTCTGACTCCCTCTTGTGAAATGTAGAAATCTCTTTACCTTCCTGTTTTGCAGGTTGGCGAACAGATCTATTTCCAGATTTCCTAAGCGCTGCACCAGAGTTTGAAATACCTTGGGGTTTAGTTCCCATTACCCCTGCTTTATCGGCTGATGAAGTCCGCCTTGGTGTTGCTTGTCCCCTTAATGTGGACAGCTGATATGGAGAGAACTTTTTCCCTTGGCCCAGTCCAGGATCTCCTTGGATAATTCTAGAAGGGGTCTGGACCTGGTGCCTCAAGTAGGCTACGACAGTGGCGTTGTAGGAGCTTACTTGAACCTCCTTGCTCATGATGCTTTCTTGAAAGGCTTTCAGGGCCTCCTCCCACGGCTTTGAGCACCCTATAGTTGGATGACATCCGACCTAAGGAGCTTTTCAATTGACCTTGGGCTTTCTCCTTTCCTAGGTGGGCCCCCCACCCCCAGGAACTGGCATCGGTGGTAACTTTTACCAGATCCCACTGCACCCATGGTCTGCCTCCCTTTAGGTTTTTGGGTACTGTCTACCACTCTAGGGAGGACAGAACCTGAGAGGTGAGCACTATCTCCTGATTTTTGTCCCAGGAGGACAGGAAGAAGAAGTGAAGGACTCGAGTGAAGTTGCACCCAGACTATGGCCGGTATACTTGCCGACATCAGACCTAGGATTCTTAGCACCTCCCTTCTGGAGCGTGACAGTTTTTATCACGTCCCCCACTGATGAAGCTAGTTTTGCCACCTTGTCCTTTGGCAAGAAGAGCTTCTGTAGTCTGGTGTCCACTGTGTAGCCTAGGAAGGTCTTGACCTGTTCTCGTTCAAGGGAGGATTTTTCCATGCTGACTATCCAACCCAGGTTTGACCTGGGTGACTGATGGTCCGGAGATTAGTAGGGTGTCCAGGTACGGAATCAGAGATATACCCTGGAGATGCAGAAAGGCTACTGCCTCTGCTAGGATATTTTTAAAAAGCCTTGGGCTGGCTGTTAACCCGAATGGGAGGGCTCTGAACTGCCAGTGAAAAATCTCCCCTCTGATGACTACTGCGAACCTCAAGAATGCCTGATGATCCACGTGAATTGGCACATGTAGGTAAGCATCCTTGAGGTCCAGTGTCGTCATGAAGGTCTCCTTCATGAGGTTTTTGTGTATAGAGTAGATACTATCCATAGTACACTTTGTATTCCAAGAACGTGTTCAGGTTTCTAAAGTTTACCATCAGCTATCAGAAACTTTCCTGATGGCTTGCAAACAACGAATACACAGCAGTAGAATCCTTGGTATTGTTTTCACCTGCTGTTCTACCATTTCCTGGATACCTTCCAGAAGGGCTGATCTTTTCAAGGCATCTCCGGTCTCCGGGGGGGGTGTTGGGGGGATGTGTATGGGTGATCATAGAGGGGGATTTTGTCAAAAATTCCAAGTGATATCCTTCTCGCAGGATCTGGCAGATGTAAGTGTGCTCTTTTCCCACTGAGGAACAAAGTGGGACAGCCAACCCCCCACCCTGATCTTGGCATCACTTAGTTTCTTTGGTGCCGACCCTGGAGGAGGAAAATAAATTTGTTTTTGCCTTCTCCTACCATAGCCCCACCTTCTGTTGGGCTCTTTTTTGGCTCTATGCTGCAGTTGCCCAGGGGGGCCACGAAAAATTCTTACTTTTTTTTGGGCTTTACTGGGAATTTTTTTACCCATTTCTGAGGACTTAGACAGAACGTTGTCCAGGCCCTGGCCAAACAGCAACAGGCCCTGAAAGGGAAGGCTGGATAGTTTACCCCGTGCAAGTCTAATACCATATTCTTCAGGCCTTAATCCAGACAGCTCTTCTAGCGGAGTCGATTAATGCGACCGTTTTAGCTGAGGAGGAAGTCTCCTGGTCACCCTCTTTAAAAGGAAAATCTCCTTTTCCAGGTTTTTTTTTTATCTGACAATTCTCCTTTCAGGCTCCCTCCATTCCTGTAGGATCAGATCCTTTAGGGATTGATGGAATGGGAACACCCTGGATTGAGCCTTGCTCAGCCCCCTGTATACCTTGTCCTGCGCAGAGATTACTCTAGGGGTTTCTGGAATCTCCTCGTGGCATATCGCCTGAAGGAGCCCATCCAGATCCTCCAGGGTGAAGAGGTGTCTCCTTAACCTTGCATCCTCCTGTGTCTTGTTTAGCTGGTCTGGATCCATCTCCCCATCTGAGCTGTGGTCTGACCGGACTTTCTATTTTCCCCACATCCTCTTCTTCCTCCTCTAAATGAGCTAGTGGCATTGACTGAGGGTGGGAGGAGAGCACTAGGTCCCTCTCCGGAGAGGCTTTCCTGGGAGGATGTGCCTTCTCTAGGGAAAAGCTCCTCTGGATCAGGACTCTGGGCTGCTGACTGCCTGGCGGCTTCACGGAAAGACTTGATTGTTGCCAGCATTTCTGTCTGCATAGATGTAAGAAACTTTCATCAAAGTAGAAGCCTTTTTCACTGCTAATTTATTGATACAATTATAGCAGAAGAGTTTTGAATGGGACTTTGGGAGCTTATCCTTACAGTACCCACATTTTTTTGAGGGGGCAGTTTGTCAGGGGCCTCCTGGGTTCCACTGGAGGATTCTTTAAGACATGAGATAGAGCATACATGTAATTTTACTCTGTCTTCCCCCTAACTGCAGGCTTGTAATGGGGGGGGGGGGAGGGTAAGGCTATTGGTGAAGCCCAGCCTGTTCTGGCCAGCCCAGGAATTTTCAGTCCCCTAGAAGCCAGGACCTCTCACCCCCCCTTTTCCAAGGGGGGGTTTCTACTCACCGGGCCCCGACCTGGATCTGCCTGCAGTTGTAGTTGCTTTCCCTTCCTCCTGTTCCATGAGGAGGTTGGCTGGGTCCTGGGCTGCTGGTTCTGCTTGTGGGGCTAGTTCAGAGAGCCAACCGCCTTGCTCTGTCTCTCCACACCGCTCTCCCAGTGTTTTTTTGGCACTTCTGGGTCGCGCTGTTTCTCAGGCACCACCCACTTCCTGTGATGCAGCTGTGTACCACAGTGAGACTTGGAGTTCAGCACTTCCTGCAAGATGATTCCAGGAAATGAAGAGCGGCTGGCGGTGGCATTTTATGCACATTCAGCGATGGCGAGCACTCCCTGTGGCAAGAGCGCTGGTGCAGCCTTGAGGGCGACCTGTGAGAAGGACAAGCCTGCAGGTTAGTTCAGCCTTCCCCGGCCTCCCTAGAACCTGTCTCAACAGAAGACCATCAGACCCTCCCCGGTCATTTGGTCTTTAAACAAAACAAACATGCTGCTGTGTTTGGGAGACACACAATCAATACTGGGGATCAAGGGGGAAGGGTGGGGACTTGTAACAAGCTGTCGATTGTTTCCTGTAGGGAGATGCCCTCATCTCAGGTTGGGCGTCCTAGAAGGTGATAGGAGAAATTACAAATCTTTTGCCAGGTACAACTGGTTCTCCACACATAGTACTAAACTTCAAATGTATTAGTTTTTTCCTCTCAACACCAACGCATTACATCTGAACAATGCAAAATCCCTTCCACCCGCATACTTTAGTTTAGATGTGTGCAATGGCACCAAGTCACAGCACCACATCCCCCAAACGATTGTGCATGTTATTTTCTAGTTGTAACAAAACTGGAGTTGCATCTAAAATAGGCAATGGAGTGATACCAAGCAGTATGGAAATCTGAAAAGTATATGCTCCTGTAACCACCAACAAAAAACCCACTAAAAAAAGCTGGTTAACCCAACAGTTGAAAAATAATGAACAAGTCTAATACCATGAATGTTCAAATGAATTTCGCGCAATATTATCAATGGTGATGTGAAAAATGGTGGGATAGGGACAAAACTAATATATAGTGGGGGCTGTAATAGTAGTCGCTAGGATCAACGATCTCTGTGTTAGAACATATGTCAGTTACCACTATTTGACAATAAAGTGATGGTGCTGTAATAAAGTGAAAACGTGCCGGTATCTAAATTGCCAAAAAAATGATCATAAAGTGCAGGCAAGCTGGGATACCATAAATGAATTATCGTGAATAAATACTGGTGAATAAAAAATCCTTATAAAAAATCCTTATAAAAACTGATTAATTAATATAAAGTGCAACCCATCAAAAAGATAAATACATTATACACAGACAAGTGCCAACAGTGAACTATAAAATAGTGTAATCACAATTCATTTAAATGTGCCTTTAAAAATAGGGTGACAGCATTGCAGAATTAAAAATGAAAAGTTCATAAATTCTTAGATAGGTGGCGCTGTTGGAGAGGTAAAAATAGTCCTATTAAGATCTGTGTATGTCTTGTGTACTGGATAAATTATTCCTATAGTGGTGCCTTCTAGTACAGTCTCACAGAACTCTCACCTCAAAGTAGTAAAAGTCAAGCTGTGGTAATTAAATCCTTGCAGTGTGGAAGTACTGTCTGAAAGCCTCTCCTTCTTAGTGCTTAACTCTTCATATTTTCTCCTTGCTTCCTCCGCTCTAATACAGCTCAAAACGGGGGGGGGATAAAAATAGGGGAGGGAGAGAGAAGACAGGCTCCACTAGTGTATTATTGTTTAAAAACAAAGGGGGGTGTTTATTAGGTTCATGCTCTTACATTTATTAGCATAAAAACAGGCAGAGTAAAAACGGATGAGAAGTCTGGCGTTCTCAGCGCCCTCTCACTTGTGTTGTCAGCTGTGTGCCGCTCCAGCCAATCCCTACGCATTACGACACGTCACGTGTCTTCATCTGGGGAACCGGATTGGCTGTTCTATGTAACCTTATATATAGTGAAACCGGAAGTGCTGAAACCGCCATTTTGCTTGTGGGTATACTGTTAAACTCGGCGGCCTGTATGCTAGAACCGGAAGTTCTAAAACGGCCATTTTACTTATGGTTGTATTTATTCTAATCGGCGGTCATTTTTCTTTAGATTTGGGATGTCGATTCGCCACCATTTTGTTGTAGATAGCTGTAACACTACTCTATGTAATGGACTACTATGTGGGCGGCCATTGTTTTGGTGGAGATACAATTAAATGTTATTTCTTATTTACCATAGTTACCTAAAAAGAAGAAAAAAAAAAAAAAAAAAAGTAGAAGTGAATGACACTGGGCTAAAAAGTAATTAATAACCAGATTTGTCAATTAAAATGGCGATAGAAAACAGCCTGGTGACAACCAGACAGGCCTCAAGCACTCCCATGAGAAAGTGCAGACAGCAGCCCAACATCTGCAGACCAGTATTTATAGAAATGTTAAAAAGGTCTTTGAGACTCCTCCACTCTACAAATTTTCACTGCCAAATGAAATTCTTCTATTGGAAAACTATTTTCCAGACATCTGCTGATCTCCATTCCTGCATGCTCACTGAGAGATGGCACAATAGTGTCTCGCTTTAGTTCAACATACAGTGCCTAAAACAGTATTCATACACCTTGAAATTTTCTACATTTTGTCATGTTACAACCAAAAATGTAAATGTATTTTATTGGGATTTTATGTGTTAGACCAAAGTGGCACATAGTTGTGAAGTGGAAGGAAAATGAGTCAATACTTTGTAAAACCACCTTTCGCTGCAAATACAGCTGCAAGTGTTTTTGAGTATGTCTACCAGTTTTGCACATCTAGAGTCATTTTCGCCCATTCTTCTTTGCAAAATAGATCAAGCTCTGTCAGATTGGATGGAGAGCGTCTGAACAGCAATATTATAAGTCTTGCCACAGATTTTCAATTGGATTTAGGTCTGGACTTTGACTGGGCCATTCTAACATGAATATGCTTTGATCTAAACCCTTCCATTGTAGCTCTGGAAGTATATTTAGGGTCGTTGTCCTGCTGGAAGGTGAACCGCCTCAGTCTCAAGTCTTTTGCAAACTAACAGGTTTTCTTCTAAGATTGCCCTGTGTTTGGCTCCATTAACTCTGACCAGCTTCCCTGCTGAAGAAAAGCATCCCCGCAACATGATGCTGCCACCACCATGTTTCATGGTGGGGATGGTGTGTCCAAGGTGATGTGCAGTGTTAGCTTTCCACCACACATAGCATTTTGCTTTTAGGCCAAAACTGTTAAATTTTGGTCTCATCTGACCAGAGCACCTTTCACCTTTTTCCACATGTTTGCAGATTTGTGGAGTGTACAACTAATAGTTGTCCTGTGGACAGATTCTCCCACCTGAGCTGTGGATCTCTGCTGCTCATCCAGAGTTACCATGGGCCTCTTGACTGCTTCTATTATTGCTCTCCTTGCCCGGCCTGTCAGTTTAGGTGGATGGCCAGGTCTTGGTAGGTTTGCAGTTGTGCCACAAGCTTTCCATATTTGGATGATGGATTGAACAGTGCTCCATGAGATGTTCAAAGTTTTGGATAGGTTTTTATAACCCAACCCTGCTTTAAAACTTCTCCACAACGTTATCCCTGACCTGTCTGGTGTGCTCCTTGCCTTCATGATGCTGTTTGTTCACTAAGGTTCTCTAACAAACCTCTGGGGGGCTTCACAGAGCAGCTGCATTTATACTGAGATTAAATTACACAGGTGGACTCCATTTAGTAAATTAGTGGACTTCTGAAGGCAATTGGTTCCACTAGATTTTAGTTAGGTGTATCATAATAAAGGGGGCTGAATACAAATGCACGCCACACTTTTCAGATATTTGTAAAAAAAAAAAAAAAAAAAAAAAAAAAAAAAAATGAACCATTTATCATTCTCCTTCCACTTGACAATTATATGCCACTTTGTGTTGGTCTATCACAAAATCCCAATAAAAATACATTTACGTTTTTGGTTGTAATATGACAAAATGTGGAAAATTTCAAGGGGTATGAATATTTAGGCAACATCTAACTGTACAAAAAGCCACCTTGAAATCTGTTAATCAGTGCAATAGTAATTTTAATTTTTCTTACACTTTTTAGCAACAAGCATTTTACTCACATGTATTAAAGAAAGCAATATTCAGTGTCAATAGAGAATACCCGAGTGCTCACACTTTAGCTTGGTCGCTGGGTACTTTGAACACACTATTTGGTACTTAATAAAAGGTCTGTTTTCTCTATAGTATGGGAGCACAATGGTTTCGATAAGTACCTACAAGTTTTAAATGCATCAAAACTTTTTAAAATGAATGGTGAGAGTTTGGAACCATGTCCGGTTTTAATTTGTGCCCCAGTTAGAGAGAGTCACTATATTTACTTTAGTGACCATTACTGGAAATGACATGGTGGGGAAATCAAAAAGGGAAAATCTTCCATTGGAAAGGCTTGTTATGTTGACCGTTATCTAAGAGTATACTTCCATCACTTTGGATAGAGATTACCTTACTGCCAGTTGCATCTATAGGACAGGATGCAAATGGAAATGTTCCCCAATAGCACACAGATGAAAAATATAGCATGATAGAATATTAAATATCCCCTATTCTAAAAAAAATGGCTTTAGAGAATTGCTTATCTATAGCTGGGCTATAATCTCAGGATTATAAGTGTTCTACATTGTGCACTACAACCATTGTTTGCATCAGAACTAAATCTGATCGCTTGTTTAATAAGCCAAATAACATCTAATTACCTACAGCATTATCGTCAAAGATCTCAGGACAGCAAACTAAAAAATGGTCACCAGCATCTATTTTGCTATGCAAAAGGTAATAACAAAAGGTTATTGGTTAGAAGCCTTTTTAGCCAGTTCAATCTTGGTTTGCATCTATTACTATACAAAGACCATCTTTAAATATTGAAAAATATTCAAACCCTAAAAGTATATTGCATCATAATCCATTGACGGTTTTTTCCCCATTAAATACTTTTTTTTGTATGACAATACTTTTTTTTTTTTTTGTTTATGATGTCCTCACTCTAGAGATCACTGAACATCAATGCTCTGGACCAGTTTCCCTGATGGTGACAACAGTTGGCCATGCCTGTGCAATTTGTCAGCATAACAGCTTGTAGCCCTGACAAGGAACCTGTGGTAGGATGACCATGCACAACATTAGTCGGTTAAATCTAACTAACAAAAATGAAAATTCTGCAGGTTTAATGTTCACACGTGGGAATCAAAGTTCATAACTGGAAAAGCAGCTAGAAACAAAATGTAAAAAAGTCATATTTCTGGAATGCATCAGTTCATGCACGTTAGAATCCACCAATGGCCGAAGAATGCTGTGTAGAGCACAGATCAACAAGGTTCTTATGAGGATGTACCTCTACCAAGACTGTATCCACCTGATCTGTGCGTGTGCATGAAAAAACCTATACAGGAGGTAAAATGGAAGTTATCATGCATGTGCCAATGCTGTATGTAGCAGGTGTCAAAGCATATTTCACATATAGCCTGTGAACAAACGATGAAAATACCCATGTCCATATCCTTTTGCGGTTTGGGTTTTAATTACATTATAGAATGCTAAATGGAAAAAATAAATAAATAAAAAAGTATATTTAAAGTGATTGTAAAGGCTTTTTTTTTTTCTTCAAACAAACATGTTATACTTGCCTCCTCTGTGCAGTTGGTTTTGCACAAAGCAGCCTGGATCCTCCTCTCCACGGGTCCCTCCCTCCTGAGTGGCCCTCAGGCAGCAGCTTGCTACAGGGGGCAACAGATTCAGAGCTCCGTGTATCCATTCAGACACGGAGCCCTGACCCGGCCCCGCCCCTCTCTCCCCTGATTGGCTGACTGACTTTGACAGCCGCTGGAGCCAATGGCACCGCTGCTCTGTCTCAGAGAATCAGAAGGAGTGTCCTGGATGGCTGAGGGGATCATGGACATCGTTGAAGAGAGAATGAGCTCAGGTAGATAAGGGGGTGCTGTTACAGACAGGTTTTTTATCTTAAATGCATAGAATGCATTAAGATTAAAAACCTTCTGCCTTTACAACTCCTTTAAGCCTGGCAAAAAAAAAAAACCACACTACATTAAGGCGTGGCTGAATAGTATATATTTTTCATATACAGACATACATCTTACAGCAAGAAGTTACTCAAACAACAACCGCAATATACAATAAGACCCCTTATCTTATGCTCACTTGTCTACAATCTTCAAATGCTGTTCCACACTGATTATAATAAGACAGGAAAGTGCACATAGTGAAGAAACTCTTACTAGAGCAAACCTCTGCACAAGTTTGGCAATTGATAAAGGGTCCCTAATCCTGGAAAAATTCCAGAAAGTGGTGAACTTTCATAGCTGAAAATAATTAAATACTGGGTGGGTGTCCTTTGTTAGGAAATCTTGTGACCTCGGGTCTGAACTCACACTGGACAGCTCCTTGAAAATGTCTCCCTCAACGCTGAAAAGGAAGCATCTTACATCCTCATTTTTAAAAGATCCTAATGTGACTTTTCAACCTATCTGTGTCCTGTTTGACAGCTCGGCACAAAGCTTCATCCAAAACTGGCTCAAGTGACAGCAGACAAAATACAAAAAAGGTAGAAAGGTTTCTGTTTTTTCAATTAGCGTATTGCCTATGGGACAAACCATCTTTAAGACTTCATGTCAATTGATCTTTATCAAATCTTTGTTCACAAACTCCCTAGAATGTGCTAAAAGCTGAGATTTAAAAAAGAAATTTAGAATAAGTCTTCCAAATGAAGAAATCAGGTAGCACGAGTAAGCAGAGACCTTACTTCTTAAAGTGGTAGCTACACCTTATTTTCTCCTTGTTCGGTAACTACAATAGTATTCATATGCAATCTATGCAGTGGAAAATCTGCAGAGTTTGTAATACCCTTTGGAATTTCTTTATGAACAAAAAAGATCAATTAAAAAAAAAAAAAACATTGAAAACAAAAGCAGTAGCTAGTCTACAAATAATAAAATTAGAAAAAGTCCTCCTCATGGAAAATCTGAAGCTTTAATTTTGCTTTAAAGTCTCAGCAAGGTATGTTTTTGTGCTTTGTTTTAATTGTGAGCACCATGAACATTTTCTAAACTTAAATATCTTAAACAGTAAACCGGTTACATAAAAAAAAAAAAATTTCTAATCAGCTTATACCGCTGACCATCTTTTGAAAATGCTTGGTCGCCTTTCCATAATTTCAGTTACCAAGTTAGAACAAATATTGGTATCAGAAGTTTTTACGTTAATGCGCCAAAGTTTGTTTTTTAAGTCAACAATTCAAAGTACCAAAACCAGAAGATCAGAATGACATCCCAGCAGCAAGCATTTTCAGAAGGTGTTTAGCAATTGCTAAACAAACAATTGTGTTCACATTGGGTACATTGACATCTTCTCCTGGACACCTTTTTGAAATAAGGCCACTGAACGCCTTAAGGTACATTTAAAAAAAAAAAAATATATAGACTCCGTCAAAAGCCAGTCTTTACATATTAACAAGCTTTGTCTTCATCTATAGAACTTTAAGACTACAATTTGGATTTAAACTACAGCCAGGGGGTACAGGCATACCCATGTTAAAATGTCTTACGTTAATGTTTTTGGGCCTTTTCACTCCAGGTGAAGTAGGGTCTGTGTTGGGCGGCTATTCCAGCGCAGTCCACCCGCAAGACAAGGCAAAACAAAATGGGGTCGATTTATGAATAGTGGAGACTGCAAAATCTGGTGCAGCTGGACATAGAAACCAATCAGCTTCAGCTTGTTCAGTTAAGCTTTGACAAAAGTTAGAAACCGATTGGCCACCATGCGTAGCTGCACCAGATTTTGCACTCTCCAGTTTTGGTAAATCAACCCCATTGTCTCCTACCTGGCTAGCAGTTTGAAGCTTATTGAAATGTCAATGATTTTTTTTTTTTCATAAAAAAAAAAAAAACTTTGTAAAAGTGTAATGTGGCACAATCAGTGCATCAGCACTACTGTCATCCTACCACACAACAGTGGTGTGATCGAGCCAGTCACTTCCCACAGAAACATGAATACCTCACACCCTGGATGCAGAGACTGCTGCTGTGTGCAAGTTAGAGCTGTGCAATCAGCAGGGAGTGTAAGTTTTGCCCCAATACCGGTCAAATAACTGAAGATATCCTGTGAGGTCATTAGCACAAGCCGAAAAGAAAAGAAAAAAAAAAAAAAAAAAAAAAAAAATCGCACAGAGATCAGCCAACAGAAAAAGTTGGAAGCTACAGACAGTTGTCTTGGTTAACGGCAAACAAAGGCTGCATTCACAATATAGCATTTAGTGAATGTGCACAAAATTGCTTGACTTTGCACCTTTTTCTGAAATGCGCATAAACATGTGTTGCACTTGCGGTGGCAATCATTGGTAATGGTACCCCCAAACAGAAGGAAAAAAAATGCATACAGAAAAAATCTGCACGCAATACCAGTGTTGTGGTGTGAACAGGGCACAGAATTTTTTTGTAACCTTGCAGAACTTGTGCAGAAAAACTGATGTCTTTGCACCATGGTGGGAATGAGGAATCACGGGGTGACCCATATGCTCAGGGCTTGTTTACACCATACGTGCATAAAAATGGGAAAACTGCGCAGTCCCCATGGGTGTCTGTTATGTGCCTATTCACATCAATGTAGATGTCATGTCAGTTTTTCCGTGCGGAAAACTGCATACACGTTGCAGATTCCTGCACAGAAAAAAAAAATTTGCACGTGACACCAGTGTTGGTGTGAACAGGGAACACGGGGAAGAATTGTTTTTGTGCCCTTGCAGAACCTGTGCAGGAAAACAGGTCTCTGCATCATGGTGCGAACGAGGCCTCACTGTTACAGTACTGACCCATATGTTTTTCAACCCTTAGGCCTCTTTCAGACGAACGATCCGTTCAGGTCCGCCTGTCAGTTTTTTAGGCGGACCTGAGCGGACCCTCCATAGACCTCTATGGAGCGTCAGAAGTCAGCGGTGACATGTCCGCTGACATCCGACCCGCTCCGATCCGAAAAAGTGTAACGGAGGTAAACCTACTTTTCCATCCGTTTTCGGATCGGATCGGGTGACGGCGGACTCTACGGTCCGTCGTCATCCGATCCCACATAGGGGAGAGCGGCACTGTGACAGGTCCGTTGCTGCACAGTGTGCAGCGATGGACTTGTCATCTGCCTGCTCAGCAGGGATCCACGGAGCGATCCCCGCTGAGCAAGTGGATGTTCACGGGGTGGATCATCTCGGATCCGTCCCGTGTGAAAGGACCCTTACATAAAAAACCCACACACCACACTTTTAATCACTTCCGGATCGCCGCACGCCAATATACGTCTTAACTTTGAAGAGGAATATCATTATGGCAGCAGCTAGCTGCCATAACCCCGGCATCCACTTTTTCGGCTGGCGGTCCGGTTCCTGATAATAGTGGTCTCTGCGGCAGATTCGCCGCAAGATCATTTAGCGGCAGGAAAGTTCCCCCCCTTCCTGCCACGCTCTGGTGCCCTCCGCCGCTTGCCGGAGCTGTCGGCAGTGGTGGAGACAATCGGATCCTCTCACGTCAGTGGCATGGAGACGAGTGAGGGGAAGATAGCCCCCACCCGTCTCTATACCATTGCAGGGCAGAAGCGACATCAAAAACGTCACTTCCGCCCATAGCTCTTAAAAAGGGCTTTTTTTTTTCTTTTTTTTTTTTAATTGCATTTTTTTGTAAATGAGATCTAAGGCCTTTTTGACCCCAGATCTCTTAATTAAGAGGTCCTGTCATGCTTTTTTCTATTACAAGGGATGAGCTCGCGTGCAGAAGCGAACGCATATGTGAGTAGTGCCCGCATATGAAAACTGTGTTCAAACCACGGTGAGGTATCGCCACGGTCGGTAGAGAGAGAGCAATAATTCTAGCCCTAGACCTCCTCCAACTCAAAACATGCAATCTGTAGAATTTTTTTTAAACGTTGCCTATGGAGATTAAGGGTAAAAGTTTGTCGCCATTCCACGAGCGCCGCAATTTTGAAGCGTGACATGTTGGGTATTAATTTACTTAGCGTAACATTATCTTTCACGATATAAAAAAAAAAAAAAAAATTGGGCTAACTTTACTGTTGTCTTATTTTTTTAAATCAAAAAAAGTATTTATTCCAAAAAAAGTGTGCTTGTAAGACCGCTGCGCAAATACGATGTGACAAAGTATTGCAACGACCGCCATTTTATTCTCTAGGGTGTTAGAACCCCCAAACATTACTTTTTTATTTTCTAGCCAAAAAACTTTAACTTGCAAACAACAAATCTCAAAAAGAGGCTAGGTCCTTAAGTGGTTAAACTATTGAAGAAATCTGGTTTCTATTGCTCGTCTAGTGGTATTTGATGGAACTGCAATGAACCTGCACATAAAATATTCAAGTTACAGGATGTCAGCTTTTTCGTTGCAATGGAGACCAGATTTCTTCAGTCCTGCATTATTAAAAAGAAGTATGGCCAAATACTTGGTCATACTTTTGCACTCCTGTGACCCAGAACCAGCCAACAGCTAGCTAAAGTTTGCCATCAGCTGACGGTGCAGAACCACTCCAGATTCTGAAAGGATGCTGACCATATTGTCAGGATCCACCCAACTGCCTATTAGACAGCCAGCTCTTGCTCTCAGTGGAGAGCTGAACCTACACCCTCCAGTGAGTGCTGAAGGGGCAGAGTGAAGTCACCACACTCTGCTTAGAGCTGACCGAAAACTGGGGCATCAGCAGTTACCCAATTGCTCAGTTCTTGGACTTGGGGCCACTGGGGGACAGCTGCAGCATATAGGTGAGTTTTTGATTTAGGCCCCTTTCACACTTACACGACTTGTCCCACGATTTTGTACTGCAAAATCGTATGACAAGTCATTCTCCATGATTTTCAATGACTACCATTCATATTGGCACAACTTTAAGTCGTGCCAACTTGAAAGTAGTCCCTGCACTACTTTGGTCCAACTTCTACGCGAGTTGTACGCCATAGACCTCAATGTTAAACCCTCAAGTAGTATGCAAATCCTACCTGAATAATAGACACAAATTTCAGTACGACTTTGTAAGCACAAGCCTCACACCATGTACAGTACCTGACCGCGAGATTCTGTTTCTCGGTGACAGGGTACTGTGCATGTCGCGCTGGCTCGCTGATCAGGAAAGGAAAACTTTTTTTTCCTTTTGCGATGAGTGACAGGCAGTGCTGACAGCTGTCTGGTATGAATCATGAGGGGGAACGCCGCGGCAAGTTTTAAATGAAAAAAACGGCAAGGGTTCCCCCCCAGGGGCATACCAGGCCCTTAGGTCTGGTATGGATTGTAAGGGGAACCCCCTACGCTAAAAAATCGGCATGGGGGTCCCCCCAAAATCCATACCAGACCCTTAACCGAGCATGCAGCCCGGCTGGTCAGGAATGGGGGGTGGGGATGAGCGAGCGCCCCCCCTCCTGAACCATACCAGGCCGCATGCCCTCAACATGGGGGGGTGCTTTGGGGCAGGGGGGCGCCCTGCGGGCCCCCCCACCACAAAGCACCTTGTCCCCATGTTGATGAGGACAAGGGCCTCTTCCTGACAACCCTGGCCGTTGGTTGTCGGTGTCTGCGGGCAGGGGGTTTATCGGAATCCGGGAGCCCCCTTTAATAAGGGAGCCCCCCAGATCTCGGCCCCCTACCCTATGTGAATGAGCATGGGGTACATATATTCACCTAGGGAAAAAAGTGTCAATGAAAAAACACAGTACACAGGTTTTTTACGTAATTAGGCAGCTTCGGGGTCTTCTTCCGACTTCGGGGGTCTCTCCGGCGTGTCCTGATCTTCTGTCGGCTCCTCCGCTATCTTCAGCAGCTCTTTTGCTAGCGTTGGCGCAGACTTCTGCCTTCTTCCCTCTTCTCTTCTTCCGATGTTAACACAACGCTCTCTCCGGCTGGAATGCTCTCTGAGCATGGTGGTAATCGGGTGATAGTGACCACGCCCCCTTATGACCTCAGCATGCCCCGGGACTGACGGCATAAGGGGGCGGGGTCACCGCCTATATAAGTCACATCGGAGCGCTCAGAGAGCATTCCAGCCGGAGAGAGCGTCATGTCAACATCGGAAGAGAAGAGGGAAGAAGACAAGAAGGCAGAAGCCAGAAGTCCGGGCCAACGCCAGCAAAAGAGCTGCAGAAGATAGCGGAGGAGCCAGCAGAAGATCAGGACACCGGGAGGAGACGCCGGAGGAACCCCCGAAGTTGGAAGAAGACCCCCGAAGTCGGAAGAAGACCCCGGAGCTGCCTAATAAATTGCTTTAAAAACCTGTGTACTGTGTTTTTTCATTGACACTTTTTTCCCTAGGTTAATGGGTACGGGTACCATGTACCCCATACTCATTCACATAGGGTGGGGGGCCGGGATCTGGGGGCCCCCTTATTAAAGGGGGCTCCCGGATTCCGATAAGCCCCCCGCCCGCAGACCACGACAACCAATGGCCAGGGTTGTCGGGAAGAGGCCCTTGTCCTCAGCAACTTGGGGACAAGGTGCTTTAGGATTGGGGGGTGCGCAGGGCGCCCCCCTGCCCCAAAGCACCCCCCCATGTTGAGGGCATGTGGCCTGGTATGGTTCAGGAGGGGGGGCTGTTCGCACGTCCCCACCCCCACTCCTGACCGTCCGGGCTGCGTGCTCGGATAAGGGTCTGGTATGGATTTTGGGGGGACCCCCACGCCAATTTTTCGGCGTAGGGGGTTCGCCATACAATCCATACTAGACCTAAGGGCCTGGTATGCCCCTGGGGGGGAACCCACGCCCGTTTTTTATTTAAAATTTGGCGCGGAGTTCCCCCTCATGATTCATACCAACTATATGTTTTCGTTTGTTAATAGGAGAGTCGTACAAAGTAGTACTGCTCCCAAATCGCGGCAAAGTCATGCGACTTTGAAGTCGTATAAGTGCCGCACAGATTGACTCACAGCAGGGGTCTGGTGCATTCCTGTTCACCGTTTCAGGTCCGATTTCAGTTCGAATTTTTGGCTGAATTTGGACCTGAAATGGACCAGAAGACGCACAGGACTCCTGTGCAACTCTCCCCTGAGGCACACCGGAGATGTGCGAACCGGCTCCACAGAGAACCGGTCACAATCTGACATATGAATTGGATGAGGGGAAACCCACAAATTTGCAATGGTGTGAACCGAGCCTTCTATACACCACAAGCTTATTCATCAAGTGTGAAGGCCCCAAGCTCAGAACAAAAAAAGGGGGGGGGGGGTGCAGATAAGCTGACATTTCTAGCAAAAGTCAATTGCGAAGTTCACATATAAAATGAGGTAGACAACACTTGTCTTGACATGTTGCAAAAATAAAATCTCACTTCCTGTTGAGTTTACAGGAGAGGAATTTAAAACTCCCCAATGAGACATGGCAAAAATAAATAAATAAAGAGCGGTTTGCACTTTCCTTTATCCAAATATGATAAAAAGGTTCTGAATCTATACAGTATATACAATGTAAATTCATAGCAGTTTCTGTTCAATAAAATCCAAAGACCAAATTATTCACAGTATACAGAGAAAAGAAAGTGGTTAATAATGAACCATTTAGGTTTCATCTTTCAACCTCCCTGGCGGTATGATTATTTCGGATTTTAGGTGCTGAAAGCGGTACAATTATTTTGCATGGAAATTTGGCGTTTTATATTGTAGGTCTGTAAATCTTAACAATAACACACTTAAATCTGTCCAAACCAGAGTCTAGTAGATATCCCGGGTATGATAAAGTTTGAAACACAAAAACATAAATTATAATATAATAAATAAAAATAAATAATTAAAAAAAAATTTAAAAAAATAGTAATAAAATAAATTTCCCCACAATTCACTATCGCTCAATTCTGCAAGTGTTCTAATTTACTATCGCTGTTTTCTAGCTGGTCTAAAGCTACTTTTGACGTAAAGGGACACTTTTTGGTTGCTATGGACAATCTCCAGTTTCCAGGCAGAAAGAACAGTGTATATCATGTAAAACTGCATGCAGGGCATGGGCCAGAGCACTGGGGACAAAAGGGATGTGAAATCATTTCATACAGTACTGTAATCTGTAAGATTACAGTACTGTATGTGTTATAATTGACATTTTTTTGAATTTGCCGCCAGGCTCCGCCCCCGTGCGTCGCGCCGCTCGCAGGGAACGGAGCCTGGCACGGAGAGGCTTCGGAGGAGGACGGAGCCCTCGGACACTGCGGGGGACATCGCAGGATCCCGGGGACAAGGTAAATAACGCCGCCCCAGGATCCTGCAATGCGATCCCGAGTGTGGCTCGGGGTTACCGCTAATGGTACTGAATTTTAACCCCGAGCCACACTCGGGAAAACCGCCAGGGAGGCTACCTTCAATTACTGGCAACAGTCACTTTCTCCAGCCTTCACCTATCCCACAATGTAGCAAGCTCAAAACGGACAAACCTGTTTAAACAGAAGTTACCAATATGTCCTCTTGATAAATTGCTGCCTTACACTTTAGAGTTTCATTTTTACCAGGGGTTCTCAACCAGGATTCCATGGCACCCTAGGATTCCTCCCGAGGATGCTAGGAGGTTCTTTGAGCAAAGTGCAGTTTCTAACTCTCTCATAAGTTCCAACTGACACCACTGATCTTTTTAGCAAACTAAGGGGGTAATTCTTCTCAATGCCCACAGGTGCAAGTAGCATTCTTCCCACCAACCATCACACTAATGTATCATGACTTGTAGAAATTGTAATTTTTAGCAGGGGATCCCCCCAAGGCCAGAAACTTATTTTAAGGGTTCCTATGTGATGAAAATGTTGAGAAAGACTGTGCTATACTGTAGATTTCAATGATTGCCCAATGAAAGCATATTTTTCTTGAAAATGTATGGTACCTCCCTTTATAATCTCCAACATAAAAATGAATGACACATTGCTCAGTCAATAGTATATGATTAAAAGGGCAGCACTGTCTGTTTGGCTTTGGAGAGGATTTTAGATGAGCCCTTTCAAAAATTTACTGCCATTGTCTGTTTTAATGATTAGCTAAACCTGTCAAACTAAGGCATTGCAAACTGAGCATATGCCAAATATGCAGGAAAAAAAAACCCCACACAAAGATTACATGAAAACCACATTCATAAATCTCTAGTATGTCCAGAGATATCAGCAATTGAAATGTCAACTTTTTCCTTGAATCTCAAGCTTGGTTCCCCTACTTGAGGTTCCTTCTTATACAGTAAATCATAGTATTGTCTAAAGGAGTTTAGTATTTTGGCAGCTATATTTTCAGAATCGGATTGGGAAGGGCCACTGTATTAGGTTAATGATATTTTAAATGTCCAAGAAGGATGTTTTGGAGGGGCAGAGATAAGGTTACAAAACAGCTGAGATTTAAAAAAAAAAATTAAAAATTAAAAAATCAGCTGCCTAAATGTGTGGTCTACAGAGATTTGTAACATGATCTTGTCATGGCACCATGAACAAGAGGAGAAGTATATACTTATAAAGTACTTTCCTGCAAACCGTGTTGATGCAGGCATCCCTCCTGCCGGGCCATGGTCTTCTCCCAGCAGGGGACGTCATCCCTGCCAAGAGAAGACAGCGATTATCGCTAGTAGCTATAGTAGCCGCTTGCGATAATAGCAAGAGAATCCAGCAGGCTGGTTGTACCAAAGTTGAGCGATCTTGGTACATTCAGCTTGCCCATTAACTGTTCGACTCTCAGGCGGTTTCTGCTGTGTATGGCTGGCCTTACGTGATGCATTAGACTTTCTATTGCTGGTCCCTCCTCCATTGTGCTACAAACAAAACATTGACAGTCTTGTAGCTCATGCAAGCTCATCTGTCCAATGCCAGGACCTTGGATAATGTCTGTACCACGGGGGGAAAGCAGCCACAGTGTTGCAGCACACAGAGCCTCCAACACTCTCAGAAGGGTTGTAGCGATACAAAATCTATTCCCTTTACTGCATAGCAGTAGGTGGGAGAAGAATGCATACTTCTGCATTAGAAGAGTAAAAGTACTTGCACGAGTATCCAAATGTTCTAAGCAAAAAGGGCCGATTTACAGTTCTTTAGACTTTAGGGAGCCAGAATGTGGTCAGTGCTGTTAGAAAATGACCCTATATCAGTGGGAGTAAACAATGCCTTCATCTTATGTCACCCAGACAAATTCCTCACGGAGGCTGACCAAGGATGCTCCTGCACAGTGTCTGCCCAAAACTAATGAAATATGGAAATAGAGTAGAGAGCTGGCAACTCATCCTCCCAAAAGAATCACCATTGAGCAGAGTGTACAAAATACAGTAGCTTATGCGTTTCGGCAATAAGCCACTGTATTCTGTACACTCCCCTCAATGAAAAAGTGATTTTGGAAGGAGGATTTGCTGGCTCTGTACTTTATTTCAATGCCTCAGGCTTGGTGATCAATAGGAGTAAAGAAAATTACAAAAAGTGGCAAACACAGAGGTGGCAACCCTAGATGTCACTGCTATCCCTAACAGCCGGGAGAGCAGCCCATCTAGTAAAGGTGGTGAGGGGAGTGCAGGTAGGCCTAGACAGTTGGTGGTTATAGGGGATTCTATAATCAGAAGGACTGATAGAATAATTTGTCGCCAGGATCGCCTCAACCGAATGGTTTGCTGTCTCCCTGGTGCTAGGGTTCGGCATGTGGTGGACCGGGTGGATAAATTACTGGGAGGGGCTGGGCATGACCCAGCTGTCTTGGTCCACGTTGGAACCAATGACAGTATACATGGAAGGTGGAGGCTCCTTAAGAATCAATTTAAAGAACTAGGCTGCAAGTTGAAGGAAGGACCTCCAAGGTGATATTCTCTGAAATATTGCCTGTGCCATGCGCAACACAGGAAAGGCAGGGGGTGATTAGAGAGCTGAATGCATGGCTCAAGACCTGGTGTAGGGAGGAGGGATTTGGGTTTCTAGAGCACTGGACTGACTTTTCATTGGGGTGCAACCTATATGCTAAAGACGGTTTGCACTTGAATGGAAGGGGGTCTGCTGTGCTGGGGGAGAGGTTTATAGGAAGGCTGGAGGAGTATTTAAACTAGGATTGAGGGGGGAGGGTGAACTAGAATTACATCAAGAAGACAGGTCAGTTAGGGGTCAGACATTAATGGAGGGTGGAATGGGGACAGATGGGGGGAGGGTTATGGCAGGTGTCAAGAAATTTCCCATGTTGCAAACAGCCATTGGAAACTGTAGTGCCATTTGTACTACTAAAAAATATATGAAAAACACCAGACCAAAATGTATTAATGCATTAAAGTGTTTGTTCACCAATGCCAGAAGTCTGCCAAGCAAAATAGGTGAGTTGGAAGCTCTGGTGCATGAAGTGAACTATGATGTAATCGGTATTGCTGAAACTTGGCTTCAATCCTCACGACTGGGCTATTAATATTCCTGGCTATGCACTCTTTCGGAGAGACAGGGTAAAAAGGAAAGGTGGCGGGGTCTGTCTCTATGTGAGAAGTGATCTCAAAGCAAGTGTGAAAGAGGACCTGATTGATGGAGAGTGTGATGAGTCTGAAGCATTATGGGTGGAACTGCATATAGATGGGCGTAGTTCAAAGTTAATCATTGGAGTTTGTTATAGACCACCCAATGTTAACGAGGAGGTGGAGACTCAGCTCCTTGCACAGATGGAAAGGGCTGCAAGGGCTGGGACAGTGATAATAATGGGAGATTTTAACTACCCAGAAATTGACTGGAGTAATGGCACTGCTGGGACAGTTAAAGGGCAAGGGCAAAAATTTATAAACCTAGTACAGGACAATTTTATGGTCCAGTTTATTGAGGCCCCAACTAGGAATGAAGCTCTGTTGGACCTGGTAATCTCAAACCATGCAGAGCTTATTACTAATGTGCAGATAAAGGAACACCTGGGTAGCAGTGACCATAACATGATTTCATTTGATGTTAGCTGTAAACAAGAAATACATAAGGGAAAGATAAAAACACTTAACTTCAAGAGAGCAAATTTTCCAAGGATGAGGGCTGCTCTCGAGGACTTAGACTGGGAGGGAATATTGGCAGCGATAAACACAGAACAGAAATGGGAATTCTTCAAAAGACTGTTTGGGACCTCACTGCAAAGTATATTCCCATGGGCAATAAGTTTAAAAGGCTAAAAAGAAAACCTATGTGGCTCACGGTCAAAGTTAGAAAAGCTATAAACAATAAGAAAAGAGCTTTTAAAAAATATAAAAATGAAGGAACACTAGTGTCATTTAAATGCTACAAAGAATTTAACAGAATATGTAAAAAGGAAATCAAGGGTGCAAAAATTCAAAATGAACGACAGATCGCAAAAAATAGTAGGACAAACCCCAAAAAATTCTTCAAATATATTAATAGTAAAAAGGTCAGATCTGAGCATGTAGGCCCTTTACAAAATAATCTAGAGTGGGTGACTGGGGACAAGGAGAAGGCTAATTTATTAAATACTTTCTTCAGCTCTGTGTATACAAAAGAGCATGGGGAAGTTCATGTCCATAATGGGGGTGGTATTGACACAGCCCCCAATGATCCACAATGGCTCAAAAGGGATATGGTCCAGAAATATTTAGACAGAATAAAGGTGGATAAAGCACCTGGACCTGATGGCATCCACCCACGGATCCTAAAAGAATTGAGCTCTGTAATTTCAAAGCCATTGTATCTAATTTTTAGGGACTCATTAATGACGGGAATAGTACCGCTGGATTGGCGCAGGGCGAACGTGGTGCCTATATTTAAAAAGGGATCAAAGTCTTTACCAAGTAACTATAGACCTGTTAGTTTAACTTCTATAGTCGGGAAGATACTGGAGCGTTTAATAAAAGACCACATAGACGAGTTCTTGCTGGAAAAAAACATTTTAAGCAACAGACAGCATGGGTTCATGAAAGACAGAAGTTGTCAGACAAACCTGATTTCTTTTTATGAAGAGGTAAGTAAAACCTTGGACAGAGGGGTGGCTGTGGACGTGGTTTATTTGGATTTTGCAAAAGCGTTTGATACAGTTCCGCACACACGGCTCATGTGTAAGTTAAAGTCTACAGGCTTGGAAATATCAGTTTGTAAATGGATAGAAAACTGGCTAAAAGACAGAATTCAGAGAGTAGTGGTTAATGATTCTTACTCTGAATGGTCTAAGGTTATCAGTGGTGTACCCCAAGGTTCAGTGCTGGGACCCTTACTCTTTAACATCTTTATAAATGATATAGGGTCTGGGATCAAAAGTAACATTTCTGTCTTTGCAGATGACACCAAGCTATGCAGTGGAATAACGTCCTTACAGGATGTCTCCAATTTACAAGCCGACCTCAATGCACTGTCTAATTGGGCGACTATGTGGCAGATGAGGTTTAATGTTGAGAAATGTAAAGTTATGCACTTGGGGGCTAAGAATATGCATGCATCATACATGCTAGGGGGAGTACAACTGGGGAATCTGTAGTGGAGAAGGATCTGGGGGTTTTTGGTAGATCATAAGCTCAATAATAGCATGCAATGCCAAGCTGCGGTTTCCAAAGCGAGCAAAGTTCTTTCTTGTATTAAGAGAGGTATGGACTCCAGAGAGAGAGATATCATTTTGCCCCTGTTCAAATCATTAGTAAGACCTCATCTGGAATATGCAGTTCAGTTTTGGACACCATTTCTCAAAAAGGATATCGTGGAACTGGAGAAAGTGCAGAGAAGGGCAACCAAACTGATAAGAGGCATGGGGGAGCTCAGCTATGAGGAAAGATTAGAGGAACTGAATTTGTTCACTCTTGAGAAGAGGAGAATAAGGGGGGATATGATCAACATGTTTAAATATATAAGGGGTCCATATAGTGAACTTGGTGTTGAGTTATTCACTTTACGGTCAACACAGAGGACAAGGGGGCACTCTTTACGACTGGAGGAAAAGAGATTTCATCTCCAAATACGGAAAGGTTTCTTCACAGTAAGAGCTGTGAAAATGTGGAATAGACTCCCTCCAGAGGTGGTTCTGGCCAGCTCAGTAGATTGCTTTAAGAAAGGCCTGGATACTTTCCTAAATGTACATAATATAACTGGGTACTGACATTTATAGGTAAAGTTGATCCAGGGAAAATCCGATTGCCTCTCTGGGATCAGGAAGGAATTTTTTCCCCTGCTGTAGCAAATTGGAGCATGCTCTGCTGGGGTTTTTTGCCTTCCTCTGGATCAACTGTGGGTATAGTATTGGGTATATTGGATTGTACGTTTTTTTTTTTTTTTTTGTGGTTGGACTGGATGGACTTGTGTCTTTTTTCAACCTGACTAACTATGTAACTATGTAACATAGCACCTGTGGTCAGTAGGAGGAGGGATAGTGCCCCATCACTATTAGTGGGAGGAATTAGTGGGCTCCTACTGAGGAAGCCTATTGGTGTAACATGTATATGGGAAGAGCCACGCTGCGGATACATGCAAGCCTATTGTCCTGGCAATTTGTACATGTATTCTGGAGGTTTTAAAATTGATATATGAAGTCTATAGCATATGTGAGCGTTTTAAATCAGGGAACTTTAATAAAAAGGAGAGATTTGAAACAGAGCACTATTGGTCCCATTTCTGTATTTATAGGTTATCGGATGCATGAGAGGCGTGCGGCTGGAGGATTGAGCATAGCAGAGGAAAAAGGCGGAAATTTAAATAAGCCTGCTTGACATGGACTATGTTCGGGGGCCACTAGAGGAGAGCAGTGAACCTGCATATATGATATGAATGAAAGATTGATGATTTGCTGGCATTCATGGGGCTAATGTGAGTGCATTATTGGAATCATTGAGGCAATAAATTGTGCGTAGAGAGATCGATATATTGATTTATTTTTTCACATGTCACCATATCCACAAGTTTGGGAGTGTAGAAGAAAAGAAGTCAAGTGGAGGAGATCACATGGGATGAGTGATTACACATGCATTTATGACCTTGATTAGTTTTGAGGTGTATACACAAAGGTCAGCAGGGGAGATGAATGGACAATTAGCTTGGAACACAATATTTTCCAGACACAAAGGATTGATGAGGCGTGTGGTAGTAAGAAATGTGAGTGCGTTTTTTGTGGAAATGTTTTGGAGTATCTCATGGTCTGTACAGAGAGCACTTTCTCTGACATGTAACTGCATCTTATGGCAGTGGAAAAAGGAGGAGGGATAAGTGCTGAACATCACGTTAAAATTAAATCAAGATCAACAACATGTGTGATTTATTCAAGGACCACAAAAGGTGAGAACAGACTGCACTCATTGGTTCGAGTGGCAATAAGAAACACGGAATAATTTCACAAGTTTAAATTGATTGAGATGGACTTGTAAGGCAGTTTGGACTCAGATTAAAGCAGTTTCAGGGACTATTTGTGCAGCACTCTGTTTGAAAATATTTATAGGGTGTGGCACACTATTGGTGCGTAGCAGCAAATGGTGATTTAAAAAAAAAAAAAAAAAAAAAAAAAAAAAAGTATAAGAAATATATAAAAATTAGAGAAATAAAGATAGAGATATCTCTAGAGAGATAGATAGAGATATCTCTAGAGAGATAGATAGAGATATCTCTAGAGAGATAGATAGAGATATCTCTAGAGAGATAGATAGAGATATCTCTAGAGAGATAGATAGAGATATCTCTAGAGAGATAGATAGAGATATCTCTAGAGAGATAGATAGAGATATCTCTAGAGAGATAGATTCTAATATATAGATATCGAGAGAGAGAGAGAGAGAGAGAGAGAGAGAGAGAGAGAGAGAGAGAGAGAGAGAGAGAGAGAGAGAGAGAGAGAGAGAGAGATTCTATATATATATCGAGAGAGAGAGAGAGAGAGAGAGAGAGATTCTATATATATCAAGAGAGAGAGAGATTCTATATCGAGAGAGAGAGAGATTCTATATCGAGAGAGAGAGAGATTCTCTCTATAGAGAGAGAGAGAGAGAGAGAGAGAGAGAGAGAGATTCTATATATATATATCTATATATCTATATATCGAGAGAGAAAG